>NW_015505370.1:684761-711126 GCF_001515645.1 Sinocyclocheilus grahami
GTGCGTGCGTGCGAGTGTGTGTGTGTGTGTGTGTGTGTGTGTGTGTGTGTGTGTGTGTGTGTGTGTGTGTGTGTGTGTAAAGGTTTATAGTTCTGTGCTATTGCGCAATATTTTGAATATGGGGCAATCCAGAGGCAGTGGGATATTTTTAGTCTCTACTTGACGAAGCCATACTAGCCTTTGGGATATGTTGTGTCACATAACATACACTAGTGTTTTTTACAATTCCCAATTGCTTGTGAAGTCTGAGAAAAGGTAGGCCGAAGCAGATCAATTGTGTTAACCACTTTGTCTAAGACAGCATACACTAGCATTGAAAAGTTTGAGGTCGGTCTATGTACAATTGAGGTCAAAAGTTCACATACACCTTGCAGAATCTGCAAAATGTTAATTATTTGACCAAAATAAGACCCTGTTCAAAAGTTTACATATACTTGATTCTTAATACTGTGTTCCCTTGATGATCCACAGCTGTTTTATTTGTGATAGTTGTTCATGAGTGCTTGTCTGCCCGCTGTTCTTCAGAAAAATCCTTCTGGTCCCACAAATTCTTTGGATTTTCAGCATCTTTTGGTGTATTTGAACCCTTTCCAACAATGACTATGATTTTGAGAGCCATCTTTTCACACTGAGGACAACTGAGGGACTCGTATGCAACTATTACAGAAACTTCAAACGCTCACTAATGCTTCAGAAGGAAAAATGTTACATCTTATGTATACAGTATCTCGAAGTGGTGGTTTTGTGGGTTTGACTTAAAGTTCCTTGACTGCTAAGTACCCCCCAGTGAACTGCTGGAAATCTGTGAACTAAGCCTGGAGAAAATGGGTTCAGTCTTTGCCGAAACCAATGTGTACATGCTGCACATGATGTATCAGGCAATGGGAGTCTGTCTCTATATGCAGGATTGGGATGGAGCAATGAAATATGGCGAGAAAATTATCCAGCCCTACAGGTAATGCTGTGTCCAGTGCATTTCTTCTCTAAATGTCTTTTTACATTATTTACATTTTAAAAGTTGAATAATAATGACCTGATAGTGTGTCCACTTTATTAATAGTATTCATTGTACATGTTTTTCCAGTGTGCACTACCCTCCTTACTCACTGAATGTGGCTTCTATGTACCTGAAACTTGGAAGATTGTACCTAGGACTTGAGAAGAGAACACAAGGAGTTAAAGCTTTAAAGAAGGTAAGGTGTTAGCGGTGCTAATGTAATAATAATAATTCAGTAGTAGATGTGGGTGTCCCTTTTGAAATCTAAATGCAAAATATTAATCACTGTAGATATTTTGGGACACATTTAGGCTTTACAGATTGTTGTGGATTAATTTGTCACAGGCTCTTGCAATCATGGACGTTGCCCACGGTAAAGACCACCCATACATCACTGAGATTAAGAAAGAAATGGAAGAGCAGAAATAATGGCAACACATGGAGGAATATGCATCAGACGCTGGCATGTGTCTTATACCTCTCTTGGGAATATTAAAACAAAGTGATGTCAAAATTGTCTGTTCATCTGAGATGTCATTTAAATGATTTTTTGGTTTGTAAATAGATGGCCTGAGTCGGAAATATTTTGTTGCTTGTATTGTCTGCAATTTGAACAAATGTGCTGCACTGTTTTCTGTGAAGAAGGGCTAAGAATTAAGAATCATATCAATATATGCCAGGTTTTTAAAAACTTTTTGCCCTCATGTAGCAACAATATTCTTGTTTTCAATAGCTAACGAATGTAAATCATTTATATATTCTCAATAAGGCGAAGGACTCGGATCACTGATTCTGTTTTACTTGTCTGTTTGCATGGATATGGTTTTGTGCTGATGAAAATATATCATGGATACTGTTGAGAGATATTGGACTTCCAATCAATCAGTGCATTTCATAGTGTTACTTTCATTATAGCTTATTTGTTTGTTAAACCTGTGTTTGTTTTAGTATTGTGCAATTTTGGCAGGTGGCATGGGCAAAAAAATTCTTTGCACATTTCACTCTTTATATGAGTACAAAAAGATTACTTTAACGTACATATCCATATAGTTGTTCTGTTTTAAGTAATTGTTACAATACAGTTTATGTACATTGTGACATGTAAACTGTCACATAAATAAATGCATTATATAATTACTCGTTTTAAGTTGGTTAACTAAAAGCTACCTAAGCTAACTAAATTGCTACAGCATTAAAAAAAAACTGTTTGAAACCATCCTTTATTCTCCATTCATTAAGAACTGAATGCTAGATTTGCCAATATTTATATTAAATATATGTTTTTTTTATTTTTGTATCTGATAGTGCACCATATAAAGTGATTGGCATTAAAAAAAACACTTTATAAGAAAATGGACGAAACATTAAATTGGAAAACATAGGTGAATACTTCTGAACACCGTAAACAATAATAGTTCATATTATTAATCATCATTTTTGTGTATATTATTGTAAATGATCAATTGCGTGTATTGTTTGTTTTTTCAGTTTTGTAGCCTGTATACATATATGATTCTATAATGTTTCATCTGTTTGATTGTGGGGTTTACAAAATAAATGTCTGTCTTATTGCATTTTTCAGAGAATGCCAGAGTGTCTTTGAGGAGCAACACGGCTTTTTCAGTAAGCATGAGCTGGGCTATAGAAGAGTGGAAGGATGGCCTTCCTGAGAAGGCCTTACAAAAGATCCAAGAGATTGAAGGCCAACTTGACAAGTTAAAGAAGGAAAGACAACAGAAACGGTTTCAGCTGGATTCCCTTGAAGCTACATTACAAAAACAGAGGCAAAAGGTCAGTTACCTGAGAAGCAGTGGAGTAGCAGAAGTGCATAACAGCACGGGATTAGAAATCATTGCACATAATCACAAATCATATGTGGTGCATTTATTATTAGATATTATTTATTTTGCTCAAAGCCAACAATAATACAGACCAGACCGATTAAAAAAGTGTTCCTTTAACAAATAGGAATATTTAAGAAAGAGGATGAATTCCTTTGACGCGTTTGTCTTCAAGTGGGAGTTATTTTCTGCATCTCGTCAGTTGTCTGCAGTTTGGACGAGAACTAAATAACTGATCCACCCTATTATTTTCATTTCAGTTCCGAACTAATTCAATAGAAAACAATGAGTGGCGTTAAATTCGAATGGATAGGAGTGTCCAATCAGAGCTCGATATGTTGTTACGTCATTTGTCAAACGCGCCCATGACGACGCTGCATTCAGTCAACAAATATGTTGAGCTCTTTTTGAATTTTATGCTCTTCTTAACATATTACAACAACTGAGGAACACGAGAAGAAGAAGAAGCTTTGGGTAATCGCAGAGTAACCGTGAGGGGTTCTTACTTTAGTTCTGGTAAGATAATGTAATTTTTGTAGAATGTAGTATATCATTGTTGAGAGTGGGATATGTCTAAAGTCTTTGTCGTTATGAATTGATTTGATTGATGAAACGTGATGATTTCTATCACTGTGTCGTAATAGCCGTCTCATGTTTATTTTATATATTAAATAAAACTCTTTTATAATGCCTAACAACTGTGCATCTACTTTTTTAATTATAGAAACTAAAGCAGTTCATATCAAACTCTGTTTCCATCCTGAAGGTCCTCTTTGCACATTTCACTCTTTATATGAGTACAAAAAGATTACTTTAACGTACATATCCTGATGTTACCTATAGTTGTTCTGTTTTAAGTAATTGTTACAATACAGTTTATGTACATTGTGACATGTAAACTGTCACATAAATAAATGCATTATATAATTACTCGTTTTAAGTTGGTTAACTAAAAGCTACCTAAGCTAACTAAATTGCTACAGCATTTAAAAAAAAACTGTTTGAAACCATCCTTTATTCTCCATTCATTAAGAACTGAATGCTAGATTTGCCAATATTTATATTAAATATATGTTTTTTTTATTTTTGTATCTGATAGTGCACCATATAAAGTGATTGGCATTAAAAAAAACACTTTATAAGAAAATGGACGAAACATTAAATTGGAAAACATAGGTGAATACTTCTGAACACCGTAAACAATAATAGTTCATATTATTAATCATCATTTTTGTGTATATTATTGTAAATGATCAATTGCGTGTATTGTTTGTTTTTTCAGTTTTGTAGCCTGTATACATATATGATTCTATAATGTTTCATCTGTTTGATTGTGGGGTTTACAAAATAAATGTCTGTCTTATTGCATTTTTCAGAGCATGCCAGAGTGTCTTTGAGGAGCAACACGGCTTTTTCAGTAAGCATGAGCTGGGCTATAGAAGAGTGGAAGGATGGCCTTCCTGCGAAGGCCTTACAAAAGATCCAAGAGATTGAAGGCCAACTTGACAAGTTAAAGAAGGAAAGACAACAGAAACGGTTTCAGCTGGATTCCCTTGAGGCTACATTACAAAAACAGAGGCAAAAGGTCAGTTACCTCTTTTTTTTTTTTTTTCTTATGCTGCTCAGATCTGAGGTCAAGGGTTTCTGAGTTAGAGCTCCGTCTTCAGGCTCAAGAGAAGGAAATGAAGAATCAGATCAATAAATTCAGTGAAATTTAAAGTCAACTCGAAATGGCCAGGAAAGATCTGGCAGAGAAGGACAAACTCCTCAGCAAGTCCAGAGATGAACTCACAAAGGCTACAGGGCCGTATGAGCAGTCGGTTTCTAAGGTAACGTACCGTTGATCAGCTTAATGTATTTATATTTTATCTTATCTTTTAAGTTAAGTTATTTTATATATACGGTGGCCCCAGAAAGTATTTGGAGACTTAAAAACACTTCAAATATATTAATGTCCTTGTATTATATTACAAAATGTAAGCAAATAACACTTATTTTCAAGCTAACATAAGAAAATCATTGCACAAAAATATTTTAAACTATTTTGCTTCAAAATTGTGGTTGTTTATTAAAAATAATTGCCACTTGGCTTGATGTTTTAAAATTGATTAGATTTTATGTATAATGTATCAGGATAATCCAGCATTAGGTGTCCAGTTTTAGAGGCCACTGTATGTATTTTATATGTTGTGTGTTGTGCAGTCATTTGGTTGAACAATAGGTTATATTGTGTGAATATAGTATTTGATCTTTGGTTGATTTTCCTCCTCAGTGTTCATCCCTTGAGATGAAGCTGAAGCAGGCAACAGAGGAGATGAACTGTCAGAGACATAATGCTGAAAGCATGCATAGATCTCTGGAGCAGAAAATCAAGGACCAGGAGAGAGAGTGTCAAAAGGTCTAGTCTTACTGTCAAATATAATTAATTTAACATGTTTTGTTTTTAATATTTAATATTGGATGAGTTAAAACTGACAAACAACTTTGTCCTCTTGCTCATTTCAGGAGCTTGCACAACTTCAAAGCTCCCATCAAGCTCTTGATCAGCAATTTAACCAGGTGAAAAATTAAATGAGTATGGCGATCCAGCAAGCCAAAAAAGACTACAATGTTATGCAGTCAGATATGGATAAGGTAATTTGAAAATTCAGCTATGAATAATGTTTTAGGAATGTTATGAATAACACATTATTTCTCCCTTTGTTTATTGTCAATTACTTAACTCAAAAATGCATAATCACAAGAAAGTGTCATTGGTTTCAAAGGTAACTGCTCTAAAGAATCAACTGGAGAAAGATTTAGAGGAGCTGAAACAGAAACTTCTCAGGTCTGAACAGGCATTACAGGCCAGTCAAGTGAAGGAGACAGAGCTGAAGAAGAAATTTGATGTAAGTTCCCTGTGTATCTGTTGAAGATAATGTATTAGTTAGCTTTTTTCCATTTAATAATAACAGATTTTACTTTATAGAGTATGCAGAGCATGCCAGCATTTGAATGTGTTGTTTATTCTTATCCTAGGAGATGCAGAGAGAGAAGAATACTCTCAGTTGTCAGTTAGATCAAGGAATGAAAAGTGTCAAACAGCTTGAAGTGGAAAAACAAACTATTGAGCAAAACCTTGCCAAAAGCTGAACAATGGTGGATGATTTGAAAGGTAGGTTTTAAGTTGATTAAAAATGTAATGTGGACTTCGAAAAGAATCTAAGGAAATACTTCATCTTATCATTTTTACTTTCAGTTAAGACACAAACCCAGAGGGAAGAACTGACTGAGCTTCGCAAAAAATTGGACCATCAAAGTGCATCATCTGCTCAAGAACTGGAAAATGCCAAAAAAAACTCTGGCTGAAACAGAAGCAACGAATATGAAGACTCAGGCTGAGTTGCAAAAACTAGTTGATGAAGTTGAACTCAAAGCCAATAAGATTTGTGCTATGGAGAAAGAAAATGAAGACCTCAAAATAACCTCAAGCCCCTGTCAGAAAGAAGTTGCTGAGATGAAGAAAGAGTATGAGGCTCTTCTGCAGTGGAAAACCGAAAAGGAGCAGTTTATTAATAACACTGAATCCAGCCGCGTAGAAATGCTGAGTAAAATTGCAGATCTGGAGAGTGACAAGGCCAAACTCAATGATGCTCATGATGGTCTCCAGAAAAGGATGCGGGATTTAGAAAATGAGAAGATTTGCCTATCTTGTCAGATTGATTCACTCAAAGGTGAACTGCTTGTAAAATGTGTGGAGCTGGAGGAAAAGGGTAGAGTATATGAGGAGCTTCAACAGCAGTTTAGTGAGACACATCAAAAACATAATAAGGAGGTGGGCAATTTGAAACAACAAATCATTCTAATGCAGGAGCAGGTCAGTGAGCTTGAAGCTAAACTGCATCAAGAAACAAGTAAAGTGGAAAGATTGGAGAAGACCCATGGTCAACTCCTTGCCGAATATGAAAGTGCTTGCGACCTGGCTAAATCAAAGGACTCTATTATTGAAATGAACAGAACTGAGATTGCGCATCTTCAGGAAACCTTTGCCTTGCAAGAGCAGGAGCTAGAGAAATTCAAAGAGGAGAAAGGCATGTTAGCTAAAGAATGTGAAGACCGCCTTGTACAAAACAAAGAGCTGGAACAAGAAAAACTGAATGTGGAAACATCCCTGCAGAAGATACTTGAGAAGATTGCCCTCTTGGAATCAGACCTAAAGTCTCAAAAAGATTTAAATGCAGATGTCTAAGGAAAGTATGATGATCTTTCTAAAGTCAAAGAAGATCTAGCAGAGAAAGTGTCTTTAGTGGAAAAGAGGGAAAAAGATCTCATTCTTGAAGTTGAATCTCTGCTACAAAAGAATAAGTCCTTCTGCTCTCTTGAAGAGCAGTTTGATTGTCTTGTTTCTGAGGCAGAAGAAACCAGAAGTTCCCTGGAGAAAGTAAAGGAACTACAAGTTCAGACTGCCATGGAGTTGGAAAATCAGAAGGTAATAGCTGAGAATCTTACAGAAGATATAAAACAAGAAAGAAGGAAGGCATCAAGCTTAGAGCATGATAATGCACAACTCAAAATGAAACAACAAGAGGTTGAAAATAAAGCTAATGATCTAGCTGAGAAGTACGAAAGCCTCCAGAAATTCCATGATGTTGTGTGCCAAGAGAAAGAAAATCTTCTTAAACAGGTTTCCAAAATGACGAGCACTTGCTGACAAAGATGCAATGGCAGAAAAGATTGTGTTAATACAAACTGAGCTTGAAGCCTCAAATCATTTGTCTACCACACTAAAGAATTCACTAGAAAGTCTTCAGAAACGGTTTGACTCATCTGTAGAGCTGAATTTAAGTCTGGGAAAAAATGTACAAGACACGTCTAAAGAAAAGGTGTTATTAGAGATAAGTATCAAGAACCTCACTGAAAGACACAACAAGGAATCTGAAGTTCATGTCTCTGAAATGGAAACTCGTCTTAAAAAACAAAAGAGTTTAGAGGAGCAAATGCTTAGAGGCCAGAAATGCTTCAGAGAAACTAGAGGAAGCTGATCTTGAAAAGGTAAAGTTGAAGGAAGATCTTGACTTATCTATGGACCAACTCAAGGAGGTCACTGATTCCTATCAGAATGTTGCAAAGGAACTTGAAACAAAGTGCATCTCCACATGAGCAGGAGATGGAAAGTCTCAAAGCTGCTTTGGCAGATATAAAAAGTCAAGAAGCTGCAAAATCCTGTGAGATTGAATCTTTGAAAGAAAAAGTTCAGGAGGCTCAATCTGAGCAAGCTAAAGTGTTAGAGGCACTGAACGAAAAACACATTAACATGAGCAAAATCAAAGTATTGCTTGAAATGTTGCAGATGGATCTTGAAGATAATGAATCCTGCATTAATTAATTTGATGCACAAGTAGAGGCACTGCAAGGCAACATCAGTGTTCTGGAAAAAAAGTTAGGTGAGAGTGAGGCACAGAGGTCCATCCTACAATCAGAGCAGAGTCCGTCAAAGAAGACTATGCAAAGAGTGCACTTGAAGTGTCACAGCTATCTGCATGTTTGGAGGAAACGCAGAAAGAACAACAATCCAGTTCTGCATTAGTTGCTGAGTTGGAGTCTTTACGTGTAACCCATGAAACACTTAAAGTTTCTCTAGAGCAAGAGAATTGTAAGCAGGCAATCCTTGAAGCAATGTACAACAATCTTATGGAACAAAACCTTAAGTTGGAGTCTGATATTCAGGAATTAAAAGCAGATGTCCAGAATTCCCGGGAGCAAATAGATCAATTAAAGCAGGCAAACAATTCTCTGGTATCTCAGATTGAGGAACAGCAAATTTACATAGAACAGCTTCAAACTGAGAAGATTTATGCTGCAAGCTCTGATGCAGACACACTGAAAAAAGAGCAAACTGCAGATGAGAAATACCAAGATATTTGCGAAATGCCATTTGCAAACACATCTATTTTGCCCTTAGAAGGAAGATACTGCTCTCCTGGGTATTTCATCACTTGGAGAGCATCTTGATTCACAAGAAGAGGCCCAAATATTCTTGTCATCAGATGAGGATGACAAACACATACCGCTGAAAGAGCAAATGCAAAATAAATCCAGGGAGCTTGAGGAGATGTCTCATGTTCTTAAGGAGACTGCCAGAACAATGGAAGAGCAAACAGGAGTTAAAATAGAGCAACTCAAATTACAGCATGCTAAAGAGCTCCAGAGGATGGAGGAGCAAATGCTCAGTATCAAAAATGAGTTTGAGGCCAAACTTAAAGAAGAAAAGCAGCACACAGAAATCTTGTCCTCACAACTGGAGGCAACCATGCAACAACTGCAGGAATTGGACCTTGCATCATCCTCCTTGCTGGCTTCTGAAACCTCCCAGGTAACCTATGTATTTCACAACATAATCTCAGATGTTTTTAGTTCAGAGTTTATGCATAAAATCAGTTAAATGGCTTAATTAAAATTTTCAAATTCAATTTACTTTAAGTGAAAAACACCTTTAAGTAAAATGACTGACTTTGATCTGCACATTTTTACAATGGCATCAATACGACTTGAATAAGAAAATGACAGATTGCACGTGTAAATCGCTGCATTTTGAAAATGTACCTGGGTAAAATATAGGTTTAAAGCACTTGCTGTATCAAAGCTATTTGATTTAATTTATCTTCATTTTTATTCATGTTTTTCCCCCATGTTGACCAGGTTTTTCCAGATTGAGAGCGAACTAAAAAGAGTGCGTTCAGAGAAGGCCAATTTAGAGAAGCACATCCTGTCCATGGAGGCTGACATAGAAGAGGTGCAAGCGGCAGAGCTTGAAGCAGCTAGGAGGACAAATTGCAGCCTTGAACAAAAGCTTAATATAACTATAGCAGAAAGTGGGCGACTTAAAGAAGAGCTTATTTTGTGTGCTGATGAAAGGGAAAGTGAAATTCTCTCCTTAATGGAGTGGAAAGAAAAGGCTAAGCTTCTGGAGAAGAGAGAGATGGATACACGAGAACTTATAAAAGAGCTAGAAGAGGACATTAGGATGGGGAAAAGACAAAACAAGGTGACAGCTAACCAAATTGATGCCCTGCTGAAAGAAAAAGAGCAACTAATTCAACAGTCTCAAAACCTTGAGAATACAGTGGCTCTTTTGAATGAAGACAATAAAAATCTGTTAAGTGAATTGAATAGTTTATAGAACAATGAGAATTTTGCTTCAAGAGAGTCTGAAAACATGTCTTCCAAAATCCATTCACTTGAGCATGAGAATATCAGGCTTGAACAGTCACTTGAATTGTCCCTTTTGGAGAAAGCTGAAATAGCCTCTAGGTTTTTTTTCCACTAAGGAGGAGGTTGCTCAGATGAGACAAGGCATTGAAAAACTAAAGGTACGAATTGAATCTGATGAACGGAAAAAGAACCACACGAGTCAGCTGCTCAAAGCTGCACAGAGAAAGGCAGATGTTCTTCAGGACAACATTGAAAAGCTGGAGAGAGAGAAAGAACTTTCTGACCAGAATCTAGAAGATGCCATTCTTCAAGCAGAGACTGCCAAAGACCAGCTTGAGGAAGTACAGGCTGAAATGCAAGAGCTTACCAAATGCTCAGATGAGACAAGGCATTGAAAAACTAAAGGTACGAATTGAATCTGATGAACGGAAAAAGAACCACACGAGTCAGCTGCTCAAAGCTGCACAGAGAAAGGCAGATGTTCTTCAGGACAACATTGAAAAGCTGGAGAGAGAAAGAACTTTCTGACCAGAATCTAGAAGATGCCATTCTTCAAGCAGAGACTGCCAAAGACCAGCTTGAGGAAGTACAGGCTGAAATGCAAGAGCTTACCAAGAAAATTGAAGAGATGGCCAGTGAACTAAAAGATCTCAAGTAGGAGAAGTATAAACTTGAGCAAGAACTTCAACAAAAGAACAACCTAATTGATGAATTGCAGTTGTCCAATCAAGCAGCTACTGAAAAGCTTAAATTTGTGCAAGAGGCAACCATGAACCAGCAACAAATGATCAAGGACTTCCAATCAAAAGTTGGTGCCATGGAGGAGGAGCTTCAACTCTGTCGAACAGAAGTAGGATCGAAAGAACTGAAAGCACAGGATTTGACCACTCAGTTGCTGTCTTTTGCAATCTGAAAACAAAGAGTTTGCACAAAGGGTCCTTGAATATGAAAGGTATCAAGTGGAGCTTCATTCATCCAAGCAGTTGCTCTTGAAAGAATTTGAAAACACACGACTTCAGTCACAAATAGCTGAGCTGCAGGCACTATCTGCAATTCAGGAAGAGCGAGATGAATTGAAAAAGGACAAGGTTGAGTTGCAGTCTACTATTGCACAGTTGAAGGAGGTATTGCAGACTAGTGTAACTTCTTTGGAGAATAATATCCAACAGCTGGAGAGCCAGCTTGATGCTATGAAGCTCATGAACTCAGAACTAACAGAAAAGGTATTTTTTATCATCTTTAGCTGCTCTGAACTCTGACCCTCTGATGGACTCTCCCACTCCCCCCTCCCAAATACACACACACACTGTCACTTTAATCAGTCTAAAATAAGCTCTTTTGCACTACAAATCATTTTTTTGCACTACATCACTATATCTGCACTGTTGTTTACTTTACTGGTTTGCACTCTATCCTCCATATGCCTTGTGCTTTATATATATATTTTTACATTTTACCTTATTTGTATAGTTGTATTTTGTATTTTGTATTTAATCTGTATTTATGTTATCTGTATGCACCCAAGGGTCTGAGAGTAACGCAATTTAAATTCTCTGTGTGTATGTGCTGTACATGTGGAAGAATTGACAATAAAGCAGACTTGACTTGACTTATTTTATCCTCTTGTTTTTATTTCGCAAAATAATTTATTCATATTCGTTTTCAGTTAAATGCACTACATGGGAGCAGTTTGCACCTCCAGACACAACATCAGCAAGAACTGTGTGAGGCAAAGGAAAGGCAGAATGCTTTGGAGATTAATCAAAATCTATTGACTTGTCAACTGCAGGAGTCTCAATAGCAAATTGAAACATACAAGGTAAGATTTTTTTTTTTCGCCATGTTTTACACTGGCTTCAAGAATGTTCAGTCTCTGCTTACACTCCATTTTCATTACACATTCCAGCACAGCTTGGAAGCACTGACAACAGAGAGAGATGTCCTACAGAAAAATGTCTCTGATATTCAAGAGAGTCATGATGAAAACAACAGGAGGCATGAGGAGAGCCTGAAACATGTACAGCAGCAGGTGGGCAGATGTAGCGTTGCAACAATGTGCTTTTTTATGAGAGTAGGACTGTGTTCTGGCAAGAGGTGTAATGGTAAAAAATGCATAATAAGAAGAATTAAAATGTATTAATATTTAACTTTTATTTTTTAAATAGAAATAGAAAAGGGTTATTTTAAATTGTAATAATAATTCACAAAATTACTTGTTTTACTGTAGTTCTGATCAAGTTTTTTTTTCTTTCTACAGCATGAGATGGAGCTTAATAAACTGAAGGAAGAAATTATGGCAGCTGAAGAAAAGGCTGCACAGTATCTATCAGAATTCAATAGCTTTAAGTCTCAAAATGCAGATGTGGACTCTACCTTAAAGGAGTTACAAAACAAATTGGAACGTTGTGAAAAAGAAAAGGTATCGTTTTTGTTGAATTTTTTCTATTCCTTTATTATTATTATTATTATTAATACACATTAATTTAGAATAAATATTTATAAAATTGTTGTTCTATATTTAAGTTTTAGTCAATTAATTAACCGTCATATTTACTGGTCCCTGTAGGCAGAGTTAGACTCAAATGTTGTGCGCTTGTCCAAAGAGAAGGACAGTGCTATGACTATGAGTAAGATCAATTTGTGGATTAAGTCATGCAAACAGCTGGAGAGTGAGAAGGAAGAACTTCAGCAGCAGGGACAACAGATAGCAGAACTGCAGGCCTCAACAGAAACAAGGTATGGACAAAACTAGATAACAAAGCACATGGTCTAATTGTAAACTTAACTTGCATTGGACTGTCACAGTTTTATTTATTTATTTAAATTTGTCCATCTTTCCTAAGTTGAAAAGTGTTAGACAAAGAAACGATATGTAATATGAATAAAACATTATTTAGGACTATGCACTCTGTACATTTTATTTATATGTATTTGCACATATACGTATATATATATATATATATTACAGCATCTTTCTTGTTAACAGGTGATGCCGGCAGCAGTGACACCCTGCAGGAGGAACTACAGGAGCTGAGGGAAACTCTAGAGGAAAAGAGCCGTGAAGCGGATGAGAGTATGGACCGATATTGCAGCCTCATGGTCAAAGTTCACAAGCTGGAAGAGACCAATGAAAGCCTCAAGAACCAGCTCAAGCAGTTGAGCACCCAGACAAAGACCCCCAAGAACAGGAGATCCCTCAGGTTCGAGAAGAGTGACCTGGAGAACAGTAAACCAGTGGAAGACAAAGCAAACGTGCCAGCAGGAAAGAGACAGAGAGCAGCAGATGACACTCCTAACAAAGCACAGGAAGCCCTGCACAGTATCACCAAGAGACTGAAAGCTGCAGCTGCCGCACCTAAAGCCACACTAGACCATGAGGATTTCAGACCAGAGGGTTTGCCTGAACTTGTCCAGAAAGGTGAGAGGTTATCACAATTTGTCATTCGCTGTACTTCACATCAAGGGTACATTGATATGCGAGTTGTTTGATACATTGATATGCGAGCTGTCTATTTTTATACATGTACATCACTTCTTTCTGAACAGGTTTTGCAGATATTCCAGTTGGCGAGATGAGCCCATTCATC
Source organism: Sinocyclocheilus grahami (assembly GCF_001515645.1). Lineage (NCBI taxonomy): Eukaryota > Metazoa > Chordata > Actinopteri > Cypriniformes > Cyprinidae > Sinocyclocheilus > Sinocyclocheilus grahami. The sequence continues at coordinate 698,378 of NW_015505370.1, forward strand.
ATTCGCAGAACCACAGAGCAACGCTGCAGCCCTCGTCTGACCGCCCAAAAGACTGCAGCTCCGCAGAGCTCAGTTTTAGCAGAACGTCCTGTGCAAATCTCCAAACAGACAGCAGAGGGCAGAATGTCAAACACCGTGAGTAGGACTACCTCTGTCTATTTCCTGCAACCACAACAAACTGCGTCTTTCATCTTCAATATAAACTTTTCTTTGAAATAATTGCAAATTATGATGCAAAATGATGGTATTGATTCCATGAACATGAACAAACTGTATATATTAATCTTCCAATGGCAAAATTCCATTATGCAAATAGCAAGATTTAATATTTCTTCTTTAATGATGTTCTTTAAAGGGCTCATATTGGCTGTTTGTCTAACAATTCTATTCCTTATACAAAAATTGTATTAACTGTTTTCCAGTGTCATTTTATTATCATTGAGATATTGTTATGGTTTTCTTTTTTCATTTAAATTCTCTTTTTTTATTCAGTTTTTTTTTTTAGTTAAACTAAATTGGGGGAAAAGATGTTGCTTTGGCAATTAAAGTAAACTTAATTTTAAGTTAAAATTTTCCTTAAGATTGTATTTATTTATTATTTATTTACTTTTATTTATTTTATTATGTTTATTATATTTCAAGTAACAAATATTTTTTTATGGTTTTAGTTTACTTTAATAACCCTCGTGGTTTCATGCAATGTGTCAAAGGTCAGCAAAATTGTGATACTGGATTGGTAGCTAACAAATTTGGAAGCAATTTGTCATAAAGCAACCAGCCGTCAGTATTAGCAGTGCAGTAATACCAAATTTTAAGAGTAGACCAGAATAGGTACAAAGCTAGAAATGTATATTAGAAAAGTTATTTTTAGAACAATAATCATTGTGTAGCTGAAAACATTTAGTCATTCTTCTTTAACCACAGGAGGGCCGACCCTTAGAAACTTACTGCGGTCTGTAGTTAACTCATTTATACCACTCTTAAAGTTACTGACCATTAAAGCGTTTCCAAATGAAACTCTGCATGATATTTCAGATTAGATGAAAAGACGTTAAGTGCTGTGAAGCATTAACTCGTCTTCTCTTTACCTAATAATAATGCTATTTTTTCAGCATATGATCAGTGTTATTTTAGTATTATTTATTTACTACTATAGTATTTATTAATATTTTGACTTTTGACATTTATTTCTATATTTTAAGCTTTAGTTTACATGTGCTTTTTTAATAAACCTTAAATATAATATTTTTTTTTCATTCATCTTTGTTTCAAATTCAGCTTGTTTTATTTCAGTTAGTTACCAAGGTAATATTTCAATTAAAAAATAGGACTATTTTTAATAGTTTTAGTTAACAGTAACAACACCGTTTATGATGTATTTAATATGCTATATCTTAGTTGTTGGAGGTAAATGCATAATGCAGTCTTTTTTTCTTGCAGTGCCAAGCAAGAACGTCCTCCAGTGCACTGAAGTGTCTGCTGTGTATTAGTGTACAGTAATACATGTAATGCCATCTTTTAATAATTTCAGCAAAATGAGACCACATATAGGGCCTATAATACTCCTTATGGCATAATGTGTGAATTATTTTGATCGCATGAGGGAAATTGTGGTGCTTTACCAGTCAGATACTGTCAACACTGCACAGTACAGAATTCTTTATTCAGTTGTAGTAATGATGAGAAAAATGACACTTAAAAATGAGAACACTTTTTATACTTCTACATTTTAACTTGTGCTACAAAAATTACATGTCTGTTCCATAACATCACATTATTATATTATATTGCACCTATTGCAAGCTGACATTTATAATTATTGTTTTGAGTTTGAGGTGTTGCCCTTTGGCTTGGATCATAGTTCAATATTTCAGGACAGACAGCTTTAATAGAAAACAAATTTGACTGTCCACAGAGACATTTTTAGAATCAGAATGTAGTGCCATATTAAATTCCCTTCTTTCTGGTCATGACAGAATTGTGTGCACAGTACAGTACAATAAATTGTAAGGCAAATAAAACTTGATATAAACAAAAATTCAATCAGGACCACTTTCGTCAAGTATATTTATTACAATTATATTGCATACAGTTAGTGTTGGCGGTATGGTTATTTTCTGGGCAACACTCCACACGCCTGTCCATGCAGCCATGCTTGGACAGAGCGGGGAGAGCCGCAAGACAAACCCCCCCCCCATAATTACAATTCACAATTACATGAGTTGTAAACAATATGTGATAGAAAATGCTTCCAATGAAGTGACTGTAAGGAAGAAACAAAAGTCAGATTGAATTACAGGTTCAGTAAGGTGGAGTTGGGGTTGGAGGAGGGAGTTAATTGCAAGCAGTGATGCGATGGAAGAGATGCTGAAGAATGGGAATTTAAATAGACCGCTTGTGATAGGTGTCAAGACTGGATTGGTACACGTCAGGAACAGCTGACTGTCGGCTTATGCGAGCTTGACTGACGTGGCCTGCCTGAACTAACGCTATGCTGAATATATATTCACATCTGCTGCACACTGATCGGACACAGCATTAAAACCGCTGACAGGTGAAGTCAATAACACTCATTATATCGTTACAATGGCACCTGTCAAGGGGTGATATAATATGTAGAGATTTATATGCAGAAAAATATCTATACACGTGCCATTCTGTTTCTGAGTTGAATTTTGATGTTACATATACAGTGGGGCAAAAAAGTATTTAGTCAGCCACCAATTGTGCAAGTTCTCCCACTTAAAAAGATGAGAGAGGCCTGTAATTTTCATCATAGGTATACCTCAACTATGAGAGACAAAATGAGAAAAAAAGTCTAGAAAATCACATTGTAGGATTTTTAAAGAATTAATTGGTAAATTCCTTGGTAAAATAAGTATTTGGTCACCTACAAACAAGCAAGATTTCTGGCTCTCACAGACTTGTAACTTCTTCTTTAAGAGGCTCCTCTGTCCTCCACTGGTTACCTGTATTAATGGCATCTGTTTGAACTCGTTATCAGTATAAAAGACATCTGTCCACAACCTCAAACAGTCACACTCCAAACTCCACCATGGCCAAGACCAAAGAGCTGTCAAAGGACACCAGAAACAAAATTGTAGACTTGCACCAGGCTGGGAAGACTGAATCTGCAATCGGTAAGCAGCTTGGTGTGAAGAAATCAACTGTGGGAGCAATTGTTAGAAAATGGAAGACATACAAGACCACTGATAATCTCCCTTGATCTGGGGCTCCACGCAAGATCTCCCCCCGTGGGGTCAAAATGATCACAAGAACTGTGAGCAAAAATCCCAGAACCACACGGGGGGACCTAGTGAATGACCTGCAGAGAGCTGGGACCAAAGTAACAAAGGCTACATCAGTAACACACTGCGCTGCCAGGGACTCAAATCCTGCAGTGCCAGATGTGTCCCCCTGCTTAAGCCAGTACATGTCCAGGCCTGTCTGAAGTTTGCTAGAGAGCATTTGGATGATCCAGAAGAGGATTGGGAGAATGTCATATGGTCAGATGAAACCAAAATATAACTTTTTGGTAAAAACTCAACTTGTCGTGTTTGGAGGAGAAAGAATGCTGAGTTGCATCCAAAGAACACCATACCTACTGTGAAGCATGGGGGTGGAAACATCATGCTTTGGGGCTGTTTTTCTGCAAAGGGACCAGGACGACTGATCTGTGTAAACGAAAGAATGAATGGGGCCATGTATCGTGAGATTTTGAGTGAAAACCTCCTTCCATCAGCAAGGGCATTGAAGATGAAATGTGGCTGGGTCTTTCAGCATGACAATGATCCCAAACACATCGCCCGGGCAATGAAGGAGTGGCTTCGTAAGAAGCATTTCAAGGTTCTGGAGTGGCCTAGCCAGTCTCCAGATCTCAACCCCATAGAAAATCTTTGGAGGGGGTTGAAAATCTGTGTTGCCCAGCGACAGCCCCAAAACATTACTGCTCTAGAGGAGATCTGCATGGAGGAATGGTCCAAATTACCAGCAACAGTGTGTGAAAACCTTGTGAAGACTTACAGAAAACGTTTGACCTCTGTCATTGCCAACAAAGTGTATATAACAAAGTATTGAGATGAAATTTTGTTATTGACCAAATACTTATTTTCCACCATAATTTGCAAATAAATTCTTTAAAAATCCTACAATGTGATTTTCTGGATTTTTTTTTTCTCATTTTGTCTCTCATAGTTGAGGTATACCTATGATGAAAATTACAGGCCTCTCTCATCTTTTTAAGTGGGAGAACTTGCACAATTGGTGGCTGACTAAATACTTTTTTCCCCCACTGTACATAGGTGTCGTTTTAAAGGTGTCTGGTTAGGGAGTAGCACATGGTGTATCTTTTCTCTACCCTGGAAGCAATAACTAGCTTTGATGTATTTGATATATTACTCCTATTACTTTTTTTTTTTTAGATTTCCAAAATCATTTTCAAATAGTTGGCTACTCCAGATTTTAAAAAGCATTCTGTTGCAATCCTGGTAATTGAAGAAAATTATGGGGTTTTTTTACTGCTGAGGAAAATTTCATTATATGAATGACTGTGCTGACTCTGCTGAGAATGATACTGATTAAAGTCAAGGACTGTGAGGACATCATGTTAAATCAATCAGATTACAATCCGTGACAAACTATGTATGTGCTATCAACTGGGGGAAGAAAAATGCAGCCTATACTTTCATGTCAATGAGGTGCCAAAACTGTTAACTATCCGAAGATTGATCAGATAATTTCTGAGCTGCCAGTATATAAAATGGCTAGGTGACAAATCAGTAGACTTTTGTCCAGTCTAATGAAAATACACAACCTGATCTGACTAACATTACCTGTACAATACAGCAATGTTTGTGTAAAACATCTATCTACAATGGCATGTAAAAAATGGCATTATTCACTCTGGTACCACCAAGAGTAAACACTACAGAAGCAAATTTAAGACAGTTCTTCATAAGTAGAGTTTTACACTGTGTTTTTTTTTCTGTTCTGTTTCCTAGTTAGTTCCAGTCCTCAAATTTGATTGCCTGAGCATCGTTCCAAGAGTGCTGATATACAGTGCACTGATCAACCACAACATTAAAACCACTGAGAGGTGAATTCAATAGCATTGATTATATCATTACACTGGTACTAGGCAGGGGGTGAGATAAATTAAGCAGCAAGTGAACAGTCCATTCTTGAATTTCATGTGTTGAAAGCAGGAAAACTGGACTTTTATAAGGACCAAATAGTGAAGGCTAGACGACTTGGTCAGAGCATCTCCAAACGTTTTGTGGGGTGTTCCCGGTATGCAGTGGTTAGTACCTACCAAAAGTGGTGCAAGGAAGGACAGCCAGCTCACTGATGCATGTGAGGAGCAAAGGCTGTCTGGTCCGATCACACAGAAGAGCTACTGTAGCTCAAATTGCTGAAAAACCTAATGGCTAGGAAACCTCAGGTCCCGGCATTCATGTGGATGCTACTTTGACATGTACCACCTAATCTAAAGATTGCTGCAGACCACCCCTTTATGGTAATGGTGCTCCCTGATGGCAGCGGCCTATTCCAGCAGGTTAATACATCTTGCCACACTGCAAAAAAATTTCAGGGATGGTTCGAAGAACTTGACAGAGAGTTCAAGGTGCTGAACTCCCCAGATTTCAATTCGACTGAGCATCTGTGTGATGTGCTGGACCAACAAATCCAATCCATGGAGGCCTCACCCCACTAACGTGCAGCACTTAAGGGATCTGCTGCTAATATCTCGGTGCCAGATACTACAGGACCCAGTCAGAGGTCTTGTGGAGTCCTTGCCTCGACACAGCAGAGCTGTTTTGGCAGCATGAGGGGGAGCAATATTAGGCATGTGGTCACAGTCCAGCAGCACTGGGACATTTCTCTGTTTGTATCTCTCTGCTTTGTCTGTATTTGTTCCAGACAGACTGTCAGTCCGTGCATAAGTGGTTGGTATTTTTCAGTGACTCTTTCTGCAGGTTATATCATTATGCAGTAGGTGGCGACAAGTGCCATATGAGTAGGTCATTGAATCATTCAGTCAACTGATTTGTTCAAAAAAGCTGATTCACTGTGTGTTGAAGTGAGGACTTTGGAGGGAGCAGGGCAATTGTGTCTCAAAATGTAACTGTTTGGAACATTCTCTACAACATGCCATGTCATTATCTTTAACATGACAGCACAGCATTCATCACCCTATTAGCTGTTAGGAATCTCTTTTTATTGTTGTTAATATGATTGTTGCAAATAAATATACTTTTTGTAAAGAGTTTTTTTTATATATGCTTTAACATGTTTTTCCTTAATCTCAAATGTATGTGTAGTAACTCTACTATTAAATGTAAATCTTATTACTAAATGTATTTAAACTGAAATGCATGTGCAATATATCACAACAAAACAACTCAAATTATTATATTTATATGTTTATTCTATATCTCCTATATTTGCCTTCACAATAAATCACAAGTACTTGGGTCACATAACCATAAACGGTAAGATTATTTCCTTAGTAATCATCTAATATACCCTTCGCTAACAGGCTTGTGAAGCAGGGGCAGTCATTTTTGCTCCAGCCCCCAGAGAGCAACTGGGGGTTAGGTACCTTGTTTCCCTCAGTTGTGGGTATTGAGTGTGGAAGACAGTGCTGTTTATTCACTCCCCCTATACTTAATTTCCTGCCAGTATTGACAATCAAACCTGCAAACTTCTGGTTACAAGTCTTCTGACTCTGTAACCATTATGCCCCAAACTGCCTTTTGTATAAAAGCAATGTTGCACTTATGAGTATGACATTGGTTTTGCACAAACACACTGTTGCTCAAGTGATGGTCTCAAAATTACATATTTAAGACGATTTTAAATAAGATTTTCATTTTAAAACAATGAAGGTATAACCTTTTTATGGAAAGGAAAAGTGTTCATATTTTGATACTTTTTTATATTGCTGTTACAGAAATACTCTGTAGATTTTTCTATAGGCTCACAGTGTTAGAAGAGGTCCGTTTGCATTCAGTTCACAGAAAGATAGAAAATATTTTCCCTTGCTGCAGCCTCTGTTTTGAGTTCTCCCCTTCACCTCACTCTCAGTCAGCAAGATCTGGGGGAGAAAACCAATTGATGCTGAGCCAACACATCCATCCAAGCTATAAATAGAACATATCTCACCCTAGTAATGGGTCAGTGAAATATTCAATTAATTTAAGACTTGCAACCTCTAGCTTCCACCTGGGATTCCAGCCAACTCCCTGGCTAAAACAATATACACACAAAAAATAAGTTAAAAATAAATAAAAGATAAAGTGTAAATGTCTGGAAGAAAATTCAAGAAACAAAATGTAGAGTAGCCGTCCATTTGAGATCTGAGGTGGTTCAAAAACAAGGTTTTCTCTGAATGTAGCAGTCAAATCCTTGACTGTACTTAGGAATTACAGTCAAACAGCATGTGATGACTCCTCATCCCATCCGATCCCAGAGCTGACATCATGTCCATTCTCATCCTTACCTTCGACTTCAGACTTCCCCAGTGGAGCTGTAGATAAGCAGAAAGTGACAAGTAACTGGAAGCCTTCTAGCATTTAAGAGCCCAGTCTCTTCTTCTGTAACTATATTTTCCACTTCACATTCACAAGGCTATCAGTGGTCTTTTCTGGAGGTTTGTATTGCTCAACAGTCCTGAATTTCCTAGAGGGCTGTAATGGGCTTTATAGCCATTTTAATTTGTATTGGCAAAGTGAAGGAGGCTCTTAGCCACTATGAATCCTTCTAAATGGTTCTGTATGTAAGCGGACTTCTATTCCACAGCTGTAGTGCATTGCTAAAGCAGTACAAGGCAACTGGTAAGATCAATGACCATGTGAAATTTAACATCGGAAGCTGCTCTGTAAGTGTTTCTTCAACTTCATCCTTTTTTATATTAAACATTTTTACTATGCCTTAATAAACTACACCATCTGTTTACGTGCCTTTTATGTAGAGATTTTGATTTACCTTTGTACACACTTTCGAACTTAATATGTGAAACTGTTATCACAAGTTTTAAATTATGATCATAAAAAAGTGAAATAAGCAAAAACCATTTCAATATTTATTGGGTGAAAATGGCATCTTTTTGTTATTATTATAGCTGTACTTCAGTTCTGATGTCATTACACCTCATCAAAAGATTTTGCTTCTAATAGTGATTTTTCAAAAGGTAATACACTTTAGGAGAAAGCAAAAAAAACAAGGCGAAAGGTGAAAACAGCATTAGTGCAAAAAATGCTAGATATTAACTATGAATCATGTGACGGGTAAAAGAAAATCAAGCTAAGTGTCACTTGCGAGTAGAAAATTTGTGCACCATTTCCAATCAGTTTTCACTGTACTTGTTTTCAAAATGTTATGTAATTGTATTTAGTGTATAAATATTTAGGAAACATAAAATGCTTGCTATGACATTGGCCTTAGCAAGACACAAGAGTCAGCATTTTGTTGTTGTTGTTGTTGTTGTTGTTTTTACAAAACCATATCATTTCCATCACTGAATATTATTATACACAGTGTCATTTAAGATTGTGTTGGGAATTTTCAAGACTTTCAAAAAAGAAAAAATGACAGAATTCTCAGATGTTTATACATTGTTGCACATTATTAATAGACAAATTAAATAAACTAGTGAGAGTGTGAAAGAACTTATTTTCTAAAAGTCTTGGGGGCCAAAAGTGAAAAGCAAACAGCCATCCATTCATTATATATTAATGAAAATAAAAGTTTCAAAACAACTACTAAATTATTGAAGTATTTCACCTGTCACCATTCCTCTTTCAAGGTAATGTGTTTTGATATGGAGATGGACTGAAAAAATGGTCAACGTTTGCTCATGAGAACGTTCCCATTGACCACACTGTATGGTGACCCTTCATGCAATGTCAGTGTTTTTCTATGGCATAGCATAAGCTCATTCACGTGCATGGCAAACAATAGCTAAATATTTTTGTTACACTGGGTCAAGGGGTTGCTGCTCAAAATGTTATGTAACATGGATTAGAACGTTATCTTGCTAAGATCAAAAAACAGCCCTCTATTTATATACTGGGTGCCCCTAAAAAAGAATAGGCTCTGTTTAACTTTCCAGTACCGGTGGATGTTCTCCCTGTCAGTCAAAGAGATGCACACTGAGTTTTTTTTTTCGAGTAGTCAAGTGAAGTGAAGAGTGAAAGCCAATAAATGGACAGATGCTAGTCATGAGCTTAAACCCAATTGTGCTGTGCGTAAACATTAAATTTTTTTCATTCTGCAAGGTGAGACAGCAGGAAGTAAATGCAAAACAATATGGATAGACCTACTACAGCCCAGGCTGATCTAACAGGTTTAAACTGACATAGGGTGAGTAAATTCATCTTAATTTTTGATTGGACTATTCCTTTATGCCATATTGAATTAAATCTGGAAATTTATATAAGAATCACTAACTAAATGATTTAGACACATTCTTTCATGAATGAGGCCCACTGAGTTTAATATTAGAACATTTAATCATTCATAGCGGATCTAAATGATTAAAAAAGACATGATACGATTGTAAAAATGACTGAATAAATGAATCATATTAATCATAAAAACAAGTATACAAGACAAATGTTGTTTTTTGTCTGGAGTAAGCATTTTTATTTTTATATTGATTCCCTCTTATAGACTTTCATCACTGAGCCAATAAACACGCCGCCTGGTTGTTGAACAAAATTTAGGAAATAGTTTTTTTTTTTTACATTGAATGTGTGTGTTTTTACACCAGAACTTTCATTTGCATCTACTTGGGTTGTTGTAATGTTCATCTCACCAGAAGCATTCAACAAAAATTTTAATTCTGCAGAACAACCCGGGTCTTACATGGAAACTCTTTGATGTTACTGTAAAAAGAAAGAAAGAATTATAAAAATAGACAGAAAAAGATAGTGTGGGAAATAATATTACAGGAACCTCATTTTCAGTGCATTAAAAGGAAGGATGTGCTATAAATAGAAAATATGTCCCTGTGTCCCTGCACCTTCTGACCTGAAATATAACTTAGAGAAATGCTAAAGTTCTGGAGCAGGGCACAGGTCATTTATATAAGTGGAAACTCTTTGATGTTACTGTAAAAAGAAAGAAAGAATTATAAAGATAGACAGAAAAAGATAGTGTGAGAAATAATATTACAGGAACCTCATTTTCAGTGCATTAAAAGGAAGGATGTGCTATAAATAGAAAATATGTCCCTGTGTCCCTGCACCTTCTGACCTGAAATATAACTTAGAGAAATGCTAAAGTTCTGGAGCAGGGCACAGGTCATTTATATAAGTTTTTTTTTCCTAAGGGCTATACCACAAACACAGTCCCTTTCCCCCCACTTTTCAGTATCACACTCACAATCATGCTTTTGTTCTAAATATCAACATGTCTGTGATATGCCAGCCATAAATAATATATAAATAATTAGATAACTGCATCTAACTGTTATATAATTTCTATGAAGATATTGAAAATACCTAACGTGGTAGAAAACAGTGTGGGCTAATCATTGCAAACTGTTGTGCTGTGGCAAGCCTACAGACTCGATACAATAACATGGTTAATATTTTTCCGGTCACTGACTGTAAAAATGGATTTATGTGGAAGATCATAGGTCAAATTCTCATTAAAAAAAACTTTAATTAGAAGCCTGGTACAGTGTAAACAAAACGCTTCTCTGCAGGAGTCGCAGCACTTCCTTTAGTTTAATGAGAGCTTGTGTGCTGCTCAATAAACTAAGCTGACAGGAGTCAAATGCCACTATTTATGCTTCTTACACAATATTACTGCCTTATAGGTTTTTGAAGATGTGACAAGCACTGTAGACTTAAGACTTAATTCCACGAGACAGCAGATGTGTTACGATTAATATTAGGAAATGTCAAAACGGTAACAAAATCAAGTGCCTGCAAGTAGATACATTTGGGCTTATGATATGTGAAGAATACAGTCAACAGTTAATTGTCGCAAAATACATTTTATGATAATGGCCAGCTGAGAGTAGGCCTACATTATCCCAAAATAAATGATAATGTGTTCATAATGTAGTCATGAACATGAAGTAGGTCTGCAAACATTTAGTCAATGCAATTGGAAATTACCATTACACTTTTTGGAAAATAGAAAATAGTGATCTTTGACATTGTATTTTGTTGAATATCAAAGCTTTTTGTGTCTATTTGTTAATGAGGGATTTGTGCACATCAGTGTTTTTAGATTTGTAAAAAATTATAGTTTTTAAGAGGGCATCTTCCCCCATCTTCCCCTATATTTAAAAAAGCTACACAAGTAATGGTTATCCTGCATGTTACCAGAATTTTTTTATTTGTCTCATAAATGTGACACTTGTAGCTGAGTTGTAAAAGACTCAGCAAGGTTCATTTTGTTGGATATGAAAGTTATGTTCACAGCACTGCAAAGCTGTCCATTGCTTGAAATAGGATCCATACATGGGTAAGTTTAGTATGGTGATTCCAAAATCAAACTTGCAGAGACCAGCGGCGGTCCATGGAGGAAGCTGATGAACACTGTGAGCATGGAATGTGAGAGCACATGCGCCTTTGATGCACCTCTCTCATTGCCCAAAGGACTCTTAATTTTAGCCACCTCAGTGAGAGAAAGTGCGATTGCCAAGTTGAAAAACAATGGAAAAAAAGGAAAAGGAAACAGAAGCTAGCATATATGGGAAATGATAGTGAATTTAAGTTTTCAACACAACTGTATTTTAAAACCGTGATGTCTTAACATGAACTATGGAAACTATCAACTATGATAATTCACTACATCATCTCTACAGTTTGTGCAGTTAACGCAAGGGCAGTAGTTATGCAAAGTTAAATAAACTCTAAAACTAATACATCACATGCATTCAAATATATTGCAAACACTTGCCACAAACACGCTGTATGCAGTTATTGTCATTTGGTATTGACAACCCCCTCTGTTCATGTTCAAACAAATATATGAGGTAGAATGTTTCTTCCCTTAAGCAACATAGTGCCTTTTCATTTTCATCTCAATGGGAGATGTATTAGGAATGCAGGTCTTTAATACATTCACAGCTGGAACATTGCACGCACCAAAGCCATTGTGGAAATTTTGTTGCAGTGATGGATGGTTTAAACTAGAATGACACATAAGAAGAATATGTATTAGTCAATGCAAGCTGCATAAATATTTGAAATGCACACAAAAGCAGCCTTGAACAGTGTTTTATCATTTCTACTGCTTCACTAGAAAAATGTAACTGGTCACAAGCTGCACTCTAAAAGCAAGAGAAAAAATATCTCTCATATCTCATGATAACATAGAATCCAGCTATTCAGTTTAGTCCTAAAACCCGAAAGAAAATTTTAAGTTATGGGTTTTTAGAATGCTGGTTTATGATTTATGAGTAAAATAAGGTCTGTGTTTATTATTTGGATATATTTCCACATTTTGTTCTAGAACATAAATTACAAGCATACCCCAAGAATGAGTTTTGAAGTTTCAGTTTAAAAAAAAAAATCTAAACAAGGACAACTACCAGAAAGATGAGAATTTATGAGAACTGTTAGTCCTTTTTTTTTACTATATTCTTTATACACTTAAATGCCCATAACGTTTTGGACAAGATCACTTTCCCTTTATTGACGCATTTCCTATTGAAACAAGATTGAGGCCGTGTTGTGATCAGTGCAGTCTGACTGCAGTACAAATGACTCTTATGAGCCGGTTCTTTT
>NW_015505370.1:713006-731723 GCF_001515645.1 Sinocyclocheilus grahami
AATGAATCACAAAATACAGCGCAACCAAAGCTGTCTGACTGCAGTACAAATTTGTGCTGGTTCATTTAAATAAAAAATACAGTGCAGACAGTGTAGTCCGATTCTCAAAAGGATCACTCAGACCAATTTCTGAAATAATCAGACTCACTTAGTTTACTTAACCACAAGTTTAGTTTCGTCATTTCTGTCTTAAAATGAACCAATTGTTGATTTGTCATGTACGCCGAAAACTCTAGAGATGGTTTGTAATTATACTTGTTTGTTTGTTTGTTTTATCTGCTTTGCTGAAATCTGAATCTTATATCAACAAGCTGCCGAGGGTCTTTTTCAAATGTGTACTCCTCAAAAGTAGCTGGAATCGTTCAGAAGAATCGGAACCAGAATAGTTCAATACCTCGCGAGTCCTCGGGCTGTTTCTGACAGGCATGCGATGTGACGCGCATGAAATCCTGAAACCTGCCCACAGTTTGCGACCACACGGAGAGCGCGGAGACGGACAGTGAGCCCGCTCATGATGAGAACAGCCCGTCCAATTATCCGTGTGCCCCCTTTGGACACTCCCTTCTCACTTCAGTGCTTACTCATCCACGAAATCCAGCGCTGGATTCCAAGATCCTGCTCGCGTGGAGATTTAAAACTGGACAGAGGCATGATAGTCCAGAAGAGAAGACGGAGGGATGCGAGTGCGTTTGGTGCCATGATTAACATCCAGTTTTTACCTGTGTGCTCCTGAGAAGAACGGAAAGACAAGTCAAGTGGTCTAGCACTCAAGACAGCTGATGAGGAACAGCAGGAAGAAGAAATCTGACAAAGTAGTAAGTGCGCAGTGTGTGTTTGCATAATTGAATTGTTTATCATATGTTGCATAGTAGCCTAAATTTGGCATGATGCTTAACCCATTCAGGCCTGAATTATGTTTGTGGGACTTCAAAATATGGTCATGCTTTAATTCTTTTCTAAATGTAACCATAATTGGTAATGGTAACCGATCAAAATATATATATATATATATATATATTCTTTTTTGAAAGTTCTTTCTTCATAACGATAGGCATATATTCTAAACGGTAGTCAATCTGGATAATTATAGATATTTGTGCAAGAGAACGTTAATGCAATATGATTGTAGAATTGGTTGTAAAATCACGGTGTTTTTCCTAAAAATAAATAATAAAATTATAAATATTAATAAAGTAGCTGGAATTCAGTATCATTGAAAGCAGATAAAGGTGAAATATAACTGTAAATACGTAAAACAGTGTGAGATCATTGCAATACACTTGCTGCAATGGTGATGGCTATTGGATTGCATTCTGCAGGGTCTGAACCTGTAACCTTTCAGTGACCCGCTCAGATTATGTATCACAGCGCCACACCACCCACACAACTTTGACATGTTTCCAGATTTGTAGGAGGAATATTACTGCAATCAGTTTTGCAGTACAGCACTGCCTATCATAAAATAATAAATTCTTTAATGTGATACAATGACTTGTCTTACTAATATCACCTTTTAGGTTCAATGTAAAACAGTCCAAATATTATTTATGTTGTTTTAAGTTTGGAAATGGGAACAAAAACATTTTCAAAACACAAAAGATAATTGATTTAAATGGATCTGCATGTGTTAAAAAGAATGAATGGAACAGAATGAAAAAGTGGACATGCGTTGCTGGAGCCCTCGGGGGCTTCATAACTAACAGATCCTTAATAAGCGTTGAGGTCTGAATTATGCACAGAGGGAAAATCTGCAGCTCTAAATTAGTGCTATAACTTGTGTTGCCTTGCGTAACATACTTCCACGCACTGCATACTGGATACTAGCGATGAGAACATTACGTTCACTATCACTGGTTTGCTAGAGAGGCTTTTCACACTTGGCTGGAACACTGCAGAAGTCAGGGGAGAAAGAAACAAATGAAATTCCTCACGGATGAAGGGCCAGTTTCACTTCTTCTATGATGTTCTTGTGTAAATGCTTGCAATTAGAAATAATCAGTCAAATGTTTGAACATATATCATGAACACAATGTTCCCAGTGTACAAACTCAAAATACTCAATGATTTTGATTCAGAATAATAACAAGCTATAAATGTACGTCCATAATCTAAATCGTATTCATCACAGTTTTTAAACCCTGCAGCTGTCTGTGCTTTTTATAGCTGCTATTATTTATTAACGGCTCCATGTAAAAAACATGAATGTGTTTTCATTCATGTACAAAGACACATAGAAAAATAATATTAGAAATATCTGTAAACATAGCAGAACTCTTTAAATTGAAATACTGATAGTTAGAGAATTACTAAAGCTTCATCAGCAGTCATTTCTTTAAAATTACAGCTGTCTTTTATAACCCATCTCTTTCTCTCTCTCTCTCTCTCTCTCTCTCTCTCTCTCTCTCTCTCTCTTCTCGCTCTGCCTTGCCCTCTCTCTCTCTTTGTTCGCCCCAGTGGCTGCACCTGATCTTTTAGATCCTAAATCAGCCACACACAACACCAAACCACGGCTGTCGTTCTCCTCCAAGCCCATTGTATATAACTCGGGGGATGATTGTGATACCATAACCACCGTAATGAAGTGGAAAACAGTAGTGGCAATCTTCCTGCTGGTTGTTCTGTATCTGATAATCGGAGCCAAATGTAACCATAATTGGTAATAGTAACCGATCAATATATATATATATATATATATATATATTCTTTTTTGAAAGTTCTTTCTTCATAACGATAGGCATATATTCTAAACGGTAGTCAATCTGGATAATTATAGATATTTGTGCAAGAGAACGTTAATGCAATATGATTGTAGAATTGGTTGTAAAATCACGGTGTTTTTCCTAAAAATAAATAATAAAATTATAAATATTAATAAAGTAGCTGGAATTCAGTATCATTGAAAGCAGATAAAGGTGAAATATAACTGTAAATACGTAAAACAGTGTGAGATCATTGCAATACACTTGCTGCAATGGTGATGGCTATTGGATTGCATTCTGCAGGGTCTGAACCTGTAACCTTTCAGTGACCCGCTCAGATTATGTATCACAGCGCCACACCACCCACACAACTTTGACATGTTTCCAGATTTGTAGGAGGAATATTACTGCAATCAGTTTTGCAGTACAGCACTGCCTATCATAAAATAATACATTCTTTAATGTGATACAATGACTTGTCTTACTAATATCACCTTTTAGGTTCAATGTAAAACAGTCCAAATATTATTTATGTTGTTTTAAGTTTGGAAATGGGAACAAAAACATTTTCAAAACACAAAAGATAATTGATTTAAATGGATCTGCATGTGTTAAAAAGAATGAATGGAACAGAATGAAAAAGTGGACATGCGTTGCTGGAGCCCTCGGGGGCTTCATAACTAACAGATCCTTAATAAGCGTTGAGGTCTGAATTATGCACAGAGGGAAAATCTGCAGCTCTAAATTAGTGCTATAACTTGTGTTGCCTTGCGTAACATACTTCCACGCACTGCATACTGGATACTAGCGATGAGAACATTACGTTCACTATCACTGGTTTGCTAGAGAGGCTTTTCACACTTGGCTGGAACACTGCAGAAGTCAGGGGAGAAAGAAACAAATGAAATTCCTCACGGATGAAGGGCCAGTTTCACTTCTTCTATGATGTTCTTGTGTAAATGCTTGCAATTAGAAATAATCAGTCAAATGTTTGAACATATATCATGAACACAATGTTCCCAGTGTACAAACTCAAAATACTCAATGATTTTGATTCAGAATAATAACAAGCTATAAATGTACGTCCATAATCTAAATCGTATTCATCACAGTTTTTAAACCCTGCAGCTGTCTGTGCTTTTTATAGCTGCTATTATTTATTAACGGCTCCATGTAAAAAACATGAATGTGTTTTCATTCATGTACAAAGACACATAGAAAAATAATATTAGAAATATCTGTAAACATAGCAGAACTCTTTAAATTGAAATACTGATAGTTAGAGAATTACTAAAGCTTCATCAGCAGTCATTTCTTTAAAATTACAGCTGTCTTTTATAACTGTATTTTTCAGTTTTGTTATCCAATTTACCATTATTTGAAAATTTATTTTATTATAATTGCAACTATTTTATTTTATTTTTTATACAACATGCATCTTGTAATTGCAACTTTTTTCAATTTTGCAGTATGATGTTCTGTTATTTGGACATTATATCACGCAATTGTGACGAGATGACCATAATACATTCTTGCATCATGTACATGTACTGTAGAACCCCAAATCATGTGTAATAGAGGGAGAGAAATAGTGAGTCATCTACGAGTTAAGGACCATGGACAGCTCCACTTTTTGTCCTTCACTTAGTTTGGTTTCTAAAATATGCATACATATGAAATGAGAACAAAACAACTCCAGCAAAGCTTTAACCTTCCACTTCCACTTACTCTTTGAGTAATTTGAGTTTTTAAAGTTTTAACTTACCCAGTGGTAAAACATTTTTTTTTTTAACTCTTTAATGAGCCATACATTCCCTAGGTTTGGAATCAAGTCACTTTAGGTCTTCAGGGAACACAGTGATCAGAGAAGGAGGAATATCGATCTCAATTACGCCAAGATCCTTTCTTTAGAAAAATAGGCACAATCTGAAACACAAGAAATACAAGAAGTGTAATATTATCCCTGCTGCACAAACACAGGCACACACATTTGATAAGGCAGCCATTTACTATAACGGATTTGACAGTGAATGAAATTACAGATCAAATTCTGTCTTAACTCCCAGCTGACTCGGTAATGTGTGACGTAAAATCCAGAGATGCTGTGGAAGACTGATAAAGAACAGATCCGTGTCTTTGTTTGAGGCTTTGAATGTAGGCAGTTGGAGCCAGTCATCCTGTTCATTCAGAGACATGCAGTCTGCTTTAGATTTAAACATGTTACACACAATCGCAGCTGGGCTTGTACTGGAATTAGCATTGTTGAATATGATTCATATAGCTGTCAGTATAGCTGTCAGTTTCTAAATAAACATGTCCTGTATATTTATGTAATATTTTTACCTGCTGAGCGTTTGTCATCATTTGATCACCTTCATGTCATTCTGACCCTGTAATATTTTTCTTTCTTTTGTGAAACATGATGGGAGGTACTAGGCAGAATGTCTCCTTTTGTGTTTCACAAAGAAAGAAAATATGGAGTCAGTATGACATGGTAAGGGAGTAAATGATAACTTTTTATATTTCTGGTTTCTATTCCTAAAAGTTCTTTTCTAGAAGTGTTATTTTCCCGCATTTTTAGTTTAAGATTGTAGTGGTTTGTATAATTTTTGGAGATGATTCCTGACCTGTTTTCTCATCCACAGCAAGTGGTGTTTGCTATCCGGGCCGGGGTCAATCCCTCAGGTCACCCCTCCAATGAGAGCAGCATGTGGGACCTCAGCAGCTCCTTCTTCTTTGCAGGGACTGTCATCACCACTATAGGTGAGTAACAGCTGGACTCATTATGAATTCTCTAATTGATTCTTTAATTGATTAGTGACATTTTGAACTTCATTATCACTTCATTAAGGTGACAAAAGCAACTTGGTGAAACAATTTTAACTTAGGGGGCCTGGAAAGTAAAATGAATAGACCAGAAGAAGGGCTGCATAATTAAAAATATTTTCGATTATAGTTGCTGGAATTAATAAATCTTGAAATGTGTAAATTACAGCATTAATTTAGGTGTGCTCCTGTAAGTCAGTCAGCTTGTTTTTAGTGTATAGGATCCTAATGTTTTAGAAAATACAATAAAACAGTAATGTTGTGAAATATTCTTAAAATTTAAATTAACTTTTTTTTTTCTATTTTAATATATTTTAAGATGTAATTTATTCCTTTGATGGCAAAGCTGTATTTTCATCAATCATTACTCCAGTCTTCAGTGTCACATGATCCTTCAGATCCTGATTTGGTGCTCAAAAACATTTCTGATAATTATCAATGTTTTTTTATTAATAAAATTCTATTTTGAAATATAAATATTTTGTAACATTCTAAATGCCTTTACTGTCATTTTTATCAATTTAATGCATTGTGGCTGAATAAAATCATTAATTTCTTTCTTTCAAAAGCTTACTGACCCCAACCTTTTGAACGGTAGTGTGCATAAAGAATGGCATGCAGTTGCCCTACATAAAATAAGTATCTTTAAGGGATAGTTCATCCAAAAATGAAAATTATCTCATCATTTATTCACCCTTATGGCTTTCAAAACACATATGACTTTATTTCTTCAGCAGAACATGAAGAAATAATAATAATTATGGGTGAACTGCTTTAACAACTAAAATTAGTTGTTTACCTTTTAATGTAAATTCTATCAATTGTAAAAATTGCAGTTCAAATATCAAGGGTAATAATCAACAGGGAAATAATGTAGTAAAAGTGTAGCCCTGACTTATTTATGGTCATATAGGGTTATTTAACATACATGTAGGGTTATTTAGGGTCTCACACACTCAACATATTATGAATACATTTCTCAGTAGATAATCAGCAGCAGCATTTTTCATTTTGACTTCATCACTGAGGTTGTGTAGGAAATTGCATTAACGTTATGTAATAAGCTTGATTAATGAACCTTAACAAATCCTTTGGACAGCTTTGACGGTTTTTGAATACATGTGTACAACACCTTTGAAACCTGCTGGAACTGAGCCAAGAAGTGGATTGAAGAGCAAGCCCCCCTTCATCAATCCCCCCAGTGTCCCTCTTAGGCTGTGAAGAACGAAAATCTGTCAACTCCCCCTGTCCACCCCCATCAGCAAAGACGCACACTCACACAAGCACACAAGCACACACATACTTTGGAGTGTCCTTATGCGGTCATCTGTTGGTGAGGGCATCGCATTCACTAATACACATGAGTGCTGAGCATGTGCCAATGCTGAAGCTCTCACAAGACACACTTGTGTGTTCATTAAGCTCATTCAGACACTGCTGTTACATCAGGTTTGCGTCAGTCATCCTGTAGTGCTGCTTCACTAATGAGGGTGGCATGACATTTTTTGCTACTTGTGTCAAACGGACTTGTTTTGTGCTCTAAGTCAGCACATGATGTTCATTTCTCACCAAATTGGACTGATATATCTGGCAGTTTATTGCTAAGAACATATTATCCAGCTTTTTAACACGTAATTTCAGTCCTTTATGAGTCGTGAATTGTGTTGTTTTTTACTTTTGAGTTGCTGATTGGTTTAGGTCAGGGCTTCTTCTGAAATGATTAAAATAGTCAGAGACATTCAAGTAAAAAAATATGGTCCATAAATTCTTTCAAGAGGACTGGCTGGAGAAGAAAAATGACTTCACACCCTCAATTAACATATATTTTTGATAAACGTTATCATTATTATATTTAATTATTATATTTTTTAAGGCAATTGTTTACAAAATTTGGTAACTGAAGAAGAACTGGAGGATCTGCTAAAGACTGCACCTTTGACAATATAAACTGACATAGTAAAAAAAACTCTATATCCGTCCTTTTACATAAGAAATACATTTATTAAAAAAGAGAAAATATTTTTCTCTGTAGTCCTGCCATTCCTTTTAGGGCTTAACAAAGTTTTTTCTTCTTCTGGGTTATTCAAACCAGTGGTTCAGATTTGTACTTGATTTTCCAATATTTTCGCTGTCCCCACAAATACATGATAATTCGTGTTTTAGTTTGTTTGTTTTTTGGTTAGCAACAAGTTTTTTAGATTTAAAAAAAAATAATAAATAGTAATAATATTTTTCATGTTAGGTTCAATGAATTATAAGTATATTTGTATAGTATATAGTGTGGGTCTTGTAAGATGTTTTTTAAAAATAGGATTTTTAAATACTTTTTTTCAGCAAAGATGCATTAAATGCAATACAAATCACATTATAATGTTACAGAAGAGTTCTATTTTAAATACACTGTTATTCTGAACTTTGTATTTATCAAAGAATCTTAAAAAAAGAAATTCACTTCCACTTTTTCAAACACTTAAATATGCAGCATATTTTCAATTAATATGAAGACATGTAGAAATGTTTCTTGACCAATAAATCAACATATTAGAATGATTCTGTAGTATCATGTGATACTGAAGATGAAAAAAAATCAGCTTTGCCATCAAAAAAGTGAAATATGTTAAGTTAGAAAATAGTTATTTTAAATTGCAATATTTCACAATTAAAATTCTGTCCAAATCATAAAAAATATTTATGACCCCACAGTAGTGTATGTGATCAACAAATGTAAGACTTAGTGACAATGGGGCGATCCACAAGGGGGCACGAGGTGGCAATTGCCAACCTAAAAATGAGCTTTGCCACCCTGAAGCAGAGTAAAGGGATCGGAGTGCAATGAGAGCAGAGTGAGGAGAGGAGCAGCGTGATTTTGACTGAAGTCGGAGAACATACAGATCACACACACACAAACAAAAACTTTTTGTCAACGCTGTCCTGTGATTTATCAGTAAAGTTGCTTAGAAACAGAAAAGTTATAGCGAAAATGTATTTGTGTTTTAAGTGATTAAAACCCACAGCTTCACCATTAGTAGATAGACGTTGCACAGACGGTCAGGACATTCACACACAGTCGCGCTCTCACAAATGCATTCATGTTACAGCACCAAACCCATCTTGCAAGCCTGTGACTACTTGTAGTGGTAGAGTGGTTAAGAAACCTGCTTGTTTCAAGCAAATGATTATGTAGATATTTTAAATATGTTTGCAAGTTGTTGAACGAGAATGAGATCGACAGAGACGTGAGTGAGCATGTAGTTGAGAGTTGTTGATTAAAAGTTGATAAAGCATCAACAAAGTCCGATTATTGAGTCGGACAACACAACAGTGGTAATATCATGTCTTTTTCATTTTATAAGTGTTTGTATTTTTGTGTTTGTAAATCCCTCCAAAACTCAAATGTGAGCAATATATGGCCATCAGAAGTTAAAGGGGGTGTCGCATCTTTGTCACTTTTATCCCCCCTGATTGACTTGGAGAAAATTTTCTGTGATGGTGTTAGGGAATAGAGTACACAAAGGTGACACCACTGATCTTGCATACCCCTCAACAAATGTACAATTGTGTACCTGGTGGCAAGCCTAGTGCCACCCCTCTTTCTGCTCTTGCCCCCCACCCCCCTTTGCCACCCCAAATATAAAATCCTGGACACGCCCCTGAGTGACAACAGAGCAACTGGTGTGAATTCAGAATGAACTTGAGTCGATGATGTTCAGGATTGAGGATGCTGACTCACGGTCTGTTGAACCACACATAGTCACACTGTTTGCATGTATGCAGCTTCAGTGGTTACCAGCACAATAGACAATAAATGAGACACATCGGTTAAGCAGGGAGATTAAGAGCATAGTCCATTTTTCTATGAAGGTTATGTTTTCATAATCAATTTCTCTTTTACTGTGCAAGACACAAGGGCATAAAAATATTAGATATGACACGATCAGTGCTGGTTTATTTTTGGGAATCTTTTATCAGGCAGAGCAGCTATTTCATTCAAATCAATTGAGAGCTGGAAAAAATTCAGATTTGGCCCACCGGCCACCACTTTGGGTTCTTATCTATGGTCTCTGACTTATTATCAATTATTACATGTTGTTTGTTTCTAGTTAAGGTCAGGAAATTTGGTTTTATCTGAACAATGATGAGTTTGCCCACAGTATTGTTTGTATCAGGAGAAAACAGAAATACTGAAGCCATTAACACACGTTATAAATTTATACTGCTGAGAAGCTTAGGTCCTTATAGTTAATAAGCTGGAACAAGTATATTTTTATCCAGCCATGAAGATATGTGGATAAGTTTTACAAGAGAGACTGTGTAAAGAAGACTTACAGTTATTCATCTCCATTGTGCCATGTGTAATTAAGGTTGTCTTACAGAGAACCGATTTTTATGGGTCTTTCAAGGTTTTTTTATTTAATTAGATTTCAAAGAGGACAGATTGCATGAGGAGAGATTGAGCACAGTTAATGAGCTTCAAGGAAAATAGAGACGTAATGGGATGGAGGCTCTTGCGGAAGTGCCCCCCACTGCTCTGCTTCTCTCAGGGTGGTTTTGTCCAGTGGCTTAGCTTTTTGCTCTTGTAATTGCTTAAATTCCTGCTGTGGTACAACCACAACTACTGGTATTCTCGCTGTCTCTAACTCTCCCATTTTAATATACTGAGTAAACCTTTCTTGCAAAACAATGAATAGTCAAGTCAACTTTATTTCTATACTATGGAGACAGACCAGGTTCTGCTATAAAACAGCTCTGAAAGACAATAGGGTCATTATTTAGCACAAGCCAGTTCCGTGTTTGTTCAGTTCAACTTAATAATAGTGTGAAGTTCAACAATTTGAAATAAGTTAAATTCAGCTATAAGCATTTCTAAAGAGTCCCAATCATTGTTTTCTAAAAACGTTTTTCAACCAGCACCAGCAGCTTGCAGTCTCACAGTTTTTAAGGAATATTTTAGTACAAATTAATCTGAATCTACAGAAGCTGTGGCATATTGTTGATTAACACAAAAAATTATTTTGACTCTCTCGTTTTCTTTAAATGGGTCATATGATGCTGCTAAAAAGAACATTATTTTATGTATTTGGTGTAATGAAATGTGTTTATGTGGTTTAAGGTTCAAAAACACATTATTTTACACATACTGTACATTATTTTTTCTCCTCTATGCCCCGCCTTTCTGAAACGCGACGATTTTTACAAAGCTCATCGGTCTGAAAAAGCGAGGTGTGCTCCGATTGGCCAGCTATCCAGTGTGTTGTGATTGGCCAAATACCTCAAGCGTGTGACGGAAATGTTACGCCCCTTACCATATTGTGATGCCCTATCTGGCTGGAGCGACGAGACAAAAACATTCAAACCCATTATAAACAAGGCATTTGTTGCATCCAGTGGGGACATAATTACAGATTATAATGACTTATACTGTCTTTTTACGCGTTGCGTTGCATCGCGCCCATGTCTGCATTTGTGATCGGAGAAATGACAGACAACAAGCCCTACTCTACACTGCCCAAAACTCGTGTTTGAATCGTCAGTGGCAAATTCTTTAAATATAAAAAAACGCACTTGCAGTCTGTGAGTCAGAACAGCCGGCATTGTAGTCTACTCTCCCAGGATCAGGAAACAGTCCTCCATAAAATGTTGTTCTGGAACAGTGTTGTAAATACAACTTAACCACTGATATCTAGTCGTGTCCTCTTTTGGAACACAACGAAACACATGGCGGGCTTGAGTGAGTGGAGGCAGGCAGGCTTGAGAACGGCGCGGCCGGCGGATTCGACGAAGGAGCGTCCAGTGGGCTTGCGGCAACCACATGTGACGACCCCGGGCTGGACTCTGCTTCGTCCACGGTGAAAGCCGATCTGGCGATCCACAGCGCGAAGTTGATGCATTTCCTCAGCGACCAGCACGGATCAGCTCTTAGCATGACGAAGTGGATATCGTCCTCTTTTGGAAGGCCAAACAACGTAGTTTTGCTTTCACAACGAAACACACAGCGCCTTCACGACATGGCGGCGGCAGCAACAATACTACAGCGAGAATAAAAGTTACGCCTTCTTTCTTTGCGTGAACATTTGGGCGGCATTATGCAAATCTTCCCACATCGTGACGTAGACATGTGGGGGCATGTTAGAACGAGCCGTTTTAGGTAGGCGTGGTTGACTCTTAACTTTTATAAAGAATATCTCTTTGGATTTGAGACTTTAGTCTTTGCAACTTTACAGATCTTATTTATGCACCAAGAGCTTGTAACACTCCAAAGAGAAAGGACAATTTTAAATCGCATCATATGACCCCTTTAAAAGATGCCAAAATCAAGGTTATAGTGAGGCATACAAAGGAAATAAATGGAGGCAATTTTTGAAGTATTTAGAAGCATAAATGTGAAGTTTATAATTGTATAAAAAAAACACTTGCATTAAATCTTCTGTTAAAACTTGTGTATTTTTAGAGTTGCAGCATTATGTTGTCATGGCAACAAAGTTGTAAAATTGCCACAAGTGCTGTTGTTTGAGCTTAACTTGTACTGAACCCAGAAAATCCCTTGAAGTGAACCCAAAGATTGAAGTTTTTTTTTTATTGAGTTTAAATCAAGACAAAAGCCAATTTCATGGGGGAATCTGATAGCAAGTATAATTTACCGAACCTCACTGTTACCTAATCTGCATAATGCACTCGTTCCTCCTGTTTTCATGAGGCATTTCTGTAATGATTTTACCTGCTTTGCTCTTGTGCTATAGCTAAATGTAGGCGTTGAATAGTCTTCACTAGGAGACTCTCCATGTAGGCAGGATAATACAGCCCTAATATTTCCTGACAGATAAATAAGGCGTCCCAACATAAATTCCCATAGAGCTGTCTGCACGCTAAATTGAATAAAGATCTTTTGAATGCACTAGGGGAGTATGATTCAAACATTTATTATCTGTTTGACTCAACAAAATATCTTTCAAGCTTTTGAAGCATTGAAATAATATTTCAGAAATCAAAGTATTACCTATTTATTTTGGCAGATTATACCCACACATTTTGCCTGGGATCATCAGTCTTGCTGACAGAATGACTTCTGTTTCTGCAGGCTTTGGCAACGTCTCTCCACACACAGAAGGAGGCAGGATCGTTTGCATTATCTATGCGCTGCTGGGGATCCCACTCTTTGGGTTCCTATTGGCTGGAGTGGGCGATCAGCTGGGAACCATATTTGGCAAAGGAATCGCCAAAGTGGAAAAGATGTTTGTGGTGAGTGTTTCATTAAATTTAGCTTAAATCATTTAGCGAAATTAGGATATTCATCATTAATGTGTTTTATAATCTACAATTTTAATCCATGTACAATATTTTACATATAAAATATCAGAAATTTTGGAATAAATGAAAAACATTTTCAGTTATGTTTAACATGTTAATCTGAATAGTATAAATAGCTATTCAAGTTAAAACAATAGATTAGATCAGTTCTGTGAAATGTTTATAAAAATGTTATGTGAATTTACCATGGCAAGTCAAAAGATTAAATCTAAAACAATATTAATATATCATTCATTTAGAAAAACAGTCTGTGCTCCTCAAATCCCTTTAATCAGAAATGTACTATATTGTCTACACTCAATAAATCTCCTGCGGCTCTAAAATAATGATTGTTTTGCTGAAAGGCTTGGTTCTGTGGTGCCGTCACATTTGATGATTCAATGTAATTACTTAAGTGCCTCTGGCGGCCATCTTGTTTACACTTGATGCACATACACACTTTTATTCTCTGCTGAGCTTTTGTGTTTTTGCGCCGGAACAATTCTGAACGTTGACGTGTGCGATGAAGAACACATTACAGTGTTTTTCAATGCAGTCAATGCAGCATAGTGAATTATTTATTGCTGGTGCACTCGTTCTTTTGTATAACACATAGTAAACAATTCTGAAGGCTAAAAGGAAAAATACATAATTTTCAGGGCAAGTGTTTATTTCTCAAACTCTACTAAACTGAGTGCAGCTTTCTGTCCTGTGTTGACACATTTCTACATTTTATGGCCTTTAGTTACATAATGAATGATCATTTATGCTAATGGTTGGTTGCAGCATTTGATTGGACAAAACTCTGTGTAGTGCAGCATGAGTCATCAGTTTTCTTTGTCCATTTTGTATGATCTATATTTCCTGTTCCTATTTTTTTAAATGTTTATGTCTGCTAAAAATGTTTTGTTTTTTTTAGCATTTTGGAGTACACTACCATATAGGGTTTCTCAAAGCTAAAACACAATGATTAAAGCCCATAAAACGCCCACTTTGATTTCATAGGGTATTTAAACTAGTTATAGGCTAATACTTAAACCAGGCGGATTATTCATCCTACAGTGTATTTGGGTATTTTCAGGCAATTGGGCAATAACTTAATAATAATAATACTTTTAATACTTTTATTAAGCATAGACACATTCAGTTGATCATTGTGAAAGTAAACACATTTCTAATGATACAAAAGGTTTCTGTTTCAAATAAATACTGTTCTTTGAACTTTCTTTTCATCAAATTATCCTGAAAAAAAGTACTCTGACACTGAAAATAAGCACCAAATCAGAGTATTAGAATTGTTTGTGATTATTTGATACAGTCATCTTTGCCATCACAGGAATAAATTACATTTTAAAATGTGTCAAAAAAAACAAACATTCTCATCACATCATTCTCCACAATATTGCTGTATTTTTTTAAATAAATTCTGTTTTCTGTATTTCTCATGTGTGACAGTGTATCCTCCTGAGACCCTGTGACCTCAGGACATTATATTTTGGTGTATTTCTCTGAGACTATACATGCCACAGTCTGGATGTCCTGTATAGAGCACATTCAGGGCTTTTCAGAAATGGGGTTTCAAATCAAAATATGACTTTCTGTTATGAAACAGGATGTTGATTTCATACATGTCCTCATATGAGGACACCGGGACTAAAAGCATGTTTATTACGCATTTTGGGAGACATAACAAATGAATAGGGAAAGAAATTATGTTTCAATATTCTATGAAATATTATATATTATTATGAAAATCTTGTCAAATATTACTCCCATTATTACACTTCTTTTTTCATTACATGTTGCCCCAAAAACACATTAATATGCAAATTAGATTTAGTTTATAGATACATTGTATATAATGAGAAAACCCATTTATGGCCATTTTACACACATTTTCTAGAAAGGAAAATGGTATATCAAATCATTCTGTTATAACATAGTTGAGAATCATCTTTGTACAAAGTTTGGTAAAAAAAAAAAAATCCTGGAAACTAAAAATGTACCGAGGACATAGCATAACTTATGAACGAAATATAATTTTGTACATTTTTTTTGGTAATTTTTTTTATGCTCTAAACAATGTAAAGACATGAAAAAAAATATTTTTTTCCTAAAAAATCTTTTCTCGGGTCTTAAGAGGGTATAATAGGTGTCAGACATATATTATTATGAAAATCTTGTCAAATATTACTCCCATTATTACACTTCTTTTTTCATTACATGTTGCCCCAAAAACACATTAATATGCAAATTAGATTTAGTTTATAGATACATTGTATATAATGAGAAAACCCATTTATGGCCATTTTACACACATTTTCTAGAAAGGAAAATGGTATATCAAATCATTCTGTTATAACATAGTTGAGAATCATCTTTGTACAAAGTTTGGTAAAAAAAAAAAATCCTGGAAACTAAAAATGTACCGAGGACATAGCATAACTTATGAACGAAATATAATTTTGTACATTTTTTTTGGTAATTTTTTTTATGCTCTAAACAATGTAAAGACATGAAAAAAAAATATTTTTTTCCTAAAAAATCTTTTCTCGGGTCTTAAGAGGGTATAATAGGTGTCAGACGTTGTATAAGAGTGAATGTTTTCAGACAGTGTCTGGTCGAGTATTGTGGATGTCTGTCAACAGTGATTATAATGAGCTTTAGCCAGCATTTTTACCTCCCTTCTCCTCTGTTTTTCCTCTCAGAAATGGAACGTGAGCCAAACTAAAATCCGTGTGACATCCACGGTCCTGTTCATCCTGTTTGGGTGCCTGCTGTTTGTGGCCCTTCCCGCCCTCATCTTCCAGCACATTGAAGGCTGGAGCACTCTGGAGTCCATCTACTTTGTTGTCATCACTTTAACCACTATTGGATTTGGAGACTTTGTGGCAGGTGAATGAAGTCACTACTTTGTTCCTTCAGTTTCAATTTCGGTTTTGTGTTCATTTTTGAAAGTGAATAAATGCCCAGAAAAACAACACGAACATGAAGTAGTCAAGTTTAGTCATGAGTTCAGTGGGTTGATATGGGTTCATTTATCTCATTCAGGAGGCTCTGAGATTGAGTATTTGGACTATTATAAGCCCATTGTGTGGTTCTGGATCCTGGTGGGTCTTGCCTACTTCGCTGCAGTTCTCAGTATGATTGGAGACTGGCTTCGAGTCATCTCCAAGAAGACCAAAGAGGAGGTATGTGCTTGCTGATATGCTTTAAGGCAATACTGGGGCAAGAACTGCACTTCTTTTCCAACAAAAATCAAACCTTCTGAAATGGTTCCCTCTCAATACATGATTGAGAGTGTGAATGTGAATTGAATTGGTGAACCACAGGATGTTGAACTAGAAAATAAATTGGAAAAGGAATGTACTGGATTGCACTTCAACGACATTCAACACAATCACACGACAAAGGAGTTTTATTTGTCCAGCATAACAAAATGGTTGTGTTTAGAACTAACACGTGAAAAAAAAAAACAGAAATCTGATCATTTGAAGTTTAGGCCTATTAAATGTTAAAGAAATGAAGTTGTATCTTACATCCCTAAAGCTGACATCATGCCATTTGCCTCCATTTGGAAAAGTTTGGAGTGAATTTAATATGTAGGCCTCAGTATGAAGCAGCAGAATACTGTAAATCTGAACCTGAAAATCTCTTACACTGAAGTCCATTATCACATCTCACCAGAAATAGAGGAGAAGGAAGTGCAGTGCAGGATTAATGTTAATGAAAGGTCTGAATGACCCAGTTCTGCTACCTGATTCTCATCCATAATACATCACCTTTCAGGGTCTCTTAAATGCTGTAAAGGTGCTGTGTAGTACACGCTCATATTTTCTTCTACATCAGGAATAAACTTCTCAAATTAGAACTTTTCAAGAGTCCTGTAGGGAGCCAACTAACCATCTAATGACCTCATTAGAGAGGAAAGCAGAGGTTCCTTGTTTACATTTATCTGATATTCTTATTAGTTTTACTCATTTATTAGTTGTTTTTTCCTATTGCTACTACTGTTTTGAGAGGCATTGTTTCATAGTCCACCCATGCAAGTCGTCTTGATATTGTCAAGGCTCATATAGTGAACTATTTCTTCCTGAATAAATTACAGTGCTAGTTGGTAGTAGTGCATCAGGAAAATTTCAAGCACACAGCTGAGAACATTAAAGAGTTTTACAATGTATAATTTCTGTACGTTTTAGAGGTTTGGTAGGAAGGTATGAACACTACTGATTCTAAAATTGGAGTGCATTAGCAGATAGATGATTACAATGTACTGTACAAAGAGTGCATTATTCATCTAGGATGCTTTAAATTGATCTAAAATACTGTAAATTACATATATAATGTTACAAACGGCCTTTTCTATTTTTAGGGGCAGGTTAGGGTTAGGATTAAAAATGCTGTATTTATTCAAACTCTCATTTCAGCAAAAAAAATTTAAAAAAATTAAAATAACAATAATAATAAAATACAGCTTGGCAGCTTATGCATTCAAACCGTTTATAAACATATTCAGCTGGTTTCATCTCAGCGATTCCCTTAGTTCAGCGCTTCCAAAACATGTTTGTGTTATGTGGCCATTTCTAAAACAAACATTTGACTTGAAAGTGTACAGCGACCTGCTAACACAAATGTACTAAATACTTCAGTTACTGAAAAAGACACAGTACTGCTGTTTCCACCCTTTGTTAGGCAGAACAATAATTTTCAAGTATGATAATGATAATAATAAAGGGGTCTTGAGTACTAAATGAGCATATTAGAATGATTTCTTAGGGATTATATAACAGCTTTCCTTGCAGATTCTCTTGACTGGACTAATGGCTGGAACCATCACAGCTATATAATTTAGTTTAAAATATCATGAAATTAGTAAACAGTTGTTTTAAACAATAATAATACTTTGTAAAATCACATTTTTGTTTTATTTAGATTTATTGAACATCTGTCTGTCTACTCTAAACAACAATATAAACAGTACACTATATATTACAATAAATGCACAAAAATTGGAAAGAATAAACACAAACACTATGACAGTTTACACAATATGCCAAACTATTGTACATGCATTTTGTGAACACCAGTAAAAGCCAGAGACAGTTAAAAAAGGAATTAGACACACTTAAAGGCACAATATGTAATTTTCGCCACTAGAGGGCGCATATACAAAATAAACAAATAGACAAAGGCGTAGTTTGTGTATTAGTGTGGAATCATGGGAGTTGTCGTCTTCATCCCCACAGCCGATGCAATCCGATGGAACTCGGGCAGAAATCATGTTCATGGATGAGCTAATGATTTATTAACGTAGTAGAAGGAAGCAGGGTGAGGCTGAAAGCCGTCGAAGCGAAACGAGGCCGCTGAATGAGCGTGACACACGCCTCGAAAGCAGCGGAACTTTTATTATGCCACAGTCGACCGCTTCCGCTCCTTCCGGTCGTGCGTATGTGGGGGGAAAAAAGCTGTTTTATCATACTAGATACATTTGAAAGTTCTGTTATAATGCTACTCTGTGCGGTCGTCACCGGTCTATTAAAACGCACAACATATTAAAGCGTCTTTGGTGTTTCCATATTTTCTACAAAACAAAAACAGAAATCGAGGGGTTATGACTTCATTAGCAGGCGACACAATGACACTATGGACACGCTCCGTGACACTAGTTAAAATTGCTTATTTCTCTGGATTTAAACATTCGGGATAATGTAAGTACACAAGTCAGCAAAATATATAACACTGTTCTAGTGGTTTTTGGATATTTTAATAAAAAAATCTTACATATTGTGCCTTTACACATGATAAGCCCAATAATAGCTATGGATTGGGATGAGGGGGTCCTAAAGATCCGTAGCATCTCTGCACATGGTGGATGAACTGTACAGTCTTATAGCAGTAGGCCTGAATT
>NW_015505370.1:732378-741830 GCF_001515645.1 Sinocyclocheilus grahami
GCTTCCGCTGCTTCCGGTCGTGTGTATGTGGGGTAAAGCAGCGGAGCTTTTATTATGCCACAGTCGACCGCTTCCGCTCCTTCCGGTCGTGCGTATGTGGGGGGAAAAAAGCTGTTTTATCATACTAGATACATTTGAAAGTTCTGTTATAATGCTACTCTGTGCGGTCGTCACCGGTCTATTAAAACGCACAACATATTAAAGCGTCTTTGGTGTTTCCATATTTTCTACAAAACAAAAACAGAAATCGAGGGGTTATGACTTCATTAGCAGGCGACACAATGACACTATGGACACGCTCCGTGTCACTAGTTAAAATTGCTTATTTCTCTGAATTTAAACATTCTTCGAAACATTTGGGATAATGTAAGTACACAAGTAAGCAAAATATATAACACTGTTCTAGTGGTTTTTGGATATTTTAATAAAAAAATCTTACATATTGTGCCTTTACACATGATAAGCCCAATAATAGCTATGGATTGGGATGAGGGGGTCCTAAAGATCCGTAGCATCTCTGCACATGGTGGATGAACTGTACAGTCTTATAGCAGTAGGCCTGAATTACTTTCTACAACACTCCCAGTTGCATTGAGGCTGAATCAGCCCACATGCTTCTCATTCCCTCGAGCTGAAACATTTTCACAGAAAACAGGTTTTTGAAGTTCTGATTTGCACCTCTTAAATGCTTCTAAACACATGTGACACTTGACTGCGTTCGGTCCCACTGAACATTCCTTCTGTTCCAGGTGGGAGAGTTCCGCGCTCACGCTGCAGAATGGACAGCTAATGTGTCCGCGGAATTTAAAGAGACACGCCGCCGCCTGAGCGTGGACATTTACGACAAGTTTCAGCGGGCAGCATACATCAAGCGCAAGCTGTCATCAGAGCTAGGCCAAAATCCAGGTCAGGACATGATGCCGTGCAAGAGGACCCTGTCTGTAAACTTCACAGATGAACTTGAGAAAGAAGGTCTCCCAACCTTGACCAAAAATGGCAGCCTGTACCTGAACGGTCTTACTCCGGACTGTCTTGATCATGGCGAGATATCCATCATTGAACATCTCAAATAAAGCTCAAGCTTCTCCTGCACATGCTATAACCGAACAGGAAGATACATTTGTGTCTACAACTATGTTTGTTCACAAAGCTTTATCAGAAGCGTTCATAACTTTCCTGGATGTGTACTGATGTACTAGAATCAGTGAGAGGGTGACTTTATGCCTTGTGCCAGTCAAATTAATCTGTCTATACATTTTGTAGGAATTAAGATGTTTGATAAAGTCTGTATTCTTGAGCAAAACAAGACAGCTGCTTTTATTATCCAGTGAATCATATTTGTGCCTTAAAATCACCAGGAATAGACTTCCCAGAAGCTGCTACACTGATACTGAGAAATGTATTGTTTTTTTGTTTTTTTTGAGAATGAACCACCAATCTTATCCAAACACTGGCAAACCTAATTGGTTCTTGGATGCGTTTCCCAAACCCAGCATGTGTGAGTGTCGGTTCAAAAACTATTACAGGGTATCAGGCAAGAATGGCTGAGCGTTTATGATATTGACAGAGCTGTGACTGGTGCTTCACCAGTTTAGTTTATATCTTGTATTAGCACATTAGATTATTTTTTTAAATCCACATACACATTCGGTTTAAATGCAGCTGTGACCGAAAAGGCATGAAACAGTGTTGGAGTGGAAGCATCTCAGCTTGTTTCATTGCATAATTTTAGATGCGATGTGCACCGATAGCATGATTCTGTAAGCAAATGAAAGTTTTTTGATAGTATTGGTCATAATTGGAAATATGATCAATACACAATCATTAATCTTTCATTGACTGCTGAATAAATAAAGTTGTGTATTAATGCAATTTATAAACATATTTCTATAAATCTTGTAACATTGTATGGCAGTTATATTTGCCTTAACCTGCACATGGTTTAAAGCGATAGCTCAACCAAAAATTACTTTCTGGCATCATTAACTCAACATTATGTTGTTCCAAACCAATGTTATAATAGTTAACTAAAACTGAAACTAAAACTAAAACCATTAAAAACATTTTCAATTCTTGAAATAAAAAAGAAATCAGGAAGGGGGCCAACACTTTTTCACACCACTGTATATATATATATATATATATATATATAGTTTACTTATTTTAACTATTTGACAGGCAGCAAGTCACTTTAACTTAGTTTAATAGCATTTACTAAAATAACTAAAACTAAAACTGAAATAAGAATTAATAAAAAAAAAATGTTTGGATCAGGGAACACATTCACTATTAACTAAGGGTTTTCCCTCAATAAACTCCTAATTTGCTGTGTATTGATAGTAAGTAAGGTAGTTGTTTGTAGTTGTTATGTTTAGGTAATGGGTAGAGTTAAGGGACCTAGAATATGGTCATGTAGAATAAGGCTTTAATATGTGCTTTATAAGTATTAACAAACAGCCCATAATGCTAGTAATATGCATGCTAATAAGCAACTTGCTATAGTTAGAATAGTGTTCCCTAATATAACATGTTACCAAAACTACTGAAAATGATAAAAAATAAAAAAAGTAATCGTTAAAATTAAAATGGAAAATATAAAAATAAAAACTATAATAGTATCTCAATGATTCTAACATAACTAACGTTACATGACTTTCTTCAGTGTAACACAACAAATCATTCTTTTGATCTGGATTTTTTCAGTGAATTGTTTTAAGATTTAGTCACGAAAGTCTTATGGTTTAGAATGGCATTAGTGTGAATAAATGATGACAGAATTTGACTTTTAGATGAACGTTTCCTTTAAATTCACATACTTTAAAGCCAAATGTCACTTGACTGTGGAAGAATGAATACAACAGAAGAATGGCCAAAGATAAGTGTGTTTTATCACCGCTTGAGATAAAGCTATGACTTTTCAGACTGTTCAGTTACAATTTATTTTGTCATAAGCAACTATTTTGTCAAATGTTTTTAATCATAGCATATATTTGCCATTAAGTGATGCTTTAAGGACTAAATGTACAGGAGGAATGACCATGAATGTTCTGTCTAAAGCATGTAGGTTTTGTATCAATGCTAATTGGATAATATACAATAATAATAGAGCCCAGACAAATAGCCTGCATATGACAACCCTCAGTAGACTGACAGAGAAAAACAAAATCATCAGGTGCATAAAACCTTTTAGCTTTCTTTTTTTTTTATTGAAAAAGCTTTATTTTTGACACACGTAAACTGAAACATTGCCTGTAGCATCTCCTCGTAGTGTATTATTAGGTTTACAATGATAAGTGTGAATGGAAAGATTTTCAACACCAGCTAAACATCCAGTTAATTACACTTTTTCAATGTTGAAATGCGGTTTATTCAAACAAGATATATGCATTTCATTGTGATGATAATTTCTGGTTTAAGAATATTGAGAACTGGAAAATCTAAAATATTTTTCACAATTTTCTTGCCTAGATTTTAACGCATTTGATTTGTCAGCTGATTGTCATACTTACTGTAATAACAGTATGTTCATCTTGCCTTTGCTGTCTTCACCACTTAAGATAACATTTCTTGAAAACTGCTAAAAGTCTTGCTTGTTACGCTTGGATTGTTGTTGTTATGCTAATATCTTTGTATTTTTCA
The DNA here is from genome assembly GCF_001515645.1 of Sinocyclocheilus grahami. Taxonomy (NCBI): domain Eukaryota; kingdom Metazoa; phylum Chordata; class Actinopteri; order Cypriniformes; family Cyprinidae; genus Sinocyclocheilus; species Sinocyclocheilus grahami. The sequence continues at coordinate 736,018 of NW_015505370.1, forward strand.
GCAGCATTTTTATGAGCATTTCCTGAGCATTGTGGTGTTTCTACAGTTTTACATCTCGGTGCTTTGCCTTTAAATAAGCAGAATAAACAAACCATATTCTTATTCTTCAGGTGATTGAGGGTGTTTTTCCAAATCAGTGTCTAGTAAAATTGGCACTTTTAGAAAATTCTTTTGTTCCTGAATTGAAGACCTTTAGATCAGGTATTTGTGGGAAACTGGACTGGATCGGGTCCTTGTGGGAAAGAGCAATGCTAGCGTAAACAAGTGGCACACATACTCACTCACAGATCCTGATCTCGGTCGCTGATACAGTCGGAAGCTGATGGTAAATCTTGCCGTCATCAAGAACCAATCAGGACTCTGCACTTCAAGCATGAGCAGATATTATGTAAGCATGTCTGAGCGTCCAAAGAATACAAGAGCCACAGTGTGAAAGAACATTTCCACTCATTAAATCCTCCTGCTATGCCACTAGTTTGATCAGAGGACATCCTGAAAAAAAACACCAGACTTTATATCTGTAAACACACAACCTGTGTGAACTTGAACAACTCCAACTTTCAACACATCTGAGACTTACTGATCGTATCTATCTATCTATCTATCTATCTATCTATCTATCTATCTATCTATCTATGTCTGTCCATCCATCTGTCTGTCCATCCGTCTGTTTTTTTTCTCATTTATAATTTAGATGCATGCAAAGAACTAAATGTCATAATATTTTATAAACACTGACTGTTCCCATAACGTATTATATTTTAACATACTCATTTACAAAAAGCTGGTAAAATTAGAACTGTCTCAACAGGCAATTTGCTCCCAATATTATATTCATATATCTTTATTTCATGTGTAAATACAGAAATTGATGCATGTTTTAACAAAACAAATAATCTGTTTATATCAGTGTGATTTACATTCCTTTTTTGGCACTGTAAGGAAAGGGATGCATGTAGATGAATTGCTGGCTTTCTACACAACGTTGTTCTCTCTACCTTCTACCTTTTGTCAACCGGTCTGTTCTGCTGCTATTGTACTGTTCTATTTTTAACTGTTACCATGGTGCATTTGCTGACAAAAAAATGTAGCAGTCTTGGGTCATGAGGGTGGGAAGAACTTTTATTTGTATTTACAAGACTTGATTAAGCTGTAGGCAGCCCCACAAAACAACAATTCAAGATCCAATTAACACAACATTTTTTTTAACCCATCACAGAAATTATATTACATTCCAGTTGAGCATTGATTTCCCTGGCCAAACCTCTGAGCCTGCACTCTGCACACTGCAAAAAGCCTCGAGTTTGAAGTGTGGATATTTCCATGTAGCAGCAGTGGGACACCTCCGAGGGGTTCTCTTGTGCCCAGGTCTTTGATGTTACTGCAGAACAATGAATGCGGAACTACATTTCTGTCATGACAACTCTCAGAGGTATTGGCATGGTAATGTACATGACAATGTTAATGTATTTGGTCTTAGAATAGATCTGCTACGCTGCTGCTGCTGCGGCAGAGCAAGTACCGAGACTTGCTACTGCCAAATACATCCACAACATGCTGCTGTAAGCATGTAAGAAATACTGCTGCTGCACATATAACACATATGAATACCCCCCCACAAAGCAGGAGACACGTTACACAAACAATACAAGCCAATATATGCATGCCGCTGAATATAAGGATAAACTGCTGCATCAGTGGACATGCATGTATCCACACACATGAAGATGAACAGACAAGGAAAGACAAGACACACCCCACAAAGCAGATCTATCACCAAGACATTTGTACTGCTGCTGCTCCGAAGAGCCATGTGAACCACATGTATTACTATCTATGTGTGCCTGGGCTACCACGCCGACCTTGCTACTGCCAAATACATCCACAACATGCTGCTGTAAGCATGTAAGAAATACTGCTGCTGCACATATAACACATATGAATAACCCCCCACAAAGCAGGAGACACGTTACACAAACAATACAAGCCAATATATGCATGCCGCTGAATATAAGGATAAACTGCTGCATCAGTGGACATTCATGTATCCACACACATGAAGATGAACAGACAAGGAAAGACAAGACACACCCCACAAAGCAGATCTATCACCAAGACATTTGTACTGCTGCTGCTCCGAAGAGCCATGTGAACCACATGTATTACTATCTATGTGTGCCTGGGCTACCACGCCGACTGGCTTAACAATAAAGGCCTAGGACTATGTGAGCCTTGGCTACCACGCCGACCGACTTAACAATAGTGGCCTAGGACTATGTGAGCCTTGGCTACCACGCCAACCGGCTTAACAATAGTGGCCTATGACTATGTGTGCCTGGGCTACCATGCCAACTGGCTTAACTCTAATTAGACGCACACTATTGGCGCTTTTCCACTGCATGGTACGGCTCGGTACGGTTCACTTTTGGGGGGTTTTCCACTGGTTACAGTACCTGGTACTTTTTTTAGTACCTCCTCGGTTAAGGTTCCAAGTGAACCATACCATTACCGAAACGTGATGTGTAAACTCTGCTGATCACTGATTGGCCGGAGAGAATCACCACTACCTGCGTCACTGAACTTGCGCCACAAACTGTTTTGAACAAGCGCATCTTTTTTAACAACCGAAAAATTTCGGTTTCGTTGTCTGTTGTCTGTTGAGGAAGTACAGATAGCAGATAGCAGGAGCGGATCCAGCAAGAGCTTGTTGGGGCGACGTGGAATGAAAAAGTTTTTCAGGATTCGCGGCAGTAGCGGCGGCGCAACTATAACGACATGTGAATAATCCCGCCCACTCTAAAGCGATATTAAACTGCAGTGGAAACGCAAACCGAGCCGAGTCGTACCAAGCAGTGGAAAAGCGCCATATGTGTAATGTTAATTAACAAAATTGATTTACGTTGCAATCCGATAAATAAGACTCCAGCATCCACCTGAGCAAATATCATAATTTAGTCATTTAATATCTGCTATTACTTTCTACACTTCATCAGTTCCAGCGGCAGCATAACAGCTCGTTAATTTGTGTTCGTGCAATGATGAGACGGACAAAGTTAGCCGATGCATGTCATTTTACTCTCTCGTGTAGATAAGTTATCAGAGTTACAGTGCACAGTTCACTCGGAACTGCAACAACCATAGCGATAACTCTTAATTCCCTTCTCCCGCAACACTATCGTTGATATGACTGTGATAAGCGCGTGCTTCTGACGCTGCGTGCAACTGAAATCAACCACACACTCATCACGATGAAAACATCGACCTTAGAAATAACGAACGTGAACATTGAGATTACGCCAATGTATATGGAGAACCTCAGTTGAAATGCATACACAAGAATGCTTATTTCATTTAACCTGTTTTCATATTCGTTACTATTAACGTGTCCTCAGAGCGAATACAAGCTCCAGCTGTATAAACACAGATGCAAAATGCTGCTGCATACAATACAAACTGCTAACATGACACTTAGTTTAACTTGTTTACGGTTGCTCATTTTGTATTCAATTAGGCAGACCACGCAAATATACACAGCGATATGGATTAAAAGAGCATTCACTTATCTTAGATGTTGATTTAGGCTGCTCTGAAGTGCGCTGCAAACTGCTACAGCAAACAAAAAACAGGTATTTGAACATTGAGCAGTAAGCTCATTGGCTATGTTACAGGAGAGAACCAATCAGCTGCCATGTGACAATGATGTGGCCAGGTCAGATTGAGCTAGACCTATCGGACTGTGCCATCTAGAGTTTCATGCCAGAACTCTTTTTTTATACTCTTTCTATACTTTTTTTCTGCTTTTTGATATTCCCCTGATATTTTCAATATCAGACTTCATAGCTTTCAACTTGATAAATGCTATTAATGGTCACCTTTTTCCCCATTAACTACTGATTTCATATCATCTGCCCTTTAAACTTTGACATCAGCAACATTATAAGCTAATAAAATTCAGAAACCCTTTACACACACAGTTTTGATTGATAAAACACACAAAAAAAATCAAATATTAATTTGTTCCTCTTCTATTCATGAGCGGTTCTCTTAATGAGAGCCCTGAGAATGCTGAGTTACAGCAGCTCCCTCTAGAACCCCGTTGATCGCTCGGTTCTCAAGAGAGCTGAGCAGCCCATTGAGGCAGACAGCCTGTACAGTGGCTTCCCATGATGCAGCAGACCTCCATTGTCAGTTAATCCAGAGTCTGAGTGACAGCCAGGCGACACACTTCCTCACATACTGTAAACACACACAGCTCCCTTTCCCAAAAGGTGATGTCTGATGAGAAAGCAAAACATTCACACACTGCTTCATGCAAACAGTGGAAAGCCACTGTGATAATAGATCTGGTACTGAAACATAAAATACAAAACTACTTATTTTTTCTTTTTATATAACAATATTTTTCTTCATCTTTGTCTTGTTATTGTTGTTGTTGATAACTGGTCTGTTATTATTAATTTTTTTTTATATTTAGTTTATCTTAATTATTATTTAAAAAATAAATCAATATTATTATTTCATTCTATTTAATACATTACTTTTTTATTTGATATATTTACTTATTTGCTGATTTCAAAATGTAATATATTTTTAACAAAATAATAGAAAAAATATATTTGTATTTTCCATTTTAAATAACATACTATTATTGTTGTAGTAGTTGTTTTGTTTTGATTATAAATATTAATATTTTGTTAGTATTATTGTTGTTGTTTTTGTTTATTTAAATTATTATTTAAAAATATTTAATAGAATTATTTAATACAATTTTATTTGTTTATTTATTTATTTTTTATCTTTTGCTGATTTAAAAACATTGGAAAATTCTGGAAGCTAAAAAGTAGAGTTTGAATAAGCATAATTACCAGTTTAGTGTTGGTTTGGTGCTGATTAAGGAGCATAGCCATCATGTTTACCAGAAAAATCTTAGCTGGTTAAGCTAGTTGACAAGGTATTAATCTTTCAGATGAGGCTGGTTGACTGAGAAAATCTAAGCTAATCATCTCTAATCATCTACACATTCATCAACGTGACTAGAATAACAGCCGCCTTCCTGTCTATAGGAACTTCCTGTTTATTAATTATACTGTTATGAAACATTTTTTAATGTGCAATCATTGTGCTTTCAGTTTGTGTCTATTCAGCAGGATGACTACATAAAAAAAAGATCCTGAATGTAACCCAGCTGACCTCAAATAACACTGTGAAATGACTGGGAGAAGAAATGTCTGTCCCAGTCCAGCAGGACTTTCTGACAGGGTTCTGTTTGTGCTGCTCAGCCCACTGATGCTGCAGAGACAGTGGGATCGGAGACAGAAAAGAAAAGAGTAGCTCATGCATAGTGTACTGAAGGGCTGTTCACACCAGTCAGAACAGTGAGAATATGCTCATCATCTTTATCATGCTCTACTTATCATTGGCACTAATTTCCATTTTTTGCTGACAGAAACCAGAAGGGCATTAGTGCTCCTCTCTGGCTCCACACAGGCTTTTTAAAACATATCTGCATATCTTATTGTGGTCATTCATTTAGTATCACATTGCATTGCATAATATTTTCATTTATATGATCTGTATGAATTCTGATTGGCTGGAAGGTGTGCATTAAAATTGTGTAATGCACAGGTCACAGCTGGTTTAGTCATGGTTCTATATTAATGTGCTGCATTAATTGAAGCGTGCACACACACACACACACACACATAATACTACATACAGTATGTGTATATGTATACACATATATATATATATATATATATATATATATATATATATATATATATATATATATATATATATATATATATATATGT
>NW_015505370.1:744286-750039 GCF_001515645.1 Sinocyclocheilus grahami
TAGATAGATAGATAGATAGATAGATAGATAGATAGATAGATAGATAGATAGATAGATAGATAGATAGATAGATAGATAGATACACTCTTAAAAATAAAGGGGCTTAAATGGTTCTTCAAGTGATGCCATAGAAGAACCACTTTTGGTTTCACAAAGAACCAGTCAGTCATAGGTTCTTTAAAGAACCCTCTCTTTCTTACCTTTTTATAATCTGAAGAACCTTCTTTTGCCACAAAGAACCTTTTGTGAAACAGAAAGGTTCTTCAGATGTTAAAGGTTCTTTATGGAACCATTTAGACAAAAAGGTTCTTCTATGGCATCGTGAAGCACCTTTATTTTTAAGAGTGTAGATAGATAGATAGATGGGTCCACCTGAGGAGTACAAAATGTATTATTTGGGCTTTATTATTTTGCTATTGTGTCTTTATAACTCACTATGTGAAAATCTTTCAACAAAGCGAAAACTGGCTTTCATTGGAATACTTTGTCGTAGCCTTTAAAAGGGAAGCAACGCCATCATGTGGCAAACCCGTGTTAAACAAAGCCTCATTTACAGTAAACCTATACTTTTTTATCTTTTTACAGTAATTTATTATTAATTAATTCTTAATTAAATTAATTATTAAATCAACTTATTATTATTATTATGCATTGGTGAATGGGTTTCACAAAGACGGTATTATTCCATTATAGTTGCCTGCCACCTTGTGGCCAAATTGTGCAAAACCATTTATTTTTACAGTAATAAAGCAGGAATGGGTATGTCAGCAGCAAGACTGTATGAAACGTTTGTGCCTTACACACTTCTAAATGCAAAAACAATAAAGACCTTTTCTGCTGACGTCCTGTGTTCTCTTGTTCTCCAAATTCTATTATAAGAAATAGCTCTTACTTACACTGGTCACTTACTAACAGGATTTCCTCAGTAACGGATAAGATATTGTCCATAAGAGGCGGTGCATGCGGAGGAATTGCATGTTGTAAATGCAGTGTCAGCGACTCTACGTGGCGATAATGGAAGCCGGTGGAAAGCGGAATGTGGAGAGCACGAGGAGGAGCTGATTTTAATCGGCAAACGACACGTCCACGGAATCCAAGTGTAGCCTGTCACTGATGCAAACATACGGGGCTGTGCTGCTCTCATCAGCCGGGGTGGGTCTCATCATGGAGCGACCGCTAACCGCCGCTGCGAGAGGTACAGGCACGTTTCACTTCTAGCTTTTCTAGTACATCCTTACTGTTTGCCTTGGTGGTCATTAAATCATACAAGCATCCATTAGTACAGTGCACATAAAAAAAGAAAAGAAGAACAGGCTTCATTGGTCAACTGTCAGACTCCTCATTTTTTATTCAAACAGTATATTTCGTTGCTGTATCATTCTTGAGTTATCGATTTGCCTCTCTAATGATTCATGAATCGTTGGACTGTGGTGACAGGTGTGCCAAAGCGATCCAGTGAAGCAGTTAATATGATCGCAACACGGATTCTGTTCTTGCTCATCCTCCCTTCACTGAGTCTGTGTGCTCCACAAATTCAGCGAACGCGCAGGTAGGCCTCATTAACGCTATACTCTGCTGTACTGTACTCTACTGCACTATGACTGTAAATATATTATAGTGTCGGTGCCCCCTGTGGGCTTTTACTGATAAATGTAAAATATTTAGAGAGGATGTACTGGATGGTGAGATATCATCCAAGATAGCCTATTGTGAGGTGCAGTAAATGGTACCATTTGCTCATTTAGATGTAAAAAAAAAAAAAAGTAGAATATGTAAAATGCATCTGATATACATTTTTACTTAAGTATTATTTTACATTTATTTAATTATTATTACTACTTTTACTACTATCTCTTAGAAAATGTGAAATGCTAAATCAATAAAGTGAAATGCTATATCAAATATTCTATGTGTGTTTTGACAATTTAGTTGCGTAATTTAAGTAATAATTTAATAATGACAGACAAATCAAATAGAATGCAATTGACTGAATCCACATGAACAGTTTTTTTTTCACAATTGGCCTACAGGCTAGATTTATTAAATACTTGACTTGAAAAAATATTTAAGTGAATTATTGTGGATTATATAATATTAATTCAACTAACTAAATGAATTAATGTATATTAAATTTGCATATTAGATTTAGATTAGGCTATATTCAATCTGAACAATTGTATATTTGTACATATCTCAGAATTGTACATCTGTAATTAACATCTTGAACTGTATAGCTGTAAATGACATAACTGTACATTCATAAATCTATATATATATATATATATATATATATATATATATATATATATATATATATATATATATATATGTGTGTGTGTGTGTGTTCTGATTCTGATTTACCATAATGGATGAAGTATTTTGATTAGGATAGATAGATATAATAGTAAAATATGAAAAAATCTGTATCTTGGCATTGATATGGCCTGAAACATTTACACATTGTTCACAGATTTTTTTCTAAATGTGAAATAAATGGCCCATTTTTCTTCTGATTGTTGTTTTCCAGTGATGACATTGTTGTACCAGACCTTGCAAATCCTTTTGGGTCCAGCGAAGACAACCGCAGGTTAATTTTTTTGACTACATCTCCCTGGGTCTTGCTTTACTATCTTCAAACCCGCCTGATCAAATAAGGTAGTACAGTTGCCCCAAGGTTCAAAGTTCGATGTCACATCAGAGATAATGCTGAGATTTCCACAGCTGACACACTGTCATGCTGAAGAAGCCATAGCTAGAAAAGCTGCCAAAACAAAATGTTGTTGTGCCTTCCAACTTATTTAAAATGACTTAACAAGTCCTAACGAAAGACATTATACAGTTGTGCATGTTTAACACAATGGTGCCAGAATTTATCTTTAAAGTGTAAATGTTAAAATGTTTCAAGTTAGGAAATCAAATTACTGTATGAATTCAGATCCTTGCTATTTTCCTCTATAAAAAGTGTAATGATATTAAGCGAAACTAAAGTGGCCTATTATCTTTGATTCTGTATGACAGGCTCTTGCAAAGCTACATCAAGAGCAGCCTGAAGGAAGGACAGACCAGTCCAGAGCTGAACACAAGGGAGCAAGGTTAGCATAGTTCATTATTAACATGGCCTCTCAGTAAACTGCTTTTATTTCCACTACTTCTGTGTGTTTTTCTATTTTGCATACAATTTCATTTCCAATCATTTCAGTGCTATTTTGAAAATGTTCATAGATTTATTTTCTTAAATACACAGCAGATTATCTAAATACATCAGTACAGAGCCTTCTCAGGTTTTTATAAGCTTCTTATTGTATGATTTGTTCTCTTCTTGTCACAGAGATATTCTTCCTTTTCTCCTTGTATGACTATGACAGAAGTGGGCAGATGGATGGCCTTGAACTGATGCAACTACTGACAGATTTCCTGACTTATCATGAAATGATGCCAAAGTCAGCAGATTATGTGAGTGCTGCTTAGTTTTGTCACAACATTCAAAGTAAAAAGCCCTTGAATTCTCTTATGACTTGAACTCATTTACATTTTACAGTCAAACCGAAATGTATTCAGACCCCTTCAACATTTCACACATTATCTCAGTTTATTCGATATAGTTTATAAAATGCTAATAAAATATGACAGTTAAACTGTGTCAGAACAAATTCATCTTGATAATGTCACATAACACTTAAGCAAAACATGGTCTGGTCAAAGTGTCTGAATAATTTTTGGTCCCAAATTATTATCAATTTTACTGCTAGTCCACTGTATGAAGAATTTTTGGGTATAATACATATGTCATAGTTTACTTTATTTTGCTATCCTCACTTTCATAAATAAACTATAGTGTCCTGCACCCACTTGTAAAAAACAATATCAAAAATGATATATGGTGTCTGAATAATTTTTGGTTTGACTGTAGGTTGTATCTTTGGTGGATTATCTGCTACAAACTCATGATTTGAACCAGGATGGACTGCTGGTTCCTTCAGAGCTGTTATCATCCACCATAAACCATCGGCAAGAAAACAACATTGCTCCCCCTGATCCACCTGCTGAGGAGGCCTTAAATCAGGGACAAACACATACAGATTCAAAGGATGGAGTTTCCGAATCTCACCAACAAGATGCAGAGGTCAACCAAGTGTCTGAACATGAAAATGAGACTTCAGACTCAGCTAAAGAAGAAAACGTGGAGGCTGAGAGTCACAAGCAGATACCTGAAAAGCTTGAAGAACAGCAGGACCGACTGCAGCCTCCAGAAGAGCAGGAGTTGCAAGATGATCATCAGGAACAGAAGAACATACCAGTACATCAAGGGCAACCCGAGATATAATGCCAATTTAAGCATGAAGTGCAACTTTAGAGACTTGTACAAATCAGCCACACTTTTGAAACCCACTTACCTGCTGCATATACTGTACTGTATGACTGATGCATAATTTAAATCTGGACATACTAAAAGTTATGGAAGTACAAGAGCATGTGTGTATGTTAGCATTGTGGTACGCATCAAGTTATTGTGAATCCTCTGAACTGAGTAATGGAACCCAAACACATAATCATCTGAATATGTAACGCTCTGTTCAAACTATGCAAACCCAGCTTGGATTTACTGAGTGTTTATTGCAGGAATCTAGTCACAGCCAACTTAGCAACCATTGTTAGAGTTTTGTACCCAACTCGGTAACACTTTATAATAACTTTCATTAATAAATCATTAACAAACATTATATAATGTTTAACTAATCATTACTTAATATATATTCACATATCTAGAAATATGAGAACATGTGCTTGTTATTGTTAACTAATGAACTTATTAAACTTTACCAAATGATTAACAGATCTTTAATGTAAATTGAAATGCTTACAAATGTCATTAAACTTTCAATTCATATCATGGATTTTTTTTTTTAATCTTCAAATGATTTTGACAGATGGTTTACAATGATTTAAAGCTTGTTTAATAAATCATTAACAAACATTATATAATGCTTAACGGATCATTAGTTAATGTTTACAAATGTCATTAAACTTTCAATGCATTTTAAAAATCTACAAATGATTTTTACAGAAATTATACAATATTTACAAGCTCAATGTACTTTTGAATGCTTACAAATGTCATTTAACTTCAGTTCACATATTAGCTAATGCTCAGTTTTACATTTACAAATGTGAAAATATAGCTGATAGGCACTTCACAAACTATTCATGTTAATATATTCATCTCATAATCACAGTCTGTAAAGGTCATATATTTGGTCTTTGTTGTGTTGACTTCCATTGGCACATCTCAAATCATTTGTTAATAATTTGTTAAGGTTTTTGCAGTACCAAATCTAAAGTGGAAACTAATCATTAGTACCTTTATGAGCAGTCATTTTGATGGCAAAAAGTGTCCCAAATGACCGGAATTCACCCTATTTTCTCATCTTTACAAATAATTTATTGCTCATTTGTTCATGTTTTTGCAGTACCCAATCTAAAGTGGAGACTATTCATCATTTCTAAATGTTTATAAACATTTACTAATTTTTTTAGTATCTTTATTAGCACTGGACTTTTAGCTACTTTAACAATGTTTGTGTAAACGGTGGTTAGTTAGGTTTAGCTAAATGCTTGCTAAAGACACATCACACACTGTAATTTGGGTGCAAAACAGGTTATCATTACCTCAACACTTATTAGTATGCTATTGTGTATCATTAAAGAATATTCCTCGAGTCATACATCAACAGGAGAGGGGGGGGGGGGGGGGG
>NW_015505370.1:750280-758427 GCF_001515645.1 Sinocyclocheilus grahami
GGGGGGGGGGGGGGGGGGGGGGGGGAAACAAAGAAAACACTTCATTTAGCAAAACAATGCCATATAAACAGATTGTGTTCCCTTATAGTAAACAAATTGACCCCTGTACACTTGTTGACCCCTTACCCAATCTTAAACCTACCCATACCATCAAACCTGTCCCTAACCTTACTCGTATCACACCTCAACAGCAGCAAAGGAGTTGTGCATTAACAAAAGCTTTTAATCATTTTATAACAGCTGTTAAAATCATTTGTAGATTTTCAAGATGTGCATGATCATATGAATTAGAAGTTTAATAACATTTGTAAGCATTTTAAATTTACATGAAATGTTAATTAGGTGATGTTTAATACACTTATTAAATATTAATAAGCACATTAATTCACATTTGTATATAATATATATGTGAACTAATGATCCGTTAAGCATTATGTAATGCTTTATTAACGAAAGTTATTATAAATAGTGTTACCCTGTGCAGTATTGCTGAAGTTTCATTTTTAACTTGTTACACAGTGAAGCTGTACTGCACTTCCAAAGAGAAAAGATTTCTCATAACCAGAGCCTCAGCTTTCTTGATCTCTATACAATATGGAAAAAATAAATAAAATAAATTCCTTAGTCTGATATTCCTTCTTTCATTCCCTCTGTACTTGAAAGAATAATGATGTTAGAAGTGACTTAAAAAAAAAAAAAAAAAAAAAAAAAAGTCATGACAGTACATACTTTGGTTTTAATATTTATTACAATTTTAGACAGTGCATTAAAACAATAATAAAAAAAATTCAACCTAAATAAGCAAATTTTAAAGAGTCAAACATACTGGAAAAATATGGCTGGTGCATAAAAGTTGTGCTGAAATTTTCTAGATCGTGATCTAAAACTGATTGCAATGTCCCAGACCACAGTTATCATTCTGCAGTGCATTAAAATGTCATTCCAGTTCTAAAACGTACCTGATCGAAGATCCCGGTGTAAGAAGACTCTATAAAGACTATATAAAACTCACTGATTAACAATACTTTGTATAATGTATCATGGCCATAGACGATGGCAGTCAGCTTAAAGTTGAAGACGTTCAATGTCTAAGTTTTGAACGGTACTCTTTCCAGCTCTCCTACATTTATGCAGTTTTTGATGGTTACATTGGGATTCCAGCCACAATTTCAGATTCAATGCCACAGTGGTCCTCACCTCGGAGAATCTTGAAAAATCCTAAAGTTGCAACAAAAAAAATTGGGCAGATGAAGCAAACTCCTGTACAGTCTGTAAACAGAATAGAGTCTGGAAATGTGTTGGTACAAAAAGACATGAACACTTCCTTGGCATTTCATTGGGTTGGGTAACAAACTGCAGACAATAAGAGGAGCATTTTAGTCTTCACACAAAAGAAAATAAGCCTCACCATTATCACCCCAGTCAGTGTTCCAAGAGTTAGCAGCAAGCCAGTAGGGGACGCTATTCTCCTCTCCCCAGCCCAGGATCTTAATGGCATGACCACCTAGTACAGATCCACTCACGTGCTGATATACACCTACAAAAAGGAGTAAAAAAACCAAATTATCAACAGCTCCATGTTGTATTAGTACTCTTGCCATGTACATGAATAGACAAACCAACCAGATTTATAATGCAGGAAGTCCTCATAGACAGTGAACGCTGCCTCTACTGGGCCGTTCTTGAAGAGCTCTTTCATAATGTCCTTCTGATTAGATGGGACACTATAGGATGTCTTTCCTGCCATGACAAACAAGACACAGAAATAAAAGTTCAATGAATTGATCTTTCAGCAGCACAAATTATTATATCGAGCGCACAATTTAGCAAACCAAGGAGAGGGGAGCGAGGCGAGGTCGAGCCCAGCTAACCGAAAGGGCTGAGACCACGCACAGGAAAGCCAGCCGCCACATTCTGAAACACAAATTCAATTAATATCACTTACATACAGAAAGGCGGCTTTACGTTTAATTCTAACGGCCCAAAAATCCCACTTTAATCACTCTTTGATACAAACTGCAGCTAAAACACTGCATCTACATAGCCAGCTACATGAATCACTTCAGCTAAATAACTTCACATAGCTGTAGTCTACATCACGGAAGTTGTGTCCAGCCTATAGGAGAGAATAAGTTTAATGTGAAATTATGCAATAGACGCTAAAAATAAAATGCCTCAATACAAAGATCTTTCCAATACTGGCTCATTTATTCTCACTAGGATGCGGTTTAGGGAATCAGTGAATAGAACAGCTTCTTACCTTCCAAGTAGTGTTTGCTTTATTGATGAAATTTACCATCTCATGGGAGAGGGGAGCGAGGCGAGGTCGAGCCCAGCTAACCGAAAGGGCTGAGACCACGCACAGGAAAGCCAGCCGCCACATTCTGAAACATAAATTCAATTAATATCACTTACATACAGAAAGGCGGCTTTACGTTTAATTCTAACGGCCCAAAAATCCCACTTTAATCACTCTTTGATACAAACTGCAGCTAAAACACTGCATCTACATAGCCAGCTACATGAATCACTTCAGCTAAATAAAGTTTTGAAGTTCTAAACATCGTAGCCTTGAATCAACGTTAGTCAGGTGGCACATCAAGACCACTTCTCAAACTTCAGGTGAAACCGATCACTGACTGCCTACAGTAGTGTCATCTTCAGACTGCAGTCATGCAGAAGTGAACGCTTAAAAGACATCTTAAAATAAACACGGTCAAGATTCCTAAGGGTTACACAACCAGCCAAACAAGTCTTGATTTTAAAAGGGGCCCCTCACTCACAGTAGTTTAACAGTAGACGTGGTTTTAAACAATTGTACGTCCGTATTACTGACTTCTACCACAATCTTGACAACTGCAGGGAATTGTCGTCACGAAGCACCAACTTATCAATATAATTTTCATACGTGGACTTACACTTCCTCTAAAAGGTCTATAACGACATCACTAAAGATGTGCGTGAGTCAGCAATTTACAGGAACCTGCTAATATCGAGAAAGCCAGCCTACTCGGACCTTAAACCCCCGCTGGAATCTGGACTAGCAAAAACTGCTTCAAAAAGAAGCACTAACGCCGTCAGAATTCAACTATATAGCGAAGAACGCAAATATAAAACTGCTCGCAGCATTTGAAAGTATCCACTTGAAGAAAAAGGTAAAATAGCCTGCTTATGTTTGCAACCTAATAGTGTATTTGGAAGTAAACGAGCAGCGTATTGTCAGTTAGAGCAACTGAAGCGTTCACTTGTGTTCAAACATAAGCTCTGGTTTCCAATTCTCCTACTTTCGTTTTTAACTGCAGGCCTGTTTAACAATCAAAGGAACAATGAATCCATTTTATCACCGATCAGGAAGTGCCTTTGAAATGAAGATAAACTCATGCTATTCCCTGATAAAGTGTTTCGCATTGTAATTTTCGTATGATCATTTAAGATATGCTGCTTTATCGCCATGACACTTTTCTCAATATCTATTTGTAGTTGAAATTATAAACAAACAAATCATAATAATAACCTACGTCCTCGTAATTAAAAAGCAGATTTTAGGAGCAAAGTCCTACCTATCTTTTGTCTGCTGGCCGTCGTTGTCTTTGAAATGCGTGTCTCACTCCCCAAGAGCTGCACTGGGCGGAAATAAACACTAGCTGGCTTGAGCAGCAAACTGAAGGCTTTATAGCGCAACAGCAGATCACGTGATAAATCATGTGCGCTCGGGGGTCTCATGACTCTGACGTGATCACATCTCTCTACCCGAGTAATCACAGTACTGTATGCTAATTTAGTTTCTTATGTAACTGTAATGAATCGTATGGAAGCCAAAGAAAATCATGCTCCAATCATCATTATGACATAAATAGTCAAAACTCTGGCATTAAGGTCACAATTATAACTTTTATGACTTTTAGGTCACAATTTCGAATTTTTGTCATATTTTAAACGTGTATCTCACACAGTTTCAACTTTTACGTCATAATTACAGAAGTGCAATTATGTAAACTTTATTTAGTTTTTTTTTTCATTATTGTCTGAATATTGTTTCAACTTTGTTTAACATTTTATAGTCAAAATAAATAAAATAATGAAATACAATTAAGAAAAATGAATACAGTTATTAATAAACAAAATAAAGGCAAACAGCTGATCAAGAAAACAGGTGAAAAGAAAATCACATACGTAAAATTATAATAAATAAGTAATATATATATATATATTATTATATAAAAACAACCTAAACGAACACGTGCAAACGGTCCAAGATTTATAAAAGGTTTTTTTTTTTTCTTTTGAAAGAGAGAAAAGCTTGGGTTTCATACTTTCATTGCTCGGTATGTGCTGTCACATGAGCGGCAGCCTCCAAAAACGGATCGGAGAGACAACACAAAGCGCAGTTAGCGCAAAAAGCTCACTGCCCTTCAATAGCAGAAATAATATCACATTCACAAACTTTGAAAAAAGCGCAACGATGCAGAATCGCAAGGGAAGTGCGATCATATGGAGTCACGTCTGCCTCTACTCTTTTTCAGGAGTCATTGTTTTATTGGAGAAAGCGGCACGTAAGTTATTTTCCGGTGAATCATTCCTTTCCAAACCGCTATCTGTGCTTACTGAACATATTTTGGGAACTGCGTCGGCATGTGGATGTGGTTTTTGCCTGTTCGGACATGTTGTATTATGAGTTCAGTTTTGTTATTGCACATTGTTGCTGCTATGGTTTTACTGCGCTTTTTTCATGAATGGAGAGCAGGGGGCGTGTTCTGTCACACACATGCTTTACATTAGAGCCACTGTCCTGTCACACCTGCCTGTAGCTTTCTAGTGATCTTGAAGACGTTGATTAGCTTGTTCAGATGTGTTTGATTAGGGTTGGAGGAGCTAAACTCTGCAGGACAGTGGCCCTACAGGACCGAAGGTGCCCAGCCCTGCATTAGAGACATACCCCAAATGTTAAAAATAACATTACGGTATTCAATTATAAAATACTTGACAGATCATTAAATCATTAGTTTGTGCATTCAAATACATATTATACATGTTTGTGAAGGACTTATTAAAGTTATAATAGTTTACCAATCGTTCAGTAAAAAGAAATGTAAAAAAATACTTTTTTTCCCTGTGCAGTCACACAAATGGGAATGACAAATTAAGATAATTAAAGATGAAATGCTTTCAAAAATATTTAATCATTGATGCAAACTTCATCAAATATGAGACAAAAGTCAGTCTTGTGCTGATTTAGTTCAGTTCAATAACTGTGTATAGTTCATCAATAATGAAATGCGTCCATTTCAGCTATAAGCAGCTCTACAGAAGACAATAGTGTTGTTATTCACCTCGAGTCAATGTTGATTCAGTTCATCTCAGTAACAGCATTGTTGTTGAAAATGGACTCGGTTGTTTGACTTATTTGTTGTTTATGTCATCAGTCGGACTGTGCTTTACGCACTACCTCTGGATGGGAAAGGAGCTGCTGGCCTGGCTGACTCTGGCTCCGTGTCTGCCTGTCACGGCTGTGCAGCTGCTTAGTCTGAAGTGGTACATCACTGATGCAGAAAGATCCAAGCCCTCACTTCTCCTTGTGCACTGTCTGCATCTGGGCGACTACCACAGGTCAAAAACGTTCTATCACTTAGAACTGTTTTAATTCAGTTGTACAGAATGAGGTGGAAAACTGTACTAAATTACTGTACAATATAATGACAGTGATACATAATCGAGAGAATTCATGAGAACATGTTCAGATCCCATTTAACTCCTAAATCATGAAAATGTCAATGTAAAACATCTTAAAGGTCCTATAATCGGTTTATTTTCTTTAAAAATGTATAATAAAAAAAATAATAACAATGTACACTATCATTCAAAAGGTGATAGATTATTTTTCAGCAAGGGTCAAAAGTGACGGTAAAGACATTTATATTGTTACATAGATTTCTGTTCCAAATAAATGCTGTTAAAGGTCCTATAATCGGTTTATTTTCTTTAAAAATGTATAATATAAAAAATAATAACAATGTACACTATCATTCAAAAGGTGATAGATTATTTTTCAGCAAGGGTCAAAAGTGACGGTAAAGACATTTATATTGTTACA
The DNA here is from genome assembly GCF_001515645.1 of Sinocyclocheilus grahami. Classification (NCBI taxonomy): domain Eukaryota; kingdom Metazoa; phylum Chordata; class Actinopteri; order Cypriniformes; family Cyprinidae; genus Sinocyclocheilus; species Sinocyclocheilus grahami. The sequence continues at coordinate 756,372 of NW_015505370.1, forward strand.
TAGATTTCTGTTCCAAATAAATGCTGTTTTTTTAACCTTCTATTGATCAAAGAATTGTGGAAAAAATGTATCCCAATTCCCACAAAAATATTTAGCAGCACAACTGTTTTCAACACTGATAATAATAAGAAATGTTTCTTGAGCAACAAATCAGCATATTGGAATGATTTCTGAAGGATCATGTGATACTGAATACTGGAGTAATGATGCTGAAAATTCAGCCTTGCCAACACAGGAATAAATTACATTTTTTAAAAATATATTAAAATACAAAATGGTTATTTTAAATTTTAATGATATTTCACAATTTTGCTGTATTTTTGATCAAAAACATAAAAACGTTCTTTCAAAAACATAAAAAATAAATACAAAATCTTACTGACCCCCAAACTTTTGAACTGTAGTGTAATTTCTCATTGTGGTTGAAATAATACCTGTGCATCTTCATATCAGGTTTCACCAAATTATATTATTTATCATACAACAGGCTATTGGTTTCTGAGATATGTTTGTAAGTTTTTTTATGCTTGCAGGTTGTGGTGCTGCATGAAGTCTCAGGGTGGGCAGGTTAAGTTTGGTGCATTACTAATGCAGCAGGCTGATGTGTCTGCTCTGTTACTGATCGAGGCCCTGACACTCAGCCTGCCTCAGACCTAGAGTTTATTCACCCTTCACCCTGGCTTTCTGTCACCAGGTACACAACTTCCCATTGGCACAAACAGAACTAGCTTCACGTCAACAGTTTTCTGTGGTAGTATTAAATTAGTCAGTGATTATGATTGAATGAGTCACTGAGTAATAAAAAAAATTGTGCTTTTGTAAATGTTATTATGGTAACACAGTTGTTAAGATATACTGTACTATTGTAATTGTGAATTAATCTGTGCACAATACTTAAAGTTCACCCAAAAATGAAAATTTGCTGAACTTTGCTCACCCTCAGGCCATTCAAGATGTAGATGAGTTTGTTTCATCGGAACAGATTTGGAGTAATTACAGCTAATTCATCAGCTGTTTGGACTCTCATTCTGACGGCACCCATTCACTGCAGAGGATCCATTGGTGAGCAAGGGATGTAATGATCAAATTCTCCAAATCTGTTCCGATGCAGAAACCGTTTCCTTGAATCAGTTTCATAGTCACAGGAAACCGTTTATGCCCTGAATCTCTTTAAACTTTTACAGTGGTCTTATGTGTTGAATGTGTCCTGGTTTCTGGTCCTGTACAGCCGCTCATGCTTTCTGCTCCGTCCCGGTCACCTGCACGTGACTCCTGCTGCAATGCTGTGCCAGTTCATATGGAGAGGGGGCATGCTGGGTGCCAGGGTAGCCAGCCTCATGTCCTTATGCAGTTCGTTTCACTGGTGGTCCTGTGGAGTCGTGGGTGAGTCAAGCTGTGTTATTGTGTAGACAAATACTGCACAGACAAAAGCTTTCACAGTTAGTTTGCGTGACAGCCTTGAGTGCTTTTATGTAATTTGTCATTGCCCAACTCTTACCTGGAAAGGGATGATTAGTTAATAAATGGCTGCTTTGTGGTTGTCTCTTTAAATCCCTGCTCAGGTTTCCACTGGCTCATTCTGGCATTCTGGCAAGTGTCCCAGCAGACAGACATCTGCATTAACCGTGGTTCCTGGCAGCTCTTCAACTTCGTCTTAGGGGCAATGCACATTTTTCTCTTCCTTAACGTTAAAGACGGTCCCTCCTGATAACGCATGACTGGATTCTATTTGGTTGGTCTCTCTGCACTGCAGTGTTATTTTAGTATTATTTATATACTTTTGTATATATTCAGTTTTAAAGTTTTAGTAATTTTATTGTTTTTGTCATTTTTATTATTTTTTAAATATTTAAAAATAGTTTTAAAATTATATATATTTTTAAAATATATGCTTCATTTAAAGGTGACATATCATGAAAATCTGACTTTTCCAGGTTTTAAGTGCTATAATCAGGTCTCCGGTGCATCTACCAGCCAAGGAAACGTGAAAAAGATTAACCCAGTAACTTTGTTTTGGGAAGCCTTTTTCTGCAAGCTTCTGAGAAAACGAGCGCGT
>NW_015505370.1:759838-762999 GCF_001515645.1 Sinocyclocheilus grahami
TCAGATTTCGCTCCCTTGGTGACGTGGCAAAGGGATCTCATTATAATATTACCGCCCCTTAATCTGTAAATTTACACCCATGGCGCCATCATTGTGTTTTCGCAAGCGAGAACGGTGCACCAGCTCTAATGCCATGGGGAAAGTTTGAGCAAAACACGCTGACTGTTCTGTCTTTGGCTGCACAGACGAGCACAGAACACTATTTACAGTCCCAGCCTCAGAGGAGACAACAGAGCAGTGGATTTATTTAATGTATATTGCTGCCGCCACACAGATCTAAAATAAACATGCAATTTATTTCCCAGCTGTTTACCTTCACAGACATAACCGACTGTTTTTTAACTCATGTGTGTTTTTAACATAAACTTGTGTGTGAATGAGAACTTAGTTTAGTGCTCACATGCTGTGACAGACGCTTTCTGTCCGTGTGCTTCGGATGTGTGCTCTCATAAAAACGTATATCAGAAGTTTAAACTAATATGGTTTAAAATGCACAATTTCAGTACGATAAACATGATAATCTTAACCAAAACAGATGTTTTTAGCAGGTCTGAGCTGTAATGGCACAGATCTATTCTGGAAAAGGGGATGGGGAGTAGTGTTGGGTCGTTCTTGAACGATTCGTTCGTTTTGAACTAATCTTTAATGTGACTCGGGAAGAACGAGTCGTCTCGGGGAGTGATTCGTTCAGTCGCGCATGCGCAACATCCTATAGGTTCTGTACTGGAGTTAGTCAAGTAGTTCACCTGGTTCGAGTCTTCGGGTTTTTTTTTTTTTTTTTTATTGCTTGAAGAACATAAATACCAAACAAATAACCGTAGAATTGATTAGTTCATCTCGAGTCTTCGGGTTTTTCGAGTCGATCGTTCATCACGTGACAGCCCCATAAGCTTACCCTATGCAGTCTGAGCCGGAAAGAGAATTGATTAGTTCATCTCGAGGCTTCGTGTTTTTCGAGTCGATCGTTCATCACGTGACAGCCCCATAAGCCCAAACCCGAAGACTTGTCAGATAAGAGGTGAGGTGAGCTAATCATAGACTGAAGACTCAGGTAAACAATGAATTAATCTTTTCTGTTTCTTATAGCAGTTTTGTATTGTTTGTAGTCTGATCAGCGTTTGCGTAAGTAGTAGACATATTAGGGAAGTAACACATAACATTTGAATTATATTTTGTTAAAATTAATGAAATGACTCGAAAAAAGATTTGTTCATTTTGCTGAATGAGACTCAAAGGTCAGAGTCGGTAAAATTATCCGAACTTCCCATCCCTAATGGGGAGCAGCAGCTCATTTGCATTTAAAGAGACAGGCATGAAAAACAGTGTGTTTCTGCTTCCACTCAAAATAGACATTTTCAAAATGATATAATAAATGATCTGTGGAGTATTTTGAGCTGAAACTTCACAGACACATTCTAGGGGCCCCAGAGACTTGTATTACATATTGTAAAAGGCGGCATAATATGTCTCCTTTAAATATTCCTATTGATCTTTTAGCTTTTATTTTTATAAAATGTTTAGCTTTAGTTATTTTAGTACTTCGCTTGGCAACTTTTCAGTCAAGAGAACATTTCTCATTTCTAACATTCAATAGTTAATCATTTAATATTGTTAATATTTTTAATTGTAATAATTTTAACTATAGATAGATAGATAATACACTGTCAGTAATACAAGTGTATGGGCAAATCTTCAGAATATTGTAATGTGCAAAATATTTAGAAAACTGGCAGGGCATACTTAACAAGTACTGAAGAGTGTGTGAAATGCTGCAAGATTGTTTTCACTTTTATGCTGGTGGTGACCATTTTAGAAATAATTAATCTTCTCTCATGAACAATAGCCCACATCTTTGTTAACGTATTTATTTTTTATTGTTTACCGATTTCAAATATCATGATCCAGAGCTTCTATGTATGTTGTAGTTAATGTTGCTGGAGAACACGTTCCTTCTGCTTCTGGCATCAGACTCACTCAACAGGCCTTCGTGGGACAGCATGAGTGTTCCTCTGGCTGTCTTATGTAGCTTCCTTATCGGTAAAGATTAGGAATGCAGTGATATAAAAAATCCCTGATATTGATAATTACTATAATTAATTATATTTGTCTAAATAAATAAAAAATAAAATGAAAATAAAAGAAGTTGTTTTAAATGCTACAACTGAATTTAGGAATCGCTATATTATAATTTAAAGTATGAAAAATGGATATTCATTCTGAGATTTAATTTAATGATTATATTTAACAGTGTTATTTAATTAATTTCTTACATTATTAAATTAATAATGTTTTTAAACATTGCTGTTAGATGACAGCAAGGTAACCTAAATGGAAAATAAGCATGCACAATTAAATAGCCAATACAGATACTGATCAATTAAAAGAAAATTCTGATATCACCTGATAACCGATTTAGTATCTACAGTCATGGCCAAAGGTTTTGGCAGTGATATCAATTGTGTTATTGAATTAATTTCTTACATTATTAAATTAATAATGTTTTTAAACATTGCTGTTAGATGACAGCAAGGTAACCTAAATGGAAAATAAGCATGCACAATTAAATAGCCAATACAGATACTGATCAATTAAAAGAAAATTCTGATATCACCTGATAACCGATTTAGTATCTACAGTCATGGCCAAAGGTTTTGGCAGTGATATCAATTTTGTGTTTTGCGAAGTTTGCTGCTTAAGCTGTTGTGGTGTTCATTCACATAGTTTCTAGATTGTTGTGTAGAGTGATCAGATGCATTTTAAATAATTGCTAAAAGCTTCATTGGCCAAAAAATGATATTTTCACAAAAAACATTTTTTGTTGACAAAATGACAGTAATTGACTAATCATATCAGCAGCACATCTGAAAGTGGGAATGAGCACTAGTCAGGTAAAATCATTATCATACTAATTAGATTGTAAGAGCAGACTGATTGCTATAAAAGGAGGGAAGAAGGGCTTCCAATCATTGTGTTTTTGTTAGCAATGGTTACCTCCAAAGAAACATGTGCAGCCATCATTGCTTTGCATCAAAATGGCTTCACATGCAAGGAAATTGCTACAAAGAATATTGCACCTGAAAGAACCATTTACCGGATCAGCAAGAACTTCAAGGAGAGAGGCTCGACTGCAGCGCCAGGACCGTCTCCTCCTGAGGAGTCAG
>NW_015505370.1:763945-764976 GCF_001515645.1 Sinocyclocheilus grahami
TGCTACAACTGAATTTAGGAAACGCTATATTATAATTTAAAGTATGAAAAATGGATATTCATTCTGAGATTTAATTTAATGATTATATTTAACAGTGTTATTGAATTAATTTCTTACATTATTAAATTAATAATGTTTTTAAACATTGCTGTTAGATGACAGCAAGGTAACCTAAATGGAAAATAAGCATGCACAATTAAATAGCCAATACAGATACTGATCAATTAAAAGAAAATTCTGATATCACCTGATAACCGATTTAGTATCTACAGTCATGGCCAAAGGTTTTGGCAGTGATATCAATTTTGTGTTTTGCGAAGTTTGCTGCTTAAGCTGTTGTGGTGTTCATTCACATAGTTTCTAGATTGTTGTGTAGAGTGATCAGATGCATTTTAAATAATTGCTAAAAGCTTCATTGGCCAAAAAATGATATTTTCACAAAAAACATTTTTTGTTGACAAAATGACAGTAATTGACTAATCATATCAGCAGCACATCTGAAAGTGGGAATGAGCACTAGTCAGGTAAAATCATTATCATACTAATTAGATTGTAAGAGCAGACTGATTGCTATAAAAGGAGGGAAGAAGGGCTTCCAATCATTGTGTTTTTGTTAGCAATGGTTACCTCCAAAGAAACATGTGCAGCCATCATTGCTTTGCATCAAAATGGCTTCACATGCAAGGAAATTGCTACAAAGAATATTGCACCTGAAAGAACCATTTACCGGATCATCAAGAACTTCAAGGAGAGAGGCTTGACTGCAGTGAAGAAGTCTTCAGGATGTCCCAGAGTGTCCAGCAAGCGCCAGGACCGTCTCCTCCTGAGGAGTCAGATACGGAATCATGTCACCAGCAGTGCAGAGCTTGTGTGAGAGCACAGTGAGGCCAAGACTTTTGGACAACGGCCTGGTGTCAAGAAGGGCAGCAAAGAAGCCACTTTTCTCAAAGAAAAACGTCAAGGACAGACTGAAATTCTGCAGGAAATACAAGGATTGGACAGCAGAAGACTGGTGCAAAGTTATTTTCTCT
>NW_015505370.1:765618-771924 GCF_001515645.1 Sinocyclocheilus grahami
TAAAAATGGCTGTCCACTAACGTTTACCATCCAACCTGACAGACCTGGAGAGGATCTGCAAGGAGGAATGGCAGAGGATCCCCAAATCCAGGTGTGACAAACTTGTTGCATCTTTCCCAAAAAGACTCATGGCTGTATTAGATCAAAAGGGTGCTTCTACTAAATACTGAGCAAAGGGTCTGAATACTTAGGACCATGTGATATTTCAGTTTTTATTTTTTAATAAATCTGCAAAAATGTCAACAATGCTGTGTTTTTCTGTCAATATGGGGTGCTGTGTGTAGATTAATGAGGGAAAAAAATGAACTTAAATGATTTTAGCAAATGGCTGCAATATAACAAAGAGTGAAAAATTTAAGGGGGTCTGAATACTTTCCGTACCCACTGTGTATATATATATATATAATTTATTTATTTTTGACTAATTTGATCTGTATTTTATTTGATCAAATATATATATATAAAAAGGGAACATAATATTTTATAACAATTGTTATATTTGTCAAAATAATTAAATAAGTAAAAAAATGTTTAAACTACTAAACATTCTGCATTTACACTTTTGAGAAATCTTCAAACACTTTTTTCATTTGTACTAATATAAAGCATGGTCTTTTGCCATTCAATGATAATTTATACATGTCCTAGTAATCTAAACAGTTAAGATTATAAAATATTTTTTTGTTCTTTCTCTTTATACTGCCCATCTAATTGTCTGCATGTTCTAAGATGGGAATAAAAATCTTTGAATTGTTTATGATTCTGTTTAATAGCTGTTCATCAGCAGAGGGCACTAATACATTCAGTTATCGAAAGATGTAGTGATTTATCCACAGACAAACTTTTTGGCACATTACTTCATACACATTCAAAACAACCATGTTAAAAGACAACCAGATGCAAATTCCTCACATATTCATTTTCTAATAAATGCATATGAAAATATTGCTGAAACACTTACACTGAATGAGTGTGGAATGAGAAAGTGGAAGCATTTGAGCTTCTTTGTTACATTATTAAAATGCTGCATTTGTTGACCACCAAAGACATATTTGATATATCTGACATTTCTGGACCATAAAGTTGGACTGAACTGCTCATGCATGGATGGATTGTACCTGTAAAAAATTCATACTATCCTGTGAAAAATCTAGTGCAAACAGAGGTGATTGTCTTCCATGCATAATTACTACTTGCTTGAAGAAGGCATACACTGTAAAAATTAAAAAAAGATACTCTGATCGACATACTGGCAGAACCCTCTAGAACTGATCTTTTAGAAAAGGTGTGAATAGGTTTTCCACCTCAAATACCTTTTCATTTCTACAGTGATTTTGTTTTTTTAAAATGAAGGCACAGACCATAATTTTGTTTTGTTGGTTGACAAATTAGTAAAAATCCTTTACAGAGGTCTTGAAAACCCTGAACTCAAAGACAAAGCTTTAGTATAATAAAAATATTTGTAACAGAAAGACATTTTGCTTAAATAAAAAGATATTAGCCAACTAAAGAATAAGATCTCAATAATATGAGGTGTCTGAATTGTCCAATGTCCACGTGACCAAACGTAACTTCAGACAAAATTCATTCTAATTAGAAATACAGTATTTCAGTTCAAGCATATTATTTTTCCTCCACCTGTTTTAGATTTCATGGTGAATTCTTCATTAAAACAAGTTTTCATTAAAGGTGCACTCAGTAATTTTACCTCATTCAAATGTTTTACACACAAAGAAATGAATAGCACTTGAAAAAAAACATTTAAATCATGAAGTCAAGAGTTGTTAAGTCAAATCAGTAACTTAAGCACTGATTTATTTTACATTGATCAAAACAGAGTGTAGATTTGTTAAAGTTGCTTACACACTCGTGAGTAAAATCGCATTTCTAAAGTGTCATCAGTAAATTCAGGTCAATTAGTATATTTTAATCTAGGACATCTCAATGGCATAAAGTGTCCAAATTTAACTAAATTTACCCCCTAACCAAAAACGTTGCTTTTTCATCCACGCCACCAGGTGTCAGTATAGGTGTTAGTATAAGTATAACACGACTATCGGCGCAACATAAACAAAAAATATACCGAGTGCACCTTCAAAAACACAAATTCTTGGCCAGTAGTGCCAGTGCCACCAGACCTGTAAAAAATTCATACTATCCTGTGAAAAATCTAGTGCAAACAGAGGTGATTGTCTTCCATGCATAATTACTACTTGCTTGAAGAAGGCATACACTGTAAAAATTAAAAAAAGATACTCTGATCGACATACTGGCAGAACCCTCTAGAACTGATCTTTTAGAAAAGGTGTGAATAGGTTTTCCACCTCAAATACCTTTTCATTTCTACAGTGATTTTGTTTTTTTAAAATGAAGGCACAGACCATAATTTTGTTTTGTTGGTTGACAAATTAGTAAAAATCCTTTACAGAGGTCTTGAAAACCCTGAACTCAAAGACAAAGCTTTAGTATAATAAAAATATTTGTAACAGAAAGACATTTTGCTTAAATAAAAAGATATTAGCCAACTAAAGAATAAGATCTCAATAATATGAGGTGTCTGAATTGTCCAATGTCCACGTGACCAAACGTAACTTCAGACAAAATTCATTCTAATTAGAAATACAGTATTTCAGTTCAAGCATATTATTTTTCCTCCACCTGTTTTAGATTTCATGGTGAATTCTTCATTAAAACAAGTTTTCATTAAAGGTGCACTCAGTAATTTTACCTCATTCAAATGTTTTACACATAAAGAAATGACTAGCACTTGAAAAAAACATTTAAATCATGAAGTCAAGAGTTGTTAAGTCAAATCAGTAACTTAAGCACTGATTTATTTTACATTGATCAAAACAGAGTGTAGATTTGTTAAAGTTGCTTACACACTCGTGAGTAAAATCGCATTTCTAAAGTGTCATCAGTAAATTCAGGTCAATTAGTATATTTTAATCTAGGACATCTCAATGGCATAAAGTGTCCAAATTTAACTAAATTTACCCCCTAACCAAAAACGTTGCTTTTTCATCCACGCCACCAGGTGTCAGTATAGGTGTTAGTATAAGTATAACACGACTATCGGCGCAACATAAACAAAAAATATACCGAGTGCACCTTCAAAAACACAAATTCTTGGCCAGTAGTGCCAGTGCCACCAGAAGAGATGTTCCGAAACGTTTCGTAAGTGTTTGCTTTTCTCATAATTCAGTCCCTTACTGTATCCCAAAATTGTATAGTTGAATATTTCCTCAAAACTCCCAGTCTCATTGCTTCAGAGAATTCAATAGTAGCGGTTCAGGCTGCGCGTGCCCGGCATGTCCGGCTGTCCGTTCATCCAGATCTCCCGTATAATCCGCTCGCGTTCCTCCAGTCGCTGCACGCGCTCCAGCTCTTCGGCGGAGGTAAACACGTTACCGAGCGTCCGTTCGAAGCGCCGGTGGCGGCGTGCCGACAGGTCAGAGGTATTGTCCCAGTCCGAATCGCTGTCGCTCGTGTCACTGGTGCTTTCCAAAGTCTTTCCTGTTTTCTTGGGCGCTTGTTGCGTTTTGCAGTCGGTTCGACAGGAGATCTGCACCACTAATGCGATGAGAGTGAGAACCAGTCCCAAACACACTCCACACACAAAATACAGTGCCGCCCGTTCCGGGTGATCTGCAGAAACAGTTCAGGTCAGTAACAGTTTGCATTGGGCAAAAATGTTTTTGATTTCTAAATGAAGAATGTGTGTGTGTGCGCGCACGCGCGTTTTTGTGTCAAATGAGGACATACATTTGTATAATGACAAAGGTATGGCATAGGTATTACAAGGAGAAGGTGACTTTTCTGGACATTACCCCATGTCATAATCATAATAGAATTTTTTCAAAACGCTTATAAATCACACAGAATGGAGTGTATTGAAAATCTGAAATAGCACAAAGTTTCCTGTAAGGGGTAGGTTTAGGTGTAGGGTTGGTGTAGGGCAATAGAATATACAGTCTGTACAGTATAAAAACCATTACGCCTATGGGATGTCCCCACTTTTCACAAATGTAAACCTGTGTGTGTGTGTGTGTGTCACACGCTTTTGTTTCTGTGAATTGTGGGGACTTTCCATAGACTACTGTTTTATTCTGAGCAAACTATATTTTCTATCCCCTAACCCTAAACCTACCCCTTACAGAAAAACTGTTTGCATTGTTATACTTTCAGATAAACATAATTTACTATTTTTTATAATTTTTTTCCACAGGCTGGTCCCCACAATGTCAAAAATTTCAGGTTTTACTATCCTTGTGGGGACATTTGGTCCCCACAATGTAGCATAACCAAGTGCACACACACACACACACACACACACACACACACACACACACAAACAAACAACACACACACACAACACACAAAGTTTTACCAAAGTGTAGAAGCATGTGCAGTAAAGCTGCTCGATTCTGGCAAAAAATTATTATTTTTTGCTTAATATTGAGATTATGATTATTTAACACCATTACTCACTGACACTGATTTCAGACAGTTATTAAACTTTTTTTTCCATCTTAACAGTGGATTTTCTTGTACATTAAATTATTAAAAAACAAACAAAACTATTAAAAATTTGAGAGAAAAAAAAGTAGAAAGTACCTTCAGGGAACGAGGGTTACATACGTAACCGAGACGATTTTCTTGTACATTAAATTATTAAAAAACAAACAAAACTATTAAAAATTTGAGAGAAAAAAAGTAGAAAGTAAGTATATATATATATATATATATATATATTATAAAAAAATAATACATTAAAATACATTACATCAAAAGCTTGACGTACTTATTTTGTAATTAGTTTTTAAATTTTATATATTTAATTAATGATTTGTAGTTTTCAGTAAAAACTACTAAATAAATGTAAAAAATAAATAAAAGGATTAGATTTTATATAAAAAAACAAACATAAAATATTATATAAAAATATATCTAAAATATTTTTTTGCCATATAAAGCAAGGAGGGGAAAAATGTGTACAGTAAAGCTGCTCGATACTGGCAAAGATTATGATTATTTTACTCAATATTGAGATCATCGATTATTTAACACCATTACTCACTGAAATCGATTTCAGACAGTACACTCTAAAAAATGCTGGGTTAAATACAACTCAGTGCTGGGTAAAATAGGGACAAACCCAGCAATTGGGCTGTTTTGACCCAGCGGTTGGGTTACTACCCAGAAGGTTGGGTTAAATGGGTTAAACATTTAACCCAACCGCTGGGTCAAAACAACCCAATTGCTGGGTTTGTCCTTGTTTTACCCAGCATTAGGTTGTATTTAACCCAGCATATTTTAGTGTAATTGAACTTATTTTTCCTTCTTAACAGTTGATTTTCTTGTACTTTAAATATAATAAAAAATCTATACAAATATATCTAAAAATAAATGTTGCCATATAAAGCAAGGAAGGGAAAAAAATGTGTGCCAATATAAAGGAAAAAAGTGGAGTGGATACATAACACAAGACAAAACGGAACCATTATAGCAAAAAGGAATGTGGCACAGTTATCTTACGATGATTCACAAGATTATCTTTTGTGCATAACTGTTGGAAGACAAAATTGTGCTTGAAAATAAAATTCAATTAATTGCCCAGCTTTAGTAAAGGGTGTAGTTTTGGGGCTGTTAGTGTAATAGTAGCGTACCAATGCTGTTTTTACCTGCTATGAAGGAGTAAGCAGCCAGTGCATTGCTTACTAAAGCCATCTTCTCAGTAGTGGCTTGCCTTTCATTGAGGAAAGCTGTAACCATTTCATCCACAGACGCTGTCTGGATCACTTATTGTGTGTAACTGAAAGAAAGTGAAAGAGGGTGAGACCGCAAGTTAAAACCGGTCAGAACCCACCTTCATTTTTTTAAATCCCTATAAAGGGAAGCGCTGAACCATAGCTTATAATGATGTTGTTTTAAAGAGTGTAATTATATTGGGATTTTCTCCCTACATTTAGGCTGTACCATAACCTCATGTCAGAGAAAACTATTTTTATAGACAGGCTGGAAATTTCCAAACAGCAGAATAATGCTATATCTTACTGTGCAACCACAGGCATTGTAACAACCTAAAGTTTAATTCCTCCTCATCAGACTGTCACACAAGATCAGACAAAAAGACATCCAACATATACATTATTATTCGCTGACAAGATGATTGACAATGACAGTTGAGACAATCATAATAGAAATTATATGCTTTATATATAATTTATTATAGAATGCCCCCCCCCCCCCCCCCCCAACCCCTCAGTACCTGCGGCGGCGCTTTTAACGTATAAAAATTATAAA
>NW_015505370.1:771949-798091 GCF_001515645.1 Sinocyclocheilus grahami
CCCCCCCCCCCCCCCCCCATTAACCACTTATAGGCATCGGGGACATTTTTACCAGTAAAATATTGCCAAATTGCCAGGACATATTGGCTGGTTTTTGTCTTTTATCCCAAGAAGTATAAATAAAACCTGATGAAACAAAGGTGGTTGAACACAAACAACAGAGAATCAGTGAGGCAGGATGGTTAGACTGAAAGCTTGAGTAAAAGTCAGATGTTTTTCAGCAGTAGTCTGGGCTGAAGGTAGACAGCACTCGGGGCCAGTCATTCACGTGGGTGTAATGGAATGTAGAGTCTCGGTCTGCCTCACTTAAAGGAAGACAGGCTGCTCTTTCAGCGTAAATGAGGAATCAGACTGGTGGCACTTCCCACAAATATAGGTACACATTGGTAATTTTAAAACCATCAAATATCTGTATCCTCAAAATTTAAATTTGCCCTCTCACACCTCAGAGGTCTTACCCTTCTTCACTGTATCTGTATTAAACCATTACGTTCATACAACAGTGTCATCATTTTGTGAAATGAATAATAGCCTATGGTGAACTGATATTCAATCAGTAGTAGTGAAAACTATTATATTAACTTAATTTAATAAACCAAACTATAGTATTTAGCTAATTTTGAGGTGCATGAATACCCAGCATGAATACAAATATATAAATTCTCATTCTATTTTCTTTATAAAGTAATAATTTTTATAATACACTGTTCAAACGTTTGGGGTTGGTAAGAATAAAAAAAAAAAAGTTTTTAAAAGAAGTCTGTTCACCAAGGCTCCATTTATTTGATCAAAATAGTTTACATACATCCTGTCACTGTTTAATTGATCAAAAATTTAATATTATTAGGCCTATAGTTTAAAATAACAGAATTTTTACTAGCCATTAGTTGATATTTCAGTGTCATGTGATCCTCCATTTCTTATTATTATGCGTTGAAAACAATAGTACTGCTTTATATATATATATATATATATATATATATAGGAAACTGATATATTTTTTCAGGACTTTTTGATAGGTTCAAAAGAATATTATTTATTTGAAAAAATAACAATTTAACATTATAAATGTCTTTACTATCACTTTGGATCAATAAAGTTAAAGTAGATGTATAATTTCTTGAAAAACAAAATCTTGACCCCAGACTTGCAAAAATTGCTAACTTTAATAGAAAATGTATAAAAGTCTAATTAAATCTATTTTTTAAAGCACTATTTTGTGACATATATGTGGAAAGTATGTTTTACCCAGCTCATTTTACTGTTGGGTCTGTTCTTCTGTGCAATCTTACGAAGCTCTACATTCACCCTCATTACTATCTTATAATTATGAATCTCTCCCAGGCTCTGCACCATAATTTGATGTTTAAACCGTATTTTCGAGTGTAAATGCTCGAAACACTCTGTGAAGCCCCAGTGCAAGACAATCTCATAACCTCTTACAAAGTGTCCATGTACTCCCTCGCATAAATTACAGTAACGTGAAATATTTCCTAATATTAATACTCAAGTGCTCCAGTCTTACTTTATTTACTGATAATTTTTTTGTTTTGTGACCACAGTTTGTGATTTATTTTCCCTGATTAACATAGAATAGCACTATAAATGTAGTCTTACCTGGAGCGTGTTGACACATAGTGGTTCATCTATGCGATCTCACACTGCAAAGAAAAGACAACAAAAGAAAGTAAGTCAAAATGAGAAAGAAACTTCAGCATCCTCCCTTTGGCTCTTCAGAACTGATGGACAAAGCAAAAGAAAAAAAAATGAAGGGCTACTGTATGAGTCATAATGATCTGTATAACAGAGCAGCCCCCTCAACATTACGATAAGACCTTCAGTGGAAAAACTCTCTTTCCCAAACTGTTCCCGTGTTTGTGTGTGTCAGAGATCATACATCACACAGTATCACTATGAGTCCTTTTCCGGTACACATACTCCTCCATTCAACCACAGTGATTAGTCCGGACCAAACCCCTCCCTAACTAGACAGAAAAACCAAAAAAACAAGAATGTATGTTTAAGTTGTTTGGTGTTCGCCTGGGACAGGCTAATTATCTGACTATTTGAAAGCCACAGTGCGTAAAACACACATTTCTGCTGAAACTTGGTCACAGTGCATATCAGGATGTGATGTGAGAGCACTATACTGAGAGACGACTAGTTAGTGAGCATTCCTGTCTAATTTTACACATACCAGTTTAAAAATCATTATCTGTTGTCCTGTCTGTACTTCGGGCTATTTCTATGGTTGGAAAACAGTATTGTTGTTCTTTTGGTTTATATCTTTTCATGTTTTTGGAAACTACACTGGACATTTCCCAGGACAAGTTCTTCTTTCCCTCAGAGATCTCATGGGTCGTATCCTGTCTTCATATTAAAATAATTCTAAATTGTGTAACATCTTCCAATATCAATACAAGGTTAAGAGAGACCTGTAATTTAATCTTAAAACCTAAAGGATGATTGTCAGCTTAATTCAATGAATTCAGTTTTATAAAGTTTACATGGCATAACATTTTATGAAAATATTCAACTAAATAATGAGAGATGAAGGAAAAGCAAGATAAATTTAGCATTACATCACTTGCTCACAAGTGGATCCTCTGCAGTTAATGAGAGAATGAGCATCTTAACATCTGATCAGAAGCATCACAATAATCCACAAGTAATCCACATGACTCCAGTCCATGAATTTAATGTTTTATGAAGTGAAAAGCTGTGTGTTTGTAAGAAACAAATCCATCACTAAGGCATTTTAACTTTAATCCATCACTTCTGGCCAAAATACCAGTCCATAATCTATAATAATGCTTCATCAAGTGTCCATTACCTGTTGTCCACTCACATCAAAATCCACCCACATATTTGTTTTGAGCTGTTTTGGACTGTTTTCGGGTGGAAACAGTGTTTGTGCATATTTCTCTCCTGTTTCAGAAGAGACAACTTTTTCACTGGAGAAAGCAGTATTATGGATAGATGGCTCATATTAGCCAATAGACGTTATGAGTTTGAGTTTTTGTAGATAAAAATGTCTTAATTATGATTTTGTTTCTTATAAACAGGCAGCTTTTCACTTCACAAGACATTAACTAATGGACTGGAGTCGTGTGGATTGTTGTGATGTTTTTATCAGCTGTTTGGACTCTCATTCTGACGGCACCCATCCACTGCAGAGGATCCATTGGTGAGCAAGTGATGTAATGCTACATTTCTCCAAAATCTGTTCTGATGAAGAAGAAAACTCGTCTTGGATGGCCTGAGGGAAAGTGCATCATTTGTTTTTAGAAAAATTTGATTTTTGGGTGAACTATTTCATTAAATATTAGAATTAGGTATGACTAAAATTGAGTCTCTTAGACTATGATCTATTCTTTGACAGAAGGGTTTGGCTTAACAATTCTCAGAATTAAACAATTCAGTGTAAATATTAAAGTCATTGAAAATTCTATCAAGAAAACTCTGAATCCAGGTCTCCTCGTTATCTGTTTTAATGCCTAAATGCATTAATCAGAAAATATTTTTTATGAAGCCTAGTCACCAGGCCCATTTATTATACTCTTGAATGAATTGCACTACTGTGTTTTTCTAGAATTGTCCATTCAAATACTTGGAGAGAGTTTTCACCATTGTCCTCCAGATGTAACTACCGTTGTGTGCCGGCATCAAGAGAGGAAAGCGGCTGCTCATTTTTGGCATGGCTTTATTGAAGCCAGCAGCCTGTAGTATTTCAGGGCCTTGACCAATGGAGCCTGGCTTTAATCAGACACTGAGCCAAACTAAGCCCAAACCTGAGCTTCAAAGCTGGCATGAGCCAATACTCTTTCATTTGACTTCACAAATAGATGTCGCGCAAACGAGTAGCTCTAAAATTATGTTGTTCCTCATTGAATAAGTTAAGCAGTGCGGCTGTTCTCCCTGTTCTCTGTTACTTTTCTAGGCTCTAATCATTTTAACAGGAATTCTAGCACCTGTTTCTCATCTATAACATGATATTTAAGTTGAGACAATAATGGGTGCACAACTGCTGTCATTAGTATTCACAGCCAGGGTTATAATGAGTCAATGTCAACTAGACCTCCCAGAAGCATGCCAACCAGTATGCTGCACAGCATTGTTGACCAAGCAGGTCACTTTTAGCTGGCCAGGCATTTTCCTGTGCCATCCGTGTCAGTTCCTCAAGAACAAACAGGTGGAGTGGAAAACAGGTGCATTTCGCAAGTGTTTTTCAGTTCCTTTACTCTTAAATGAATAGTTCACCCAAAAATGAAAATTCTGGTATCATTTACCCTTTTCTAAGGAAAAAATATATTTTTAAGAATGTTTCATCATTCTCATATTTTAGACCCCTCTGACTTTCATTAATTAACAATTTTTTCAAAATACTGTACTAAACATTACTATAAGAATCGGTTAAAAAAATCTGCTTATCTGCATGCTGAATGTTGACTGCTAAAAAATGTACTTCCTAAGAGCATTTCCTTTCAAACATTTCTTCCAAGTGTCAGAATAAACAGAAACAGACCACATCTTGTGGGAAAAAACATTACATAAACTTTTTGTCAGAGGATTGGGGTACAAACGGCAAGACCATTTAAATCCATAAAAATATCAGAAGGAGCCTCTTATGGTCCATATGAAGCGGCCTTATAAAAACATGTCCTCTCACTGGGTCTGTTTATCATGAACTCATGAGATCCAGTTGAGAAATCTCTCATCTAGAGTTGTTGTGCACTGCTGTTTGAGCTGCGTGTGCTGAGCTAAAGACGATCACCGGTAAACTGAAGTGCTCTTTTAACTTAACCAAACGCATTCTATATGAGATAAATCAGATATACATCAAATAAACACAATATTACAACGTACAATTGCACAAAAGGCTGCAAACGAACAGCGCGCATCTGAAGTGTCTCTGAAGGAAATAATGCATTATTTATCGGCTTTAAGATATCGGCCAAATTTTCTTATCAGGCCGATACCGATAACAGAAAAAATTAGCATTTATCGGCCGATACCGATATGGTGGCCGATATATCGTGCATCCCTAAAATAAATAAATAAATGTTCTATGATATTTTAAGATTTATTGGATGGACTTTGTCATTCTAAAGAGCACTTGATTAGTATTTTGGTTCTTTTACTGAAAGAAAGATTGTAAATTTTATATATAAAAGCATTTGCCAACTTTCAGAAGTACACTAGCATATCCAAAGCAAAAATTCAATTGTATAGGGTCTTTTAGAGATAAAAGATCTTGAAAAACTTTGCTGGAAAATACCAGAACCCAAAACAGTATTAAATCACTGAGTATTTCATGTTAGGGCCTGAGATCTTAAATTCGGCCATGATTTATTTCACTCTCATTTCCTGCGCCACACCATTTCACCCTCATTATAATCACAAAACATGACTTTGGGCAGATTCATTTGCCAGCCTTAATGCTACACTTCCTGTTTTTTCCCCCCCTTTTTTCTTTCTCTCTCATTTTTTTCTTCTCTAATATTAGGTTTCAGAATGCAAGGCCACTCTTAGCTCGCTCCAACTCAGCCTCTGTTAGCTCAGTGAAGCAGAACAGTGGAGCTGGAGGACCTAAATGTACTTATCCCCACACAGATGGGAAACTAAAGCTTTTCCATACCTCAGCTGCCTAGAAAAGAAGATAGACGGACAGAATGTTACTATTATTCTTTTCAGAACAGTTTTTATAACACCATGTTTAACTGTTTATTGTCAAGATGAGAGATTTAGTTTGAAAAACAGAGGGCTGTTGAAGGATGTTGCACTTTTGTACTGATTTAGCACCAGTTTCTTTGACCCATAACCACTATGAGAGAAAAGTGGGTGCTTAGGAGTGCCATGTTTAACATGCTGCTGGTTTTTGCTGTAACAGCAAGAAAAACATGATGAGTTCATTTAGGGCTGGCTTCCTGGAAACAGAATGAAGCTTTTGACTAAAAGCTTTTTTTAGTAGAATCACCTCTTTTTTGAGCCCTTTAGTGGAGATCTATGTTCAAACTGGCCCCAAGGGATGTCAGTGTGTGTGTTCTGTGTTTGTACGGCTCTGTGAGACCTTGGCTGTAAGTGACTGGCACATCATTCCCAGTTGAATCCTATCCTCAATTGAACGTTTCTTTAAATTTGGGGTTATGGGTAATTATTCTTAAAATAATTTTTTTTTTCTATTGAGCCATCATGTGAAAAAAAGAAAAAAAAACATTTAAACGAGTAATAGTGAAGCTTAACTTAAAAAAATAATAATAATACTCACACTAAAGTATGGAGCCCCGCACATGATGTGGGAGAAAAAAAAATATTGTGGCCTCGAATTAAGAATTCATTCCCATGACTTAATTAATTTTCTCATTTTAGTTAAATAATCACCACGGATTAAGAATTTGTTCTCTCATTTACTTTTCTTCGTTATACTAATTAGTTACAATCATTTTATTAAATCATGGCCACACTGTAGTAATTTGTTTCATTTTATTAAATTGTGGCCACATTATACTAATTAGTTTCCATCATTTTAGTAAATTGCAGCCAAGTTGTACTAATTTGTTCCCTCGCTTTAGTAAAACGTGGCTACGTTGTACTAATTAGTTTCCATCGTTTTATTAAATCGTGGCCACATTGTACTAATTTACTCCCTTGTTTTAGTAAATTGTGGCCATGTTGTACTAATTAGTTCAAATAGTTTTATTAAATCGGGGCCATGAATTAAGAATTTGTCCTACAATTTATAGGAAATGCCATTTAGTAAATCGTGGCTAAGGTGTACTGATTAATTCCTTCGTTTTAATAAAATCTAAATGAGGGAATGAATTAGTACAACGTGGCTACGGTTTACTAAAAAGAAGGAACAAATTAATAAATCGTGGGATGAATTCTTAATTAGTGGCCATGATAAATATATTTTTGTCTGCGTGCCATGTGCAGGGCTCTGTACTAAAGTAATAATGTACACCTTGTAAGGTTCATGCCATTCCACTGTCCTTCACAAAAGTCCTGTCTCTCAGACCTAGCTTCACCACGTACGCAAGCCGGAGGCTAGATTATGCTCTTACTGACAGATCACATGAACACACATCGAAGCGCATGCACACACATTCAGAGCAGACCCCACAGGATAAACAAACAAGCATTCAGCCAGTCCTCTTGCCATCGTAGCACACATGATGCACAGTATCGTCTTTGATCAGGTACCTGAGAGGCCTATTTGACGATTATGAAGAACACTTGATCATTTATTTAATTTGCAATTTTATTTCCATCTTAGAAAGTATCATGCACTACGCATTTGTGTTAGTTGCTTCCCAAAAAGTATTGGTTAACCTTCAAGAGAACCCCAACAAATTAAAACAGCTGTGCCGAAGTCACTTGCTACACTGCGTGTAAATTAATCTCAGGTCTGAAAGAAAAGGAAGCCATTGTGTAGTAGCAATAGTTAGTAGCGAACAGCTGAACTGTTGCCTGCGCAGTTGATCTGCTGGAGGCGGCGTACACCTGGCTTAGAATTAAACAGTTAGCTTCTCCATAATTATAGGTCAAAGAGTCAGCTCTGTTAACATCAGACATTAACTGATCTGCAGTATAGTTGATGCCACAAAGAAAGAAACTGCTGTGTGGATAGATGCTAAGTATTACCATATGATTGCAAGATCAGGTTTGAACAGAAACTACGATCAGTTTCTAATGCAGATTAGACCTCCTGGCTGCTAAAGAACTATTAAAATCATTTTGAGTCTTATTATGCCGAACTTGTTCACCACACAAGCTCATGAAAGGCATGGGTTAGTGTCTGTAAAATTAAAAGTATTTTATTTACTCACATGTATGCCTTCCAAACCCATATGAATTTCTTTCTTCCATTGAAAACACAATTATGTGAAGTTTTGAACTATTTTAACTACTACAATTAATGAGGTCTGTAGCTATCAAATAGCTATAGTAATATAGCGTACTGACTTCACACAAGATCCAAACCACAAGTCCCATCAAAAGCAAATAAAACCCATTACAATCAGTGAAGCTGTCTGAAGTCTATGTGACGCGTCAGTGCATTGAGTTGTCAACCGTAAATAGATGTCTTGTTCTATTTCTGAGGTAATTCCTGCATTTGCTCTGATTCCAAAAACATGTTCAAATGTTTGCTTTGATGGGTCCAGTGTAGCTGTTTTTGGTGCAGTAGATATGGTGCACCTCCGGTCAATACATTCTTAAGTTTTAATTTCACACAGAATGTGCTTTTGTGTTTAAATTGGCAAGACACTGGGCAGTGGAATGGGGAAAAAAAATGCAAGGTCCGGAGACGCAGTTTTAAAAAGTTTAGTTTGTCTAACACATATCTAGTCCATGTTTGCATAATAAACAATGGAAGGTAGTGCAGTGGAATGCAAAAACGCATTCTGTGTGAACGGCTTTTTTTTATTGTCATAGAGTAAGTAAGAGTAACATTGCAGTTTTGAGGCAGGCTTGTTTTAAAATGATGTAAACCTTAAAACAGACAACACAAAGGCCCATTGTTTTAGTTTGTTCCTTGCGTTTTTCTTTTTAACCATAGCCACTTGTTCTTGTTTTCTTTTTAATTGCTTAACTGCAGCCCATTGGCAGAGCAGCTGTATGCTGAATCATGAAAGTGTGCGATAGGCTGTCCATAGTGTGGCGCAAAACACATATCTCATACAAACATAGGCAAAACCTCGAGTTTAATGGCATAGGGACTCATAAAATACCACATGCTCCCTGTCAGAGTATTATTGAGCCTGATTCATACTGGCAGAAGGCTTTTTTCCACTTTGTTGAATTACATTATAATAATGCATAGTGACTTCAACCAGCCAAACCAACGGGGAAAAGATGAAAATAAGTTTGGAGTACAACTAAAAAAAAAACATGAAACATGGAGCGTAATGAACAACAACAGACTCCTTAAAAGATTTCAGGAAATATTTAAAAACATGTGCTGATGATAAAATGTTATTCATTGTGACTGCTTTTCAAGTACTGTATATGCAAATGCTTTTTGTCCTTTATGGATCTTGACAGGCCCTAGTTACTGTATGTTTTCAATGTATAGAAAAGAGCAGCTAGAACATTCTTCTAAATCTCTCCTTTTGTGTTTCCACAGGTGAACGAAAGTCATACAGGTCTGGAACATCATGACCATTTAGTTTGAAGTCACTGGCCACTACACTTATTTCAACTCAGACCTGTTTGAATCCCGTGTGTCCGGACTGTTTCACTGAACAATGCCGCCCAGTATGTGTTCAGGCCCACTGGCCCCACGGTTACTGCTCTAGGAGCGGGAACCGGGACAGGAGCTGACACAAAGCAGCTGTCTGAGATCACTAGAGTGGCAGGAAGTCAAATTAACTTAAATGATTTTAGCAAATGGCTGCAATATAACAAAGAGTGAACAATTTAAGGGGGTCTGAATACTTTCCGTACCCACTGTATATCATGCCTGTATATACAGTATGGCCACAGACGGGAAAAGCAGTCAAATGCATTGAATTGTATTGAGGAGAACCTTACAGATATTCATATTACAGTTGTAGTCAATACACAATTGACATTCCACTTTTGAAAAGTTAAATATTAAAAACTTTAAAGCAACAGAGCAGTAAAGCACATATAAAGCAGTCTTTCATACAATATAATATAATATAATAGTTTAATATATTGAATATAATTGTATTAAAATTATATATTATATAATTTGAAATTATAATACATATTTATTTAATGAGTGCAACTCATTTCATTTAGTTTAATTAGTAACTAATGATACAAAATCAGAGCAACAGCACAGCAACATATAGTTCCACTCCAACTCACCCAATGTATTCTGTCCTTTCTCTTGTCCAAGTACACACATCTGAGCTGAAGCCGTAAAAGACTGTTTTACTTGAGTATTCCACTGTTTGTGAGTGAGCTGTCTGTGTAAGTGAGATTGCATACAAGTCCAAAAAACTCAAAGAAGGAAGGAAGAAAATGGAAAGGTAAATTGTCCTAGAGAGTCTGTTTGCCTATTCAAAACAGTTCAAAAAAGTCACTGGAGGTAGAAGGTGATCATAACGCCATGTGCAGATGCATACTGGAGCTGTGTTTCTCTTTATAACCCATGTCAGGAGGACGCTGTGCCCTGGAAGCTGGAATGTGACACAGAGAAGGCAGGAGGCAGAAATATTCACCACATTGACGGGTCAGAATGGAACTCTGGAGAGCAGTGAATATGAAAGAAAGGGAAAGAGGGAGGTCTGTGAGATTGAGAGAGAGAGAGAAAGAGAGGGAGGGAATCTGGAAAAGAAGGAGGGGGATGGTTGGACGACTAGTAGAGAACACGACATGACATGAGAATTTCATTCAGTCTGGACTTGGAATTTGCCTGTTAACTTTTGCTGGGAATTCTATCCCGAGGCTCTCTGGAAAAAAAGCATTTTTGTACTCGTATGTGGGTCCATGTGTACAAGAGTGAAATTCATAAAAATAAAAATAATAATCATGTTCATTAAAATGCATGACCATCAAACAGCCATGAAAAATACAGAGTTGCCACAGAATACATTATTTCACATGAATTTCTTTGCAAAATGCATCAAAATATCAAACAAAGTAGCATTTATTTTGAAGAAGAACAGCACAAGCTCACTTTTAAAGCAAGTTTGTTAGGTTTTAAAAACAAAACAATAGATAGACTGTTCAAAATTTGAAGTATTCTTAACTTTTATAAATAATATCTCTTTGGATTTGAGACTTTAGTCTTTGCAACTTTACAGATCTTCTTTATGCACCAAGAGCTTGTAACACTCCAAAGAGAAAGGAAAAATTGAAATCGCATCATATGACCCCTTTAATGCTAAAGTTTAATGCTTTTAAACCAGGGCTGCCCAAACTCGGTCCAACTTGCCTCAACACACCTGCCTTTAAGTTTCTAGTATGCCTAGTAAGAGCTTGATTAGCTGGTTCAGGTGTGTTTAATTGGGGTTGGAGCTAAACTCTTCAGGACACCGGCCCTCCAGGACTAAGTTTGGACACCCCTGTTTTAAACCCACGTTTGTCCATATAAATAATGAGCATTCCCATGACCTTTGAGCACACTCACTAAGCTGAGTTTGTTGCTTTTATAGACCATAAAAGCTTTAGATAGTCTTTGACCTGTCTCCCCCCCAATGTGACCATCTTCCTTTAATCTGATAGGAACCACTATAGCTGTCTGTCTGTGATTGAGACCTGAGCTTTTGATCACTCAGCCTGATCTTCTAACAACTCTACCACCACCATCCATGAAATGATCAAAGTGGGTTTGCACAATTATAAATGTGACAAGAAGGGAACTATGGTTAAAATCGAGCAAAATCACTAATGAACAGTGTCTGAAACGTGATCTGAAGCAATGCTGAGATAAGGAAAGTGACTAAAAAGTGTTTAAAATGTGCTTTTATTTTCATTCTAAACAACAAAGTGCCATATGCTGAAAAACATAAGAACCTTGTAGTTGCAATAGTTTTTTTCCATATTGCATGAGAGCGCATGATCAAAGAGTAGCCGAGTGTTGACATATCTCAAGTGAAATGTCTATTGATAACCTGACTAGCTAATAGCTGGTAATAAACTGATTCAAGTAGAGACAACCAGCTATAAACAAACAATGGATAACAATGAGCTCTGTACATTGTTCTCTTGCCCATCTTCTATTTTCAATTCCCAACAGGTTGAAAAACACTGCCACAAACCAGTTAAACTTAATGGGGCCG
This sequence comes from Sinocyclocheilus grahami, assembly GCF_001515645.1. Lineage (NCBI taxonomy): Eukaryota > Metazoa > Chordata > Actinopteri > Cypriniformes > Cyprinidae > Sinocyclocheilus > Sinocyclocheilus grahami. The sequence continues at coordinate 783,706 of NW_015505370.1, forward strand.
TCATGATTGAGAAAACCTCTTTTCCCAAAGAAGGTAATTAAGCATTTAATGGGCATGTTAATAATTCACCAATAGCACATGAGACCACGTGAGTGAATAAAAGCAGAGAGACAGAGCCGTGGTCTGCCAGATGAGATCCACAGATTCTGAAGGCACATTATGTAGCAGATTGCAGAGCTGCAGAAGTCCAAACTCACTCATGGAGATGATTTGATTAGCGTGATTGTTCAAAAGCTTTACGTAACGCTGGAGCATCTCCGGGAAAAAATAATGAGGAAATGTTTGCCTGGCTAAAGATTAAATCTACAGCAAAAACCATATTGGCAATGCACATAAAGTGAAAATATATATGGGAAAAAAGATCAATGCATTCAACTAAACTATGTAAAAATGCCTTTAGGGTTTAACCCAGTAAAACATTGAAGCATTGTGACTTACCAGCTTTGCGATTCAAAATGAACTTTCCTATGGATATAAGCATACACCACTTCCTTAACTACACCCCATCCCCCTGTTGTGTTCCTGCTGAAACAACGGGCATAAGGGTCTGCTGAAGCAGCACAATTAAGCATCAGTCATTGAGCTGCCCCATGTGCTGGTCTTTACTGCCCTGCTGCCCAGAGTCAACAAACCAGGGCTGATGGGGTGTGCCTGCATTTGACACAGAGCTTCTGATGAGTCAGCACTGAAAAAATCACAATATGAAACTGTATTAAAAACATTCATACATTGCATCCACAATTAGAAGGACATTCGTCAGTGTGTGGTTTATAGCATTATATAGGATTATTTTTATTCTTCTGTGTACACACAGAAAAAAAAAGATTTATAATCAATTAAAGATTTATAATCTATTAAAAGACTTTGACAAACATATTTCATCATTCAAATTTAATTTAATAATTACATTTTAAGCTGAACTACATACAGAAAATGCATATCTATGTGTGTTACTATGGTAATTCAACTTAAAAATCAACGTAACACCTATCAAAAAGAAACAAAGCAACATCGGTGTCCGATTCCAGACCTTCTCCTGCTCCTGTATTTCTCTCCACTGCTGGAAAGCTGCTCCAATATTTACGCTGGTCCTACCTCTTGCCTGATCGTAACCCTTCTTTTTAATGTTTTTTCCCTCCGAAATTTTTCTGTTTTTTTATCTGCCATCTCTCGCTGGTTGATCTGCTAATATCCGTGCACTCACTGAGCGCTCTCTTCTCCATATCATTAGTAGACACGCCCCTTACTGCTGATTGGCAGTGTTTGTGTTTTGGGACTCGGCCGACACTATGGTCAAAAGAGTTTTTCAAATATTGCTTAGTGCACCTTTAATGCATAAATCCTCACATCCTCAGCATCAGTCATTGAGCTGCCCCATGTGCTGGTCTTTACTGCCCTGCTGCCCAGAGTCAACAAACCAGGGCTGATGGGGTGTGCCTGCATTTGACACAGAGCTTCTGATGGGTCAGCACTGAAAAAAATCACAATATGAAACTGTTTTAAAAACATTAATACATTGCATCCACAATTAGAAGGACATTCATCAGTGTTCAGTTCAATGTGTGTGGTTTATAGCATTATATAGGATTATTCCAGGACGATTCCAGACCTTCTCCTGCTCCTGTATTTCTCTCCACTGCTGGAAAGCTGCTCCAATATTTACGCTGGTCCTACCTCTTGCCTGATCGTAACCCTTCTTTTTAATGTTTTTTCCCTCCGAAATTTTTCTGTTTTTTTATCTGCCATCTCTCGCTAGTCGATCTGCTAATATCCGTGCACTCACTGAGCGCTCTCTTCTCCATATCATTAGTAGACACGCCCCTTACTGCTGATTGGCAGTGTTTGTGTTTTGGGACTCGGCCGACACTATGGTCAAAAGAGTTTTTCAAATATTGCTTAGTGCACCTTTAATGCATAAATCCTCACATCCTCAGCATCAGTCATTGAGCTGCCCCATGTGCTGGTCTTTACTGCCCTGCTGCCCAGAGTCAACAAACCAGGGCTGATGGGGTGTGCCTGCATTTGACACAGAGCTTCTGATGGGTCAGCACTGAAAAAAATCACAATATGAAACTGTTTTAAAAACATTAATACATTGCATCCACAATTAGAAGGACATTCATCAGTGTTCAGTTCAATGTGTGTGGTTTATAGCATTATATAGGATTATTCCAGGACGATTCCAGACCTTCTCCTGCTCCTGTATTTCTCTCCACTGCTGGAAAGCTGCTCCAATATTTACGCGGGTCCTACCTCTTGCCTGATCGTAACCCTTCTTTTTAATGTTTTGTCCCTCCGAAATTTTCCTCTGTTTTTTTTATCTGCCATCTCTCGCTAGTCGATCTGCTAATATCCGTGCACTCACTGAGCGCTCTCTTCTCCATATCATTAGTAGACACGCCCCTTACTGCTGATTGGCAGTGTTTGTGTTTTGGGACTCGGTCCGACACTGTGGTCAAAAGCGTTTTTCAAATATTGCTTAGTGCACCTTTAATACATAAATCCTCACAATTGTTTTACCGTACTATGGAACACCCATAATAAAACTTTGGAATGTGACAGCATTTAAAAAATGTTTTGTGTGTAATATAGAACTCTGTATCCATTTAATATGCTAGATTATATGTTCTAGATTTCTAAAAGAAACAAAAATATAAATACATTAAAAAAATACAATTATTATTCTTCTACCATCATTAGGTAAAACTTTACAATAAGGTTCCATTTGAGAATTTTAGTTACGGTAACTACATAACATGAACTAACAATGAAAAATACTTCTAGAGCATTTCTCAATTTAAGTTAATTTCATCATTTTCTAATACATTATTAAAATCAAACGTTGAATATCTGCTAATATTATTTAATAGACCTGAACTAACATGGACTATGAATGAACAGTTGTATTTTTATTAACGAACTTTAATAATGAACAATACATTTGCTACAGAACATATTAATCTTTGTTAATGTTAAATAATGCAATAGCTAACATTAACTAATAAAATCTTATTGTAAAGTGTTTCATATAATAGCAATAGTATTAATAATAATAATAAATAATACATTACAAAATAAAAATTAGCATCTTGTGAAAAAAAAAAACCTGCCATCGGAGTACTTGGAGATGAAGCTATTCTAGTCTCATGACAGGCTACCTGAACAATGCCCACCCAAATATTTATATGCCATAATTCCTACTTTTCCTGCTGGCTATATCTGCTTTCACATTAAATGTCTTGGTGATGCTTTTCTTATTGATATTATATTAGCTGAACATCTTCACAACTCTCACTTTTAGAAATACACAAGAAATAAAGAGACATATTGCCCTTGAGACCAATGAACGAATGATTTGAATGAATTATTAAAATGTGTATGTATGCATTAAATTGAAACATATATAATATATAATATAAGCCTACATAAACGTTCACTTTCATGTTGTATTTAAATCTGTGAATATATAAATAAGAGATAGATATAGCATCATTTACGTGATACAAAAATGTATATATATCAAAGCAATCAAATAAACAAACAAACAGATTAGGATTCAGAGCATGGCCGCAGCTCTAGATGTGGTTATGTCTGGAGTTACTTTAACAGTGCTTGACATATGGAGTCCTGCTCTGGTTGCCTCCAGGTAATGTGTGTTCGCATAGAGTTGACAGTACAGTCAGAGTGCATTAGACCCGAGTGCCCTTAACTCTCTCGTGTCTATCAGCCTCACCAGGAGACACAATTAATCACATCCTTTTGGCATGACACAAAAATATGGACTCTGTGAAGCTAGCAGACAAATATTACCTCAGTGTACAGTGGGGCTCAAGAGTCACATTGAAGAGCTGGGATTCAGTTTAAACCTGGTAATAAACAGAACATTAAACATTTGAAATATTGAAAACAAAGAAGGGTTATGATGCTCTTTAGAACATAGGAAAGTTTTTTTTTAATAAAAATGCAAAATATAAATGTGTACTAAAATATATGTTTGAATTCATTTTACTCTTAAAGGGATAGTTCACCCCCCAAAAAATGAAAATTCCGTCATCATTTACTCACCCTTAAGTTAGTTGTTCCAAACATGCTTGAGTTTCTTTCTTCTGTTAAACACAAAAGAATATTATGGATGTCAATGGCTACCGTCAACTGTTTGCTTACCAACATTCTTCAAAATATTTTCTTTTGTGCTCAACAGAAGAAAGAAACTCATATGTGTTTAGAACAGCTTGAGGGTGAGTAAATAATGACAGAATTTTCATTTTGAGTGAACTATCCCTTTAAATGCCTTGTTTACTTATAACATGCTCTTTGGATTCTTTCTGAGTCATCTTCAGAACTGACACAAAACGCTCTCGTTGTGTACGATGTAATGGTAGAAATAGGGCTGATGATATAATTCTACCTTGTGACTCATAAGATGGAGAAATCCGATGGGAAAACAAAAGTTCAGGATGAGGCAAAATATATGTATTCAGCAACTCCCATTAAAATGTTCAGCCTGTGTTTTCACAGAAGCTGAACTCTGTGTCTGTTTAAGTCATTAGGAAGGATTACCACCCCCTCCTGACCTAGACCGGAAAATTTGAATTCAACTTGAAATCAAACTCTATAATAAGGAGGATAACCTCTGTAGGTATTTTGTGTAACCAAAAAGACATGAATGAACCAAGAGAGGCTAAAGGAAAAGAATATTGTAGTTTTATGAAACCCCATCTAGTAGAAAATAAGTACTTGGATCCTAATAAGAACACCTAATTCAGTTTGAGAATAAATGCCAAATCCTAGCCTTTGCTCCAGATCTACTTTTCATGAGGTTTTTAGACCATTTGATCACTTAGTGTACATTTACAGTCCAGAGTTGGCATCTAACTTTCATGCCATTGCAAATCCTGGATCAGAGCTTTTGAACTGCAAACCTAAACCTTTTGGGGTAAGAAGGTTCAAGTCAGGGCCATTTTAGGTTATTATACAGAAACTTTAGATTTAATGACCCTTCTTAATGAGCCGTTTTCTTTCTTGTATTTCTTACTGAACAGGATTTATGTTTTTGAAAGAAGTCTCTTATGTTCACCAATGCTGCATTTATTTTATTAACTCTACAGTAAAACAGTTAAATTGTGAAATATTATATTTAATAATTAATATAATTAAAGTTTTTTTTCTATAAATGTATTTTAACGTAAATGATTCCTGTGATGGCAAAGCTAAATGGTCAGCATCATTACTCCAGTCTTCAGTGTCACATGATCCTTCAGAAATCATTCATTCTATTATATTGATTTGCTGCTCAAGAAACATTTCTTACTACAAAAGTGAAAACTGTGATACATTTCAGATGAATCGAAATGGCATTTATTTGAAATACTTTTGTAACATCATAATGTAAATTTATTGCATCCTTGCTGAATTAAAGTGTGAATTTCTTTCCAAAAAAAAACAAAACTTGAACTTATGTTTTCCCCAGATTTCCTAATTATATAACATATAGATGACAAAAGGAAATTCAAAATGTGGAGTTACAGTTCCTGGAAAATGTGCGTGTTTGATGCATATTTGATATCTGAGAATATTTTGAGACCATCAGATGAGCTACAGAACTGTAACTGCCAAAGTTATGGGAGAAGACAACAAACAGAACCCCTGTATCAGTGTAAAATGTTTTAAAATAAATGTTTTACAAATGTTGTAAAATACAGTTTTCACCGAGGACTTTTGAACCTTACTTTATTCATTTAGCAGCTCTTTCCTGCTAGTTTTTCAACCGATAGTTAAGATTGCAAAGCCCTACTTCAGCAGTCAAAGGAAATAAAGGTAAATATTGCACAGCATGAACAAGTTTATCTTTGGAGTGGAGCAATTCCACTGGGCTGTTGCATACAGTGAGCAAAAATACAGTTTCTCAAGAGGCTTCTGGTTGGCATTACAACAGTTTTAGAGCACTTCATGCTTCCTTCTGCTGACAAGCTTTATGGAGATGCTGATTTCATTTTCCAGCAGGACTTGGCACCTGCCCACACTGCCAAAAGCTGGTTCAATGACCATGGTGTTACTGTGCTTGATTGGCCTGCAAACTCGCCTGACCTGAACCCCATAGAGAATCTATGGGGTATTGTCAAGAGGAAGATGAGAGACACCAGACCCAACAATGCAGATGACATGAAGGCTGCTATCAAAGCAACCTGGACTTCCATACCACCTCAGCAGTGCCACAGGCTGAAAGACTTAAACTACTTCAGTCTGTGTGCATAGAATTTATCTAATACACAAGTTTTACAATTTGAGTTGAATTGCTGAAATAAATGAACTTTTCCATGACATTCTAATTTATTGAGATGCACCTGTATATAGTGCACCTCGAAGGCTGAAATTTCTGTCAAATGCTGATGATCACCACACATAAACATGATTCAAGGAGCTACTTTATTCTTATCATGTGAATGTCTGGTTTGATTGGTCTGATAGAAAGGCATTCTGGATATGCAAGTTGTCTCTGAGGATCCACTCAGTAAAATGCCATTGTTTGGTTTAGCGGTAATGTCATCCTCATAAAGTGAAACATGCACAGGAGGAAAACAAGCCACAACTAAACAATGAACCTATTTATTGAGTCTCTACTGAGAAATAAAAAGACCAATAAAATATAACCAGACTTGTATATTTTCCAGATGCCTGATGCTTGCCCATGCAAATCTCATTGCATCAATGCCAGTGTTATGATATCTGGTTCCTAAGGTGTTTTGAGTGTTTTTTTTAGCATGCCACGTGGTTGCTAGGTTGTATGTCATTGGCAGAAGACAGCTCATCTCAAAGCCTAGACAAGTTGAGGTATTAATGCAGTTAGAATGTTACGTAAATGTAAGCTGCTAGTATGCAAGTACTAGAGAGAGTAATATTGCTGCTTCCTTAGAAAGCACCACTAATTACATCAATTAATCAGTGGATCTCGGTACAGATGCAGATGAAGCAGTGAAAGAAGAAGAAAAAAAAATATTGTAACAAGTTTGCAAGAGGAGAAACATCAGTTATACTGATGGCTGGATAGCTTCTCAGTTTCAAACATCTGCGAGAGTATTTTCTTGGAAGGCCGAGTTACTTCACAACAGGAATGCTTCTAAAAAGAATCAGATTCATGGAAGACCATGAATAGACCTTAATATATGTAGCATGCATAAACGGGTACAATGAGAACCATATAAAAATAACTACATTGTGGAATAGTAAAATATTTCATTTTTTCTTACAAGAATAAATTACAGTTCTGACCAAGGTAAAGGAAAATGAAAACCATGAGGACCAAAATAAAATTTTATTCACTATACATACATATATCAAAGTGACTTGGAACCTTAAAAACATACAAAAACATGCTGTCGACACAACATGGCTGCTACTGGAGAGCTTTTAACAGATCCTCACATTTACATTTTTCTGTTATAGTCCTAATACTGTCATGTGCCTTTATGTTCTTCAAAACAAACAGCACATCAGATAAAAGTTTCCTGGGAAAAAAAACAGCATTAGAACTATTATACAAAATAAATAATTTGACTCCTTTTCTTACAAATGCCATATTATTCTGAAACCGTATGACTACACATTTGTCTGAGGTTCACCGCTGTGTGTTACCGAGTGCTGCTGGAATCATTGTTGTCCTTAAATATGGCATGAGCGATCTGAAGAAGGTGTTTGCTGAAGTTCTGCAGCTGAGGTAGTGACGATCCAGTATTCAGATCAATAAACCATGATTTTGGGAAACAATCTGCAATCTTTTTAGAAGGATAGAAGTTAGTTTTTCGATGAACTACTTTAGCAGTAACCATGAGATTAAATTGACATTGTAAACACGGGCACCTTTTTGCACTTCTGGATGGTGTGTTTTGGATCAGATTCGTTAAGCACAGTTATCATCAAGTAACGGCCGAGAAGTTTCTCCAACATCAGCTCTTTAAGAATATGTTCAGGAATCAAACCATCCCATAATGCCATGTTACCAAGCAACTGAAAAACACAAAGATTTCATATAAGAATCAGCATTCGAACATAAGAAACATTTTATCCAAAACATTGGTTTGAACATATGTTAATGTAGGCTATATTACCGCCAAAAAGTTTGAGGTCAGTAAGATTTTTAAAAATGTTTTTGAATGAAGTCTTGTGCTCACCAGGGCTGCATTTATTTGACCAAAATACAGTACAAAGTGTATTGTGAACCATTACTACAATTTAAAATTATTTTAATATTTGAATTTAGTTTAAAACATTATTTATTCCTGTGATGGTAAAGCTGAATTTTCAGTAATACTCCAGTCTTTAGAAATCATTCTAATATGCTGATTTGGTGCTTAAAGTGGTCATATGATGCGATTTCAAGTTTTCCTTTCTCTTTGGAGTGTTACAAGCTGTTTTCGTGAATAGATAAGATCCCTAAAGTTGCAAAAACTAAAGTCTCAAACCCAAAGAGATATTCTTTATAAAAGTTAAGAGTCGTCCACGCCCTCCTAAAACGCCTGGTTTAAACACACCCCCACATGTCTACGTCACGATGTGGGAAGATTTGCATAACGTCGCCCAAATGTTCACGCAAAGAAAGGCGGCAGTATGTGGAAAATAATGTTTTTTTAACCTTAAACCGCATAAACGCATTTCATTACACCAAATACACAAATTAATGTTATTTTTAGCAACATCATATGACCATCATATGACCCCTTTAAACTTTTTGTGTAAAACATGAAACAAAATGTTCAGGAATCTTTGATGAATAGAAAATTCAAAAGAACAGCATTTATATTGAATTTTATTTTTGAAAATTACCTTTCATGCAGTGTGTAACATAGCTGTAAGTGAATGGAAAAAGTCTGCAAAATTGTAAAGCTGAAAGTGCATCATAGTTATTGCCTCTTAAAAAAAAAAAAGAGTCAACTCTGATCGCTTAAACAAGTCGTTTAAAATTTGAGTCCCATTTCCGTAAAGTTCACACGTCACAAGTTACCATTTGCATAATGCCCGCCTACACTCTGCACGGAAGTCCCGCGAAAACTTGAACCCCCCTCAAACACTGTAACTCGTTCGTGTGGATAATGTCGACAAGACGCTGCGCTCTGCGCTGTGGAAGTAAATTCAGTTTATTTTCACTTTCAAAGGATGAGGCTGTGAAGAATCATTGGTTAAAATTCATCCTTACTACGATACCACAGCAGTATAATCCCAAACTTGCTGTGCTCCCATCATTTCACTGGCGACTGCTTCCCCAGTCTCTGTGAGTTCAACGCGGGTTTCATAAACCATCTGTCTTTCAAATATGAGTCAGCGCCCAGTGTGTTTGGACCAGCTTGCTCCTCCAAATCACAGCTTGTAAGTATGATTAATAATTGTTGCTTTAATATTTTGTCGAGCAAGCAAAATATGTAGTTTTGTGTGTTGTGTTGTGTATACAGTCTGTGCAGCTGTAGGTCGCATAATAGTTCTGCTAATCAGCTGTGGGCCCGCTATTGTCTAGAAATGTGTCAATTAATATAGAATGTCGTTCTTATTACTTGGAGACATGATAAATGGTGGAGCAATACATTGGTATACAACCTGCAGTGATTTATCAGTACTCCACGTCTGTGTTCGGCTAAAGCATATACCATTATATGCGTTTATTTGGGACTTTATTACATTCTGTTTCCGACATGCGCTGTACGCAGTAGACCAATCATAACAGATTGGGTCATCGGACCAATCAGAGCAGAGTAGCCTCACGCAAAGGAGGGGTTTAGAAAGATGAATCTTTGAATGAATTGTTTGAGTCGTTGAGAAACCTGTTGTTGGGGACTCCCAAAACCAAATTATGGACCCTTCAAATAGCATAATAGGGGCACTTTAATATTTTGTAACATTATAAATGTCTTTACTGTCACTTTTGATCAATTTAACACATCTAAATTGAAGTGTGAACTAAACTTACTGACTATTGAAATGTATAAGGAAACAGCAAGGGCATGTTAATAGTCACAGTCACAACATGACCAGAAGTGAAATGTCAAACGTTCACTGCTGACCAAAACTGTTTGTTCTGAAACTGGAACTGTGGGGACCGTTTATCCTCTAAAAACCTTAGCAAAAAGCACAATGTCTTGATTAACTCACTACAACAACTTGACAATCACACACAAACATCTGAATGCAATAATTATCTAGCAAAGCACACAAATAGTTTTTGAAATGTTAATGTTAAAAACAACAAATCCAGATAAAACTTACTTTTTTGGGTACAGTGGAACAAAGACGTCATTGTCTACTGCACTCCTTAACCTCTGAATAACTGCTTCTACAAAGGCCTGCAGGATGAAGTCACAAGCGGATTATATTTACTGACATTATATCCATGAAGTTACATCTGGAGTTTTAATGCATCATAAGACAACACCTTGACAGGTTTGCTTTGTTCACCATCAAATACAGAATAATCATCCTGTATTCTCTTGCACAGTGTCGTGAGGGTTTGAGACTGCTGCGCAGATAGAGGGTCCCACACCAGCTCCACAAAACCTGCCAAAAACAAGCTACATTGTAATACGATTATTAGTTCTGGATTTCATTCTGCACTTCTGAACGAATGCTGCACTGACACCAATCAGAGAGCCAGAACAACACATTCTGATATGCTTAATAGTAAATTAAATTCAAAAGCATATATTAAGATATTCAATTATTCTTTGAAACATTCTGTTCCAAACTCAATGTAAAATGCAGCAGGCCGGTGATTGTTATAAACCTGTTAATGTAATTATGTGCAAATGACAGTTACCTTGAACTTTAGAAACTATTGTCTTCTCAATTATGGTGGGCAACGTCGTCTTATCCATGTTCTTCGATTCCTCATAACCCTGACCGTGACAGAACCTCTCAACAGCAGAATACCACGGCAACGCCTCAAAGTCTTCACCTGCCAACGGGAAAAAACATACATTGAAATACATTTAGATATAGTAGTAATCATAAAGATTGAGTTTTGAGAAGTTGACGATACACAGATATAAAAATGAAAGGCTGAACATTATAAAAGGTCTTTAAAATGAAATGGACTGATGATCCACTGATGTAAAACAAATCTGAAGAGGGAATGAGAGTTCTGGAAATAAGGGCTATTCAACGAAAACAAATTTTGTATATGAAAACATATATATTTATTTAAATGGTAATTTGGTTTTAGGACTGTCATGATATCAGATTTTCATTACATGATTATCATGACCACAGTTCATAATATTATTGCAATATCTATAGAAATTATGACTTATATAATGCTATCAGTCACATTCCTCAAACCTTTTGTGTTTTCTGTTTTTTTGGTCAACCACACACAGTACTGTACAAGTTTGGCGGAGAGAGTATTTGTAACCATAACTGAACAAAAGTGTAGAAAAAGAACTTGTTCTTGAAAAGAAAACCTTTAAAGAAAACTTCAACACTATTGAGGTAACATTTGTTTTCGGGTGTGGCCAGTGTCTTGCTTTTGCCTGTTATCGCCGATGACATTATTCTGTGCGGCAGTAGTAGCTACACACTGTATCAGCATAGTCTTTTTTTTTTTGGCAAGTAGAATTAGGGAGCAGCACATCCACCTATTATGTTGGACTGTCAGCCAGTTACTGGCACTGAAATATTTATGGTATTATTGTATGTATATTATTAACAATATTTACTTTTGTTAATTTGTCAGACATTAAATATTTGTAATATTTGACACTGAGCATACTTAATAATCACTGTCTTAAAAATTGCTGTCAAATTCTGAATTTGGCCTGATCCACAGATCCTGATGGAAATCTAAAAGACCAAAAAAAGGAGTTTCAGTTTTTGGTAATTTCCAGATCAATTTGTAGCACATCCAAATCAATGCAGTACAAAATGATCTAATGGAACAGCAAAATTACCATGAATTCAGATACAATATATTGTAGACAAGCCATTGATCACCTGAAGAGGATTCCAGCCAATCAGCTGGTGTCAAATCAGAGGTGCCAGGAGTTAATGCCAATATAGGCATTACTGTAAGAGACTTGAAAGGAGACACGCCACTCATCAAATCTGGAGAGGATTTTCTTCACGTCCCAGAAGTCTGTTTGAACATCTGCAAACACTTCCTGTGCCTTTTTTAGTAGATCATCTGAAATTGAAGTTATAGATGCAGTGACATACTTCATATGGACTCTAAACACAAGTATTGTCTACACTCTGACAACACTGTTTAAAAATAATTGTATTTGTGCTTCCATGAAGCTTCTCACACCTCTTTTACTTTGTAGCTCCACCTGCTGCTCAGCCGTTGGTTCCCAGTCACACGGTACACACCCAATTGCTTCTTCAGACAAGCTAGGACATGAAAACGCATAGGGAATTGAACAACTGATGATAAATGACTTTGACAACTGTAATTTACAGATTATAAGCATCTCAGAAAGCCTCCAAAGGCTGCAATCTATAGAGTTTCATAATGTCAGGCTTAGTGTATCCAGGATTTACAGCAATAACAGTCAGAAATGATGAAAGTGCAAACATAATAATCCATCTCACCTCTGCCAAGTTGGGTTAGAACCTCCGGTTGTGTCACCATTGCTGTGTGAATCAGTGTTATCTAGGAGACAGCCACAATATTATATGAATGAAGGTGCATTCAGTCCTGTGATAGACGGAAGTCAAATCATTATAATCATATGAGTGGGCATAAGATGTGAAGCGTCCTCTACAAATTATTACATACTAAAAGGCAGTATTCAGTTGTAATCTTACAGGTTAACTTCTGAATCTGTGAGGACTCCTCTTGTAGTGCTTCTCTTCTCTGACTCAACAGCACCTCTGCCTGGTCAAAATAGAGACTGTGCCTGTCCAGCTCAACTGAGTTTATTAAAGCCATCTGAAAAATAAAGCATACCACCACTACTTTATAAACTGTATATAGTTATATTAAATTACGTACATGGTTAATTTAGCAAAGATAAACCTTCTTAGACAGGCATTCCAGTAGGTTCCGTGAGAACACATTCATGGTACGGTAGAACCGGAACTGCTCTTCTGTGGTATAGTTTTCGAGGCTCTCCAATGAGCTCTTGGCCATTTCCATATCCAGTTGCATCCTCCTTAGCTCCGCCTCCCGCGCCTTGTGCACCTCCCTCAGTGAATCTAATTTGGAGCAAAATATATATATTTTATATATATATATATATATATATATATATATATATAGCTTGAAGTCTGTAAGAATTTATTTTTGTCTCGTGCACTCTTGAAACAAAAAAATCGTCCGATAAAGGCTTAAAATGTAAACATCAGCATTTCATCAGATTTGAAAAATATTATGCCAATATGCCTTGTTGACAAGACGAATAGCTCACATGTGCTCAGGATGTGCTAGCGATAAGATCAAGTCAGCAGTGTGGTCATTCTTGAAGGAAACTTTTGCCTGAATGATGATTAGATTCACTGTTTTGGATTGCCACATTTAATCTGAGAAAGTTTGTACAGAATGATGTGTTCAGTGTAGCGTAAACAGTCACTAGCACATGCAGCAGCAGCCTCCCCGGGTCCAGAAAGGCCGGGCGCTGTAGGCCTACTTGCAATAAAATGAAGAGTAAAATACACAAATAACATTAAGACACATTAACGTTAAAAAAAAATATTTTATTATAGTTATTTTCAAAGCTTTCAATGTACTCTCATTAAAACAAAGAACTTTAATAATGTTTACTAGTTCTAACAAATAAGTTTTTGCTCAAAACTAACTAAAGTTAAAAAATTATTTGTTTATAATTTCTGCACAGGGGAGACTTGATCTTGTTTCAAAACAAAAGGAAATATATATCGGCATCGGCCAAAAATGATTTGAATATATAAATATATATCGGCAAAAATCTATTATTGTGCATCCCAAAAATCAAAATCTTCTGAACAGTAGTTCAGTAAAGATTTAAATAAAGTGCAGCACAAGCATGCAATGACTGTGGCAATTTTAACATTTGAAAGGATTCACGTTGTAACACTGCGTTACAATGTGCTATTCTATGACATTAGCTATGCAATTTACACTATTTACTTTAATTTTAATGAGAAACAACGAGAAACAGGTGAATAAAGACTGACAATCAATGTTTAATGTTTAGAAATTATTATTTCAAGACATGTAAAGCATTTTTGCTCGTTTATGTGGGCCGTCCCAAGCATGGTTGCAATGTGTTCATTGTCAAACTCCAAAATCAGATTATTTTTAATTCTTAAAAAACGCCATTATTTTATTTGAACAAAAAAAAAAATAATAATAATTATATATATATATATTTATTTATTTAACAAAACATTTTAGTTTGTCTTGTATATTTTTTTCATTCGATCAGATAAG
>NW_015505370.1:798949-800591 GCF_001515645.1 Sinocyclocheilus grahami
TATATATATAAATAGCTTGAAGTCTGTAAGAATTTATTTTTGTCTCGTGCACTCTTGAAACAAAAAAATCGTCCGATAAAGGCTTAAAATGTAAACATCAGCATTTCATCAGATTTGAAAAATATTATGCCAATATGCCTTGTTGACAAGACGAATAGCTCACATGTGCTCAGGATGTGCTAGCGATAAGATCAAGTCAGCAGTGTGGTCATTCTTGAAGGAAACTTTTGCCTGAATGATGATTAGATTCACTGTTTTGGATTGCCACATTTAATCTGAGAAAGTTTGTACAGAATGATGTGTTCAGTGTAGCGTAAACAGTCACTAGCACATGCAGCAGCAGCCTCCCCGGGTCCAGAAAGGCCGGGCGCTGTAGGCCTACTTGCAATAAAATGAAGAGTAAAATACACAAATAACATTAAGACACATTAACGTTAAAAAAAAATATTTTATTATAGTTATTTTCAAAGCTTTCAATGTACTCTCATTAAAACAAAGAACTTTAATAATGTTTACTAGTTCTAACAAATAAGTTTTTGCTCAAAACTAACTAAAGTTAAAAAATTATTTGTTTATAATTTCTGCACAGGGGAGACTTGGTCTTGTTTCAAAACAAAAGGAAATATATATCGGCATCGGCCAAAAATGATTTGAATATATAAATATATATCGGCAAAAATCTATTATTGTGCATCCCAAAAATCAAAATCTTCTGAACAGTAGTTCAGTAAACATTTAAATAAAGTGCAGCACAAGCATGCAATGACTGTGGCAATTTTAACATTTGAAAGGATTCACGTTGTAACACTGCGTTACAATGTGCTATTCTATGACATTAGCTATGCAATTTACACTATTTACTTTAATTTTAATGAGAAACAACGAGAAACAGGTGAATAAAGACTGACAATCAATGTTTAATGTTTAGAAATTATTATTTCAAGACATGTAAAGCATTTTTGCTCGTTTATGTGGGCCGTCCCAAGCATGGTTGCAATGTGTTCATTGTCAAACTCCAAAATCAGATTATTTTTAATTCTTAAAAAACGCCATTATTTTATTTGAACAAAAAAAAAAATAATAATAATTATATATATATATATTTATTTATTTAACAAAATATTTTAGTTTGTCTTGTATATTTTTTTCATTCGATCAGATAAGATTTTAAGCTTTCATATGGTCAAGTTACAACGTGCCCCTCAGATGTTACAATGGGCTCCACCTACGGGGCATGTTGTCACATTTCACTTCCATTTTTTGAGGGTAAATAAAGAAAAACGTATACACTGTAATTATGAAACAAAGCAACATATTTGTACTAGACAAGTGTAAAATTACCGCTGATAAAAAATAAAATTCTGAACCCCATGTGGATTTACACAAACTGAGAAAGTCAAAAAGTGTTACTTTGTGCCCCGCTCTCCCCTACCTCTGTAAATAAATACAACATAAATTCACGTCTCGCGCACTTTAATGCCCTTTGAATGTAACGTGTACGTTCCCTTGGAACTGGAATCATGGCGGAATTTCATGTGAAGTCCACTTCGCAGGGCACTTACGGTCGAATAAGACAACGCGTGAATGCTGCCTGAACAAGAAACCTCCTTACTGAAGTGAAAGTGTTGGCTGGTGTCACTAT
>NW_015505370.1:805531-807960 GCF_001515645.1 Sinocyclocheilus grahami
GGGGCATGTTGTCACATTTCACTTCCATTTTTTGAGGGTAAATAAAGAAAAATGTATACACTGTAATTAAAAAACAGTGACATATTTGTACTAGACAAGTGTAAAATTACGGTGGATAAAAAAATATATATATTCTGAACCCCATGTGGATTTACACAAACTGAGAAAGTCAAAAAGTGTTACTTTGTGCCCTGCTCTCCCCTACCTCTGTAAATAAATACAACATAAATTCACGTCTCGCGCACTTTAATGCCCTTTGAATGTAACGTGTACGTTCCCTTGGAACTGGAATCATGGCGGAATTTCATGTGAAGTCCACTTCGCAGGGCACTTACGGTCGAATAAGACCATTTTCATATCGGCGGCATATTCGCCGATACTGATATATCGGCAACAGGCTCATATCGGCAAAACGATATATCGGTCGGGCTCTAATTTATATATAAAATAACGATGGGGCAATAATGTCACAAGACTCTGTTCCCCTTTCAGGCTCTGTCTTTACATTTATTTTGAAAGATGAAGCTCGCGATTATGGTAAGGGGCATTACATTTCCGACGAGTGCTTGCGGTGTTCGGCCAATCACAATGCACTGGGTCAGCTGGCCAATCAGAGCAGACTGCGCTTGTCAGAAGGAGGGACTTTGTAGAAAAAGCGTTTGAGAGAGGCGGGGCACAGAGGACCTGCAATAATGTACAGTATTTGAAAAATGATGTGTTTTTTGAACATTAAAGCATGTCAACATATTCTGTTACACCAAATACACAAAATAATGATCTTTAAAAAAGCATCATATGACCCCTTTAAAATACATAATGTAATATGCCTATACATAATGACCATAACCAACTTAATTACATTATGTATTATAACAAATACCTCCAGAGGGCGCCAACGGCCTGTGATGTTTCACTTTACAGTGTGATTCAAATCCTTGCTTGATATTGGCCAAAGGACGTTTAAATCAATTTAATTTTAATATTTGGCCACATGCAGACTCAGAGCGAGGGTTTAAAATTGTATATGGACAACAAATCGCATATTTAGAAAGATGTTGATGTATTCTCCTGTATTGGCATTGGTTTATAAATGATTTGCGTTACAAATCTAGTGAGACGTTAAGCAACCCAAACTCACAGCATATGCAGAGGAAAAGTTTGTCGATCGAGCTGCTGAGATGGAGACGTGCTCCACGCTTGTAAATGATAACAGTGCAACACAAAGCGCGTCAGACTTTACAAACACGTGCATTTGGGAATGCATATAAACCCAAACAAACAGCACATGTAATAAAAGACCGAACAATATAATGCAAGCACTATCAAAGGTTCTACCACAAATTTAACTTTATACTTATATGAGACCGCTTTTCACCTAGGAGTATCATTGTCACATTTCGCGAGATCTCGTGCACTCTTGAAAGTCAGGTGAAATGGCTCTGTATTTATATTGCACTGCATTGTTAATTTTGCGTGAAAAGGTTTTTTTTTAATCGAAAACAAAAATTAACAGTAATTTCATATATACTGCCTTTTAAAATTCAAGTACTTTACAAGTACCTTTGCATAAGTATGGCTGTTTTCAAGGGCTTTCCAGGACTTAAAGGGGTCATATGATGTTGCTAAAAAGAACATTATTTTGTGTATTTGGTGTAATGAAATGTGTTTATGCGGTTTAAAGGGGTGGTTGACTGGGTTTTTTCTAGGCTTGATTGTGTTTATGGGATGCAGTCTAACATGTGTTCATGCTTCGTTTTTTTAAAAACGCATTATTTTTCACATAATTTACCTTTATTCCACACCGATCTGTCCCTTCTCTAACAAACGCCTCGATTATTTCCTGTTTTTATGAAGCCCCTCCCTCAGAAATACGCGATGGCCTGAGATTGGTCAGCTGGCTCAGTGTGTTGTGATTCGCTAAACCGCCTCTAGCGCGTCTGAACATCCTGCCCCTCAAGCTCAGAATGTGCTTCAGTTGTATTGTAAACAATGACGTCCTCTATATTGCTTCTCAGTCTGAGCCCAATTAAGACGCAGAGAATATTAATGAAGAGGATCCCGCAGAACCTGTGCAAGCACTGCTCTTAATGGTATGTTTGTTTGTTGTTGTCCCATACTTTTAGATATGCTGTTGTTTGTAAATGCTACTGCTTCTGTTAGCTTTTAATATATGGTTTTATTCTGATTAAAGCTTTAATACAGGACAGCAACAGTACGCACGTCCATGTATAATGCTTCCTCATAGCTATGTGAAAATAAGTGTATAAATGGAACAGTTTGTTGGAGCTGATCTGACGATCTGAATGAAAGAGAGCGAGAAAGAGACCGATGCAGAGCAGGGCGATGCGAGGAACAGGATTAAGAACTGCTGCTTTAGAACATTGGTTTTGAAACTTGTGAATCCATTAGAATCGTTAGAAGACAGAATC
>NW_015505370.1:808260-813621 GCF_001515645.1 Sinocyclocheilus grahami
CGTGATGGAGATTTACCGCTGATTACAGAACCGGCTTTCTGACAAGATGCGCATTAAATATCGCATGCGATTTATCATGCAGCCCTAATATAAATATATAAAAACTATAAAATGAATGCATTCCTGCAGCTCTGCAGCTTACTTTGCAATGA
This sequence comes from Sinocyclocheilus grahami, assembly GCF_001515645.1. Lineage (NCBI taxonomy): Eukaryota > Metazoa > Chordata > Actinopteri > Cypriniformes > Cyprinidae > Sinocyclocheilus > Sinocyclocheilus grahami. The sequence continues at coordinate 808,413 of NW_015505370.1, forward strand.
TTCTCTTCTTAATGACATCAATACTGACTGGTGGAAGTGTTTCGGGGATGTCCATGGGCCACTCGATCCACAATGTTGACATCAGTAAACCGCTCACCCACACGACGCCATACATGCTGTCTGCCATCTGCCCTGTACAGTGAAAACATTGCACAGCCCTAATATATATATATATATATATATATATATATAATACAGAAATAAATAGTGCGTCATTTAGCCGTGAATGTTGTCTAGTAGCACGAAATCCCCTCAAAATACAAATATTAAAGAATAAACATTTTTGAAACAAAATACTGAAACAAATGATCATAAGTGTGAGCCCTAAGTGAGGAACTCCGGAGGGTTATTGGTTGCTAAGAGGCAAATGATGCAGTCAAACCTCTTTGTGCTTTTGAAGACCCAGATGAACTTGACATGGTAGAAGAGCTTCCATCATCGCTGTCAGGAGGAATGTCTTCAGCAGAGCCATCAGAATCACTGTCAGACTGCACACTGACATCCTCATTACTCTTCTTCACTGAAGACAAATGAAGTGTTATTGATCATAACGGTCACTGGCTGATCAACAGCATGACTCTGCAGAACTGTGCCGTTATTCCAGTTACTACAAAACAAGAGAGACACCTTGAAAGCTTGGTAACGATGCAGGAGAACCTTCTTTTTTCCGAGCTTGGAACACAACCTCTCTGTTGACTGAACGTTTCACTGCAAAACTCTCCTCGGTGGCTGTAAGAGTCAAGTTTCTTCGTTAAAACCGATCTATTTAGTGCTTATGATAGGTTATAATAAAATACTCACCGTCTTTTTCGTCAAGAAAGCTGAGTGTATTGCTCTCGGAGCTGTTGGATGTCTCTGGACTGAGGGCTCGTCAGCGTCACTGCACTCACACTCGCGAGTCTTTGAACTAACGTTACTTGAAATCCCTCCTCGCGCCAAATCTGCTTTCTCCGTTGCCTTTCCGGCATCACCGCCGCCGAGCTTGTCATTCTCATCCTCATCACTGGATTCATTTTTTCTTTGCCTCAAATTTCTGCCTGGATTTTTATTAAACATGTCAAATGCAATCCAGTGTGAGCGTGAAACCGACGACTTGCCGTGGGGTATTTAGTACTTCCTGGTCGACGTTTAAAAACATTTCACAATAAAAGTCCTGTACTTGAATAACGAAATCGATTGTATATTTAATTAATTGTGAAAAGTGTAGTCGCGTCAAAGTCTTCAAATACACATGACAAATGTATCCAAAATGAATCTTGTCGATTTAAAAAGTGAAATTAAATCAGTTACGGCTGCTTAGCCCCAGGGCCTTTAAGCATATTCTTATATACAAGCTTTTCACTTAACATTTTATTGTTGTTTTAATATAAGCTTCTGCAGAATTAAAACTGGAAATGCTATCTTCAGTGTTTGCTTCCCTATTTATTTTGGAATAATAAAAAAATCGGTGAAAAATGAAAATATGTAAATTAGTCTTGCAACTAACTGAGGGTGCTGAAGCATGTGTTATACTATGCGAGTTATGTCTTCATAATAAGAATTCGGTAGACAAGGTCATGTCTAGTGTAATATTTGGGTAAAGGTTATGAGTAAATAAATTAGAAAGTAACATTTCCAGGATTTTTTTTTGTTGTTGTATGGTTGTCATACTATATGGGGTGCTGTTAGACTTTAAAATTACTAAACATTTTCAATGTTCTTAAATGCAATAATTACATTCATTAAACTATTTTCTGATGTTTTTGCAGAAAACGTGTACTGTTATAAAGTGTTATAAAAATATAAAATGTCATACTTTGTTTTTGAAACAAAGAATTGAGGGAGAGAAATGAGTGTGAGAGAGGACACAGGAATATAGTGAAAATGAACAGGGATCATAAGAGAGCGATGAAGAAAGTAAATAGAATCTAAATGATGCCTTAAAATAAAAACAGCCATGCAATTAAAAAATGACTGCACATGCAGCATGGAGGCTCTAGAAGAGTTTCTGATTGACCAAGTGACTAAATCACTGAAGTTTGTTGATTAAAATTGTTTTGTTTAAAAAACATGTCGATATTGTTTGTGTCAAAATTAAACGTTCTCCTTTGACATGCTTAAAGTTAAATAGAAATACTTTAATGTAATACTTCTCACCTTCTATTTAAAGCAATAACTACCATTTCTGTCCTTTAGTGTGACATAATGTCCTATGGTGTAACACAAAAGAACCACAGATTTGTTGATCTCAAAGTATCTTTAAAAAAAAAATCTTTAAAAAGTTCAGTAAAAGTGTTAAAAAAAAAGAAAAACCTGAAATAATCAAAGTTAGTGACCCCTTACATTTTCTCAAACATCAGACTTCGCACTACATAAATATTTGTACCTTCTTCAAAAATGGTATTTTACAAAAAAAATTTGTCAACAATGATTTTAGCAAATGGCTGCAATATAACAAAGAGTGAAAAATTTAAGGGGGTCTGAATACTTTCCGTACCCACTGTATATATACACACGCACACACATCTATAACTGATATAACTATTCTAATAATTCTATGGGTGACAACTTTATTCAAAGAACAAGATGAGTTTGATTCTTCCGGACTTTTGTCAGTGTATACGATGTTACTTCTAAAATATAAACAAATTTAGGTTTGGAGGATTGAGCTCAACACCGCTTTGAATTATATGTTTGAAACCAACAAAACAAGACACAAGACATTTGTGCAAACTGACTTTTAACTTGCAACCTTACAGTGACTTAGATAGAGCCCTTTGGGCAACTAGTCCAGGTCTCCCGTATAACTCTCCAAAGTTACTTCTAAGATGTTATAATATTCCATTCTATTACTGTGATGTTCATTTAATTCTTATTATTGTTATTATATTATATCTTTTTGTACACGTATGCTAAGCTTTGGCAATATTGTATCATTTACAGTCATGCCAATAAAGCAATTTTGAATTGAATTGAATTACTTCCACTGTTAAAAATGAGGCAAAAAAAACAAAACAGCAAACTGGTTTATAAAATGTAATTAAGCATGTTTCATAACATACATAGGGCATAAAACATTTTCACAAGGCTTTTGTGAGACTAAAATTCATGGGAAATGAAAAAATAAAAAAGAGAGAGAAAAACAAAAACAAAAACAAAAAATCACATACACAATAGAATAAAAGACAAAAAGGAGAACCAAAACATGTAATAGTGGTCAAATCTATAATGACACTCTCTGGACAACCACACACCTGTGCACAAAGCATTGAAAAGTACTGATCAGAACTTTAATATTGGCAATTGATTCTCATTCCAGTGTTCTGGACATACACAGGCAATGTTATCTGCCAACAACACAAATTCACCACAAGCAGTCAGAATCAAGATCAACTCGTTCCTGGTTTCTATCATTCATAACATGCGTTATGTGAAACAAGTTTCTAGAGTGGGTCGTTTATAGGTGACCATCAAAACCATATTTCCGAAATGTGCCACAGATTGTGTCAGAATTGTTCTGCATGCTAGTGGGGTACTGCTAACCAAACAGTTTCACTTTTATCATAGCATTACTAAACAAATCAAATCAAATATGCCCTAAGTCGTCTTACAAATGGTTTTAATTTCTATGGATGGTTTCCATAAAATAAAAGCAAAGGGAACACTAAACAGGCCAAAATCAAGTAAAAAAACAGTAAATATATTATTAAACCGTTCATAAACTGAGGACCGTCAGATACTACATACCACTGCAGATATTATTTCCAAGTAAAATGCTGTTTGAAACGTATGCCAATGCAACAAGTGTCTTTTTTAAATTTCCATATTGAACTATTTAAAGCGTGACTGATCACTGCTTTCAGTGGAAGTGCACAACCCGTGGTAGTGCTTAGGTCAAACAGGTAAGAGTGTTAAAGTACATGATACAGTAGGTGTATATGGTTGTCTAAATGCTTTTAATATCCCTGCGATTACTTTTTAGTCTCAGACTTACCTGTGATGAAATGCATGTCCTTATTTTTAATTTATTCATTAAATTATTTTCCATTAACTATTACTTTAGGATTATGTTTGTATAAAATGACACTAGTCATACTTCTCTACAGCAGAAACTGCACATTATGAAAGGCCAAGACAAACAAACTAAGGAACAGGGTTTCACCCCAAATATCTTTCTTTTCTTGTCCAAAAGCTGCACTGCACTTTTTTTTATTTTTCATTAACAGCTCTTCGTTAATCATGGGTTTGATCTTTACTGGAGGAATTCTGACATGGAGTGATAAGGAATGGAGATGTGTAAAAAGGTCGGAGCTGAAGGAGCGTGTGGTCTAGTTCTCTCCTCCCTCACCTCCTTCTCCCTCATCTGGTGCGTTGTCGGATGTCCATAACTGATGGAAGAGGAAAATATGACATGGTCAGAACACATTTCATATTATTTTAGTATTCGTTATACAGTATACTGTTATAGTTTTTATTGATATTTTCATCTAGCCTTTATTTTTAGATTTTCGGTTTTCATTTTAAATTCATGTGTATCTGTAATTACATTTCCAAACATTTTTAATTAAATTTTATTTCAATTAGTAATTTTAATATTTCAGTCATTTGCAAAGGCAACATATTTTTTTTTTTTTTATCTAATAATATTTAAGCAATATTTCAATTAACGCAAATATTTCTAATAGTTTGTTAATGCTAGCACTGAAAACAATGGTCATTTTCTCCTTGACTGATCTCTTAAATTGCATCTCTCCGTTTTTTTGGTACATCACACCACTATATCAAACCATAACTGGTCATGTTTGCCCTCAAAAATGGAATCACCTGTGAGAAAATGAAATTTCTCTGCCGTTACTTACTGTGAGGTTGTCTCTCAGTAGCTGCATGATAAGAGTGCTGTCTTTGTAAGACTCTTCATTCAGCGTATCAAGCTCTGCTATGGCCTCATCAAACGCCTACATTTGTACAAAAACACATTCTTAAAAAATGAAAGTTTATATATCATAAAATGAAAGCTATACAGCAAGCATGGTAATTTAAAAAGTACCTGTTTAGCAAGGGCGCAGGCCTTTTCTGGAGAGTTAAGGATCTCGTAGAAAAAGACAGAAAAGTTGAGGGCCAGTCCCAGACGTATGGGATGTGTGGGCTGCATCTCTGTCTTGCTTATATCAAATGCTTTCTGATAAGCATCCTGAGAGTTCTCTATGGTTGCTGTAAAAAAAAAAAAAAA
>NW_015505370.1:813928-815661 GCF_001515645.1 Sinocyclocheilus grahami
AAAAAATATATATATATATATATATATATATATATATATATATACTTAGTTAGGCTCTCAATTCATATTGGGTACAATAATGTCAAAGAAGCACTCAATAATATGGTGAAGTTTCAGGCCAGTGCTGATTTACTAAATCTTACATTCATTGATGTTGTACATGCATTTGTCTTGCCATTTTTTTGTTATACTGTTGTTGCAAATTGTGATTTAAATGTTACATTATCTAGCTTGCTAACATAAATGTGAAATGTTGAAAATGCAAGAAAAATTTGAGAATCATAATTTTGAATGGCTTCATAATCATTAATCAATCAGAAATATTTAGCGTCTTCATAGGCAAAATTGCAATTATGATGAATTCCGGTTGTTACATTAGTTTTATACTTGCTACATTTTATAACAAATTAAAATAATGTATTTTTTTGTAAAAAAAATTTTAAAAATAAAATTATTTATATATATATATATATATATATATATATATATATATAATAAATACTAATATGAATATTTTACTTGTAAGAAATATTATAAATATTTGTATGTAAATTTTAAAAAATTGAATTTACCGAGAGAACCGTAGCCTTATGAGGATTGTCAAGCAAAATCGATTCAAGAATTTGAGTGAACTTCACAAGGAATGGACTGAGGCTGGGGTCAAGGCATCAAGAGCCACCACACACAGACGTGTCAAGGAATTTAGCTACAGTTGTCTTATTCCTCTTGTTAAGCCACTCCTGAACCACAGACAACGTCAGAGGCATCTTACCTGGGCTAAGTAGAAGAAGAACTGGACTGTTGCCCAGTGGTCCAAAGTCCTCTTTTCAGATGAGAGCAAGTTTTGTATTTCATTTGGAAACCAAGGTCCTAGAGTCTGGAGGAAGGGTGGAGAATCTCATAGCCCAAGTTGCTTGAAGTCCAGTGTTAAGTTTCCACAGTCTGTGATGATTTGGGGTGCAATGTCATCTGCTGGTGTTGGTCCATTGTGTTTTTTGAAAACCAACTTCACTGCACCCGTTTACCAAGAAATTTTGGAGCACTTCATGCTTCCTTCTGCTGACCAGCTTTTTGAAGATGCTGATTTCATTTTTCAGCAGGATTTGGCACCTGCCCACACTGCCAAAAGCACCAAAAGTTGGTTAAATGACCATGGTGTAGGTGTGCTTGACTGGCCAGCAAACTCACCAGACTTGAACCCCATATAGAATCTATGGGGTATTGTCAAGAGGAAAATGAGAAACAAGAGACCAAAAAATGTCAACTGTCAAAGAAACTTGGGCTTCCATACCACCTCAGCAGTAGGGCTGGGTATCGTTCAAACATTTTCGATATCGATACCGATACCTTGACTTCGATACCGGTTCCTGAACAATACATTTTTCGATACCAATTTTATGAAATCTATTTGAACAAGATTACATTATCTAAAAAATAATAATTAGTTTTTTGTGCAAATGATTTATTCTATTCCCACTAATCTCATTAATACTTTCATTTCAAATTCTTATATTTGATCTATAAATTCAATTGACACTGAAAAATACAACTGCATTAAATAATTATTATGAGATTATTTTAAATATTTTTTAATATACAAACAAGAAATTATCGTGGAAATGATACTTTTCAACTAAATTAAAACGCCAGTAGGTGCCAGTAGTGAGCGTTTAATGAGTGATTCATTGAGTCGTTCATTCAAACGATTCGTTCAAACGGCAGATTCATCAGAT
>NW_015505370.1:819735-828630 GCF_001515645.1 Sinocyclocheilus grahami
ACAAACAAGAAATTATCGTGGAAATGATACTTTTCAACTAAATTAAAACGCCAGTAGGTGCCAGTAGTGAGCGTTTAATGAGTGATTCATTGAGTCGTTCATTCAAACGATTCGTTCAAACGGCAGATTCATCAGATGTTTATGCATGGGCTAATGAAACTTTGACTCAACCAATTCGTTCAAAACACGGAATCAATCAGCAATGAATGTACTTACTAAAATGTAAGTGACCTAATATTATTGTATTTGCTTATTGAACTGTTTATAGAACTATTAAACAGTCGTAATGGTGAAAACGTTGTGTGATGTTGCCTAACTAACTGTATTTTAAATATAAAAACTTTCCATTTTGAATTTTTACCTCAGGATGCGGAGTTTCTTAGTGTTGCGCATTTTGATTTCTCCTGGAGAGGCTGCGTGAGCCTCGCCTCAGCAGCGCAACCTCATACCGTCAATAGATGCATTATATACAGTAGCTACTGTATATCCACTATTCACCACTTACTCTAAATGTAATAAAATCAGAATAATATTGCGTTTTGGTGTTTACATAGTTATTTTTGTTTACTGATGTTTTAATCATGTTACTTGTCTAGCGTTAATGAGTTAATGTCAAGCCCTGGAGTCTATGTGCCGGGGCTCAGCCCCAGACGGCCCGGCCCAATTTAAACCCTGGTCTTATGTAGCATGATTCTACACTGTGCATGAATGGTCACTGTGACGAGTGGGGGCGGGGCCAAGAGCCGTGGGAATGGAGCGAGGCCGGTGGAGTGATTGCTAATGAGCGACACCTGCACCCACTCACCGGTCTCGAGTCTCACGGAGGAGCTCCGGAAGGATAAAAGGGAGGAGTGACGACCGTGTTGGATGAGAGAGGCCCAGGCCTGGATTTTATTTTGTGTTTTGGTTTTGTTTGTGCGCGACAGTCGTCCGCAAGGGGCTGTCGCGCTGTTTTGAGTTTATTTTATTATTAAAGTTTGTTTAAATGTCATCGCGGTGCTGAGGAGATCGGGCAGCAGGAACAAGCGGAGACCACCGGTGGCTGCCCGAGGCGGTGGTGCTGGAACAATGGAAGACGAGATGGGACGGAGAGCACGCTGCTGCGCTCCTGGGTCGAGGAGGGGTGGCTACCGTCTGTGAGGGAGCGGAGGAGTCTGCCCGTTCGCCAGGAGGCCGGAGCTTGCTGCCATCCACCATGATTGGGGAGGAGCAGGGAACGGTGGACTCGCTGCCGCCTGCCCTTAATAGGAGGAGCCATCGCCGGCCGCCAGGAGGCGGAGGAGCATTGGGCCATCCACCAACGATGTCCAGTACCATCGCATGGCACCGCGAGTGAGAGCCTCTCAGCCGGTTGAGGACCAAGTGGCAGTGTGTCGGGGAATCGGACCCAGAATTTTTTTTTTTTTTTTTTCCTCTCTTCCCTCTATCGTCTGTCTCTCCTCATTCTTCCATCTCCTTTTCTCTCGCCGGCCTGCGAGGGGCGATGGGGGTATGTGACGAGTGGGGGCGGACCGAGAGCCGTGGGAACGGAGTGAGGCCGGTTGAGTGATTGCTAATGAGCGACACCTGCACCCACTCACTGGTCTCGAGTCTCACGGAGGAGCTCCTGAAGGATAAAAGGGAGGAGTGACGACCGTGTTGGATGAGAGAAGACCAGGCCTGGATTTTATTTTGTGTTTTGGTTTTGTTTGTGCGCGATAGTCATCCGCGAGGGGCTGTCGCGCTGTTTTGAGTTTATTTTATTATTAAAGTTTGTTTAAATGTTCACCGGTTCCCGCCTCCTTCTTCACAGCCTACAAACGTTGTTACAGTCACATAAAACGCGCTTTCGGTCTTGAAGTATGAACGGACATCTGCATATGATTGAAACTCTACACAGCTTCCGCGCTACTCTCCATTGGAAATGAATGACTTTCGGTCTGTCATTTGTCGGAGATAGTGGAAAGCCGGCTTGAAATGCAGTGGAAACGCCAGTAAGACGAGGATCGTTTTCATTTTAAAACAAAGACGCACCAGTGTAAATGTAGCCTTACAGCTACGGGGGCTGGGACGCATTCACACTAAATCCTCACATGTGAGCCACATCTTTGAGTGTCACAGTCGCGGACCGACTGTGCAGACCTATCGGTGTATTAGACTATAGTAAGATACCACGAGCAAACTGCTCCGTACGTTTTCGCATCGCTCTCGCGGATGTCAAACACTGATCGATCTGCGCCTCACTGACGTTGATGAGATTAACCCCTTAGGTATCGAAATTTGGTACCGAACGACGAGACGTTTTTCGATACTTGATAGTATCAAGGCAATTCGTTCGGTGCCTAAAAAGTATCGAATTCGATACCCAGCCCTACTCAGCAGTGCCACAAACTGATCACCTCCATGCCACGCCGAATTGAGGCAGTAATTAAAGCAAAAGGAGCCCCTACCAAGTATTGAGTACACGTACAGTAAATGAACATACTTTCCAGAAGGCCAACAATTCACTAAAAATGTTTTTTTATTGGTCTTATGAAGTATTCTAATTTGTTGAGAATTGGTGGGTTTTTGTTAAATGTGAGCCAAAATCATCACAATTAAAAGAACCAAAGACTTAAACTACTTCAGTCTGTGTGCATTGAATTTATTTAATACACACGAGTTTCACAATTTGAGTTGAATTACTGAAATAAATGAACTTTTCCACGACATTCTAATTTATTGAGATGCACCTGTTCTTTACTTAAACATTTTTGATAATATAATAAATAATACTACAAACACTACGTTTTAAAAATGTTTTATTGCATATGTTTTTGTGGTGGGGCCAGTGAAAATGTTGGCAGAAAAAAGAATAAAATAAAATAAAAAATCCTTACTGTTGAGGAACACAAACCTACAAAAAGAAACGCTGCTAAAACTAGGTCAATCCCAAAAATAAAAATATGAAATTTCTAATATGAGCCAAAAAGAAAGTTCAAAAATGTGTTGGTGAGAATGAGTATCTGTATTGAGCAGATGATGATCAGCCTATACTCAGACACAAGACAATCTTCCCCTTGTTTAGATGTTTCCAGTTACATCATACCAAGGAAAGTCCAGTCCTACATTTTACGGAAATGTTTGTAAAACCCACAAAACCAGCAGCCAAACATTCTTACTTTTCTTGTCGTCTCCTGAGGCGACTTCAGCAAGGTATCTGTAGTAGTCGCCCTTCATCTTCAGGTAGAAGACTTTGCTCTCAGGATTTGTGGAATTCTGGATTAAATATTTGTTCAGCAGCTCCTGTAGAAGAAGAGTAAACGAAAGAAATTAAATGGAGGAAAAGCTTGAAGTCCACATTTAGACACTTTCTTCATGTCATTTCTTTAGGCCCCAAGAAACATGCAAACCACCAGGTGAATGATCTTAAATACAGGCTAAATATCAGCTCATCCTCCTGTTAGTGCCATTCCCATGCAGACTCGAAGCAGTTTCAAGGGATTTCCCTCCTTCGTTTTAGTCCAGGATTAAGCTTAATCACCGTCTCAGAGACCTGAAGATCAATCTTTCTGCATCCGTCTACCCATCTAACAGTAATCTGTTTCAGGGAAAGCAACAGCTTTAAGGCACGGGTAAATACCAGATTAACCACCACACCAAGGATGAGACAGATTACCACAGAAAGGCCAACACAACATCATGAGGTATGACCCACTCCTTACCACGCTATGGTAAGATCAGGTCAAAAAATGCACCATCAAGAGCTTAATATTTCTCTCCATCCTCCTACACATCACAGTGTTCTGCTTCTGTGCTTCGCAAACACTATTACAACAGAAATCATAAGGAAACAGGAAACATGCTGAACTGGTAGAAGGTTTGCTCAAATCTAGGATAGTCCAACATTTCATTGCTCACTCAGTGATTAACAGGATAGTTCACCCAAAAATTAAAATTGAGTCAACAATCACTCACCCTGAATGACTGACTTTATTCTGTGGAACATTCTGTTTTTGGCCTTACAATGAAAGCCAATTGACTTCCATTGTACAGTATTTCAAAACAACTCCTTTTGTGATGAGTAAATGACAGAATCTCCCTTTATGAAAGGCCTGTAAATAATGTTTTGTCTTGAGGAGTACAGACTGCACCCAGAAGCTTCAAAACAGACAAAACCAAAAGTGTTAGAAACATTCTCTGACATGAGGGCCTGTTTCTTCTTGCTTGCCTGAGTAGAAAGGCCTGTCAGAGCATTTTTTTTTTTCATTCTTCACACTTGTTAGGGATTCTCAGCACAGAGATGCCAGTCACTGATGACCAATCCAGAGAAACAAGGTCAGTGCTATCCCAGCTTCCCATTTCTGACCTAAAAATGTAGAAGCTTCTGAGAAGACTAAAAGCAGATGTACATAAAACAGTACAAAACTGAGCATTAACAATCTTTGTATTAGGCTTCATTTATCTGGATGCACTTATATTACCTTCTCATATCAGTTTCCACAAAATATTGAGCAGCACAACTGCGATTTGCAATAGTTATAAGAAATGTTTCTTGAGGGTCAAATCAGCATATTAGAATGACTTCTGAAGGATCATGTGACACTGAAGACTAATAATGGCTGCTAAAAATTCAGCTTTGCATCACAGGAATAAATTACATTTGAAAATATATTAAAATAGAAAACCTATTTTAAATTTTAATCTTTCACAATATTAGTGTTTAACTGTATTTTTGAGGCTTGTTGAGCATAAGAGACTTCAAAACAAAACAAAATCTCATAGACCCCTAACTTATAGTAAACAAGTAACGTATAGTAAGGATTGTCAACTAGTCTTCCATCAGTTTAAGCTTTAATATTTTTAGTGTTGGTGCTATAAATGGGATGAATTTATAGAAATCACATCTCAGTGAGGGTTTAGTGTGCAAACAGTAATTTCTGTACATTCTGGAAGCAAAATGCCTATCTGAGAAGTTACATTTCTAAGTTCACGCCAGCTACAGTGAAAGTGGTGGATTTGTAACAAAAGAACCACATTCAACAATACATTTCAAGATAATTATGGTCAGACTCCAGATATTTTTAGTTGTTGATCATGAACACATACAGGTGAATGTCTTTATACATTCCCCTGATGTTCAACAAATATAAATCAATGGCAAATGCAGGAAACACTTGTCACTTGTTCAGTGAGCGTAGTCCTCCCTACTGAGAGTATGAGAGCTGGCAGCATGTGGCAGGCTGTCTGGACAGGTGGGGGTGTGGAACAACCTTGATCCCAGAGCAGATTCAACAGTGAGATGAGTCACAGACACACCCTCAGTCATCACAGACGAGCTGGGAAATCAAGCTGGAGTTCTCGCTAAAGCTGTGCACAGAAACCGGCCATGACTCACTGCACAAACACAGTTCACCGCTTACATGGGTTTAGACCAGACTACAGCAAAACCACTGATAACAACCCCACTGATTTACCAGAAAGACAGTGGCTGATTGTGAATCTTTTGTATTTCCACAGGAAGCACTTTCTGGAAGACCAGGTAGAAACCGATAAAACCAATAAATATTTTCATGTGATGGCAGATAATCAATAAATGGCCGAAGTTCGCATGAAACGGAAATTCACCCATCTATTTTCTAAATATTGTGAACAATTGATCCATCTACTTTAGGGCTTTTTTTTATAAGAATTTTGATAATTGTTAATCACAATGTCACAATTCAGTCTTCTGTCGCTACTTCAGTTACAGCACGACTTTAATATTCTACACTATTTTGTCTAATTAAATTCAAATGAAACACTAAAATCAATTGTTTTAAATGCTACATGTGGATTTGGGCATCACAGCATTATGTACATTAAGAAAAATGGATTATAATTTTGAGATTTACTAAAGTTTACATTTAAATTAATAGTAGTAGTTTAAAGATTAAAAAACACTAAAAACACTGTTAGATGTGTAAAAAATAGAAGAAATATCCAATTAACAACCCTCTACATTGCAAGTAAATCACTCGCATATGCGACTAAATCTTCACTCTGGGCGACTAAATGATGTCTAATATTAGCCAATGGCTAATAAATTCTCAGATTTTACTCTGAATTGACGCGCGACATGTAAACAATATTCTTTGTTGTATTTTCCTGTCAAAATAACAGCGTTCCTTTGGAATTCTTTAGCTTTTTAGAACTGCCACTTTCTCCAGTAGTGGGCGGAACTAATGCGCAAACAGCAATATCATTGGCTGGCGCTCACCTATTGTCATCCCTGTTTTGATTTCAGCAAATCAGTTCGAGCGAACGCACACAACCTGATTAATATTCATTAATCCAGCAGCTCATTAATCCTTAGTGCGTTTTATAGTGTTCTTATTAGTATAATTCATATCATTATCTTATCAGTATTTTTGTTAGTTTTTTCCCAATTTTTTACAGAAACACTGAATGACCAAAAAAGCACCACCACCAGTCCTACGTTCAATTAAAATGACTTTTAAATTTCAAGTTTAAATTCTAATTACTAAAGTTCTATCATTAAATAATACTTGATTATCATATTATAATGCTCGACTGACTGATGTTAAGAGTGTACTTTCATATATTTAAAAAAACTCATTTAAAAAAAAAAGAAAAACTGTGTCATTTTAGAAATATTTATTATGTATATATAATAGCCAATGGCGATTCAATTGCCAAGGTGTCTGTAGAGGGTTGAATTAATATCCAATACTGATAATTATTATCCAATACTAATTTAAAAAAAAAAGTATATATTTAATAATTATCAACTTTATCTATAACTCATATGATGTCACTAAATTGTAGGCCTATTATGTACATAGGTGGCTTACATAGTACTGGCATCTAACATTAAAAAAAAAAAAATAATACATATTGGGAGACCACTACATGAGACATTAGTGAATAATACAATACTGTTGTACAATACTATATTTAGCAATTGTCTATACAAAACACTCACACATAAAACACGGTCTAATGGTAATGAATTATGGTCTTCTCTATGAATAGACCACAATAACAGCCTCATGCTACAATTTCAGCTCTTTCTGTGAGAAAATAAACCACAGCTTCCATTTTTGGAACAAACCTCCTTCAGGCAACATTAAACATTGCTTCTTTTATTTAAAAAAACAAAGTGTCAGAGTGGATAAAGCTAAATTATTCCACCAGTAGCACAAGCACTGAGAATGAGGAACTACATAGCTCACTATTACCCAGCAGACATTCGAAAAGCGTTATAGAACTGCACCTGAATGCACCTTTACAACACACCCACTGCTGAACTTTGAACATCTCATCATGTCAGGGCCATGATTTGATTATATAAACAAACACTTCCTTCTGTGGGAAGGGTCTAAAAGGAAACACTTCTCTTTATACATAATACCAATTTGATCAAGGTAGGTTTGCTATACAAAAAGTTATTAAATACAAACTGCACAGCTTCTAATTGGACTCATCATCACTACATATTCTAGATATAAAAACAATGAGCCCTTGTACAAGACTTGGCATGCTCCCCTTAATATAAACACCGTCGTCTCCGGCGAGAGACAAAACTGGGCTGCTGCTCCATCAGGAAAGAGGACATATTCTCTACCATGTCACACATGTAGTGAACACATACTCATATGATACATACATATGAATAAGGTCAAATCACAGCAGTGCATATATTTAAAACAACACTCTTGCTTGTGATTAATTCAGCAAAGACCAGATTCAAAATTGCGCATTAAAAAAATAGTCACTGAACGAATCAGCGAACGAATCTTTTTGGTGAATGATTCAAAAGATTCGAATCACTGAAATGACTCAAAATCCATACCAGCGTTAGAGAAGCCCTTCTGTGTGAATCTTACACTTTCATTCGCTACTCACGGACTAAAATTCGTCTTAGAACCTAGTGAGTTACCTACCAAAACAGCATTTTGGGGCGCGTTCCGTCAGATGTTGTCTAGGTAGGCAACACGGAGACACAGATAAAAAAAAAAAACTTCATATTAATGTTTTGTCTGTTACCATATCATGGATTTACATACTGTTCAAAGGTTTGGGGTCAGTAAGATTTTGTCTCTTATGCCCACTTGATCAAAAATACAGTAAACACAGTAAAATTGTGAAATATTATTACAATTTAATATATTTTAATATAATTTATTCCTGTGATGACAAAGCTAAGTTTTGCATTTCCCCAAGTTTTTGATTGACAGTAAATAATACACTTTTAAAATTTGTAGAAACAAAGAAATATTAATAGCCTAAATAAAATACAGCAGAGAAAAAAGTATTAGCCTGAACATCCCTAGAGCCGAAAACCCCTGAGAGTTCCCATTAGACGATAGGCATTTTAACTTTGTTGAAGCATGTTTTACTCTCCACAGTCAATTTCCTGTGAGCTAACTACATCAGACTGAGTAATTGGGTGGGGCTGAATGTATGACAAATTTTGACATCCTAGCTTTGTCTGAACAGTTTAAAGTAGTCATCCATTTAAACACACAATAACTCACATAAGTGACTATAGTTAGTAAAACATAGTTGGTATAATTTTTGTTGAAATGATGAAAGACTTCAGCCAAGGACAATCAAGAAGTAAATTAAACAGGTAATTTATCAGATTTTTTTTTTTAAATGGGAATTTTATCTGTACTTTAGACAACTTACACCCTACTTGGCTTTCAACCAGAAGCTCATCTATTTTATAAAGAAGCAGGATTTCAGCCTCTCACACACAGCCTGCATGGGCAAAGACCAGGCTCAGCTCACAGAGGAGAAGGCTTGTTTAATCCCCTTTGAAAGAGATGTACTAAACTCCAGCAGGTCATGTCATGTCCTACAACCTTACACACACAGCCCATTGGTACATCACATGAAAATGTAGTTTGTTTTATATATATATATATATAT
>NW_015505370.1:829009-835598 GCF_001515645.1 Sinocyclocheilus grahami
ATTTAATTTCAAATAAATGTTTTCCATTTGAAGATATTTTAAAATGGAATTTATTCCTGTGATGCAAAGCTGAATTTTCAGCAGCCGTTACTCCAGTCTTCAGTGTCACATGATCCTTCAGAAATCATTCTAGTAATCTAGTAATTGGTGTTCGATTATTGTTGATGCTTAATTATTAATACTGGTTCTTATTATTATCAGTGTTGAAAACAGTTTTTGCTGTTAAAGTGATAGTACACCCAAAAAATAACATTCTGTCATCATTTACTCAGCCCCATGTTGTTCAAAACCTGTATGAATTCCTTTTTCTTTTTTTAACATATTTTTTATTGAAAAAAGACATGTAAGATAACTTGAAAATATTCAGAGAAAATATTTTATATATATATATATATATATTTATTAACTCCCCACCCCCCTGTATGAATTTCTTCTGTTGAATACAAAATATTCTTTGAAGAATGCTGGTAACCATTGACTGCCAGCTACTAGTTACCAACATTTTATGTGTTCAACAAAATAAAGAAACTCATACAGGTTTGGAACAACATAAGGCTGGGTAAATTATGAATTTATTTATTTATTTTTATTTTTTGTCAAATCGAACTTACCCCAAACTTTTAAATGATAGTGTCACACAGTTTCCATAAAAATGTTAAGCAACAAAAAATTTTTTTCAACATTAACAAAAATAAGGGGGTAACACAATAAGGTTAATTAGTTAACTACTTAGTTAACATGAACTATGAACATACTTCTACAGAATTTATTAATCTTAGTTCATTTCAACATTTACTAATGCATTATTAAAAGCAAAAGCTTGTTAACATTAGATAATGCACTGTGAATTAACATGAACTAACAGTGAACAACTGTTTTTTCATTAACTAACATTAACAAAGATGAATAAATACTGTAATAAATGTATTCATGTATTCAAATGTTCATCTTTGTTCATAATAGTTAATACATTAACTAACATTAATTGGAACCTTATTGTAAAGTGTTACCAAATAAGGAATGTTTCTTAAACAGCAAATCAGCTTATCTGAAGGAACTAAAGGATCATGTAACACTGAAGACTGGAGTAACGGCTACTGAAAATATGCTTTGCCATTACAGCAATACATTACATTTTTAAATATATTCAGCTAGATAACAGTGATTTTAAATTTGTATAATATTGCACAATATTGCTGTTTTTACTGTATTTTTTTACCAAATAAATGCAAAAACTGTAATTATATATAGAGTTGCGCTCATAAGTTTACATACCCCTTGCAGAATATGCAAAATTTTCATAATTTTAACAAAATAAGAGGGATCATGAAAATTGCATGTTATTTTTTATTTAGTACTGTCTTGAATAAGATATTTCACATAACGGATGTTTATGAGAATGAGAATATACTCTACAAGACAAAATAATAGCTGAATTTATAAAAATTACCCCATTCAAAAGTTTACATATTGTGAACTCTGCCTGTCTATTGTTAATAAAGCTGCACATGGATCCCAACGTCACTGAATCCTCATTACAACGATGGATTAAGAGCTGTGGGGGTGTAAACGTTCGAACAGGATGATGATGTGTAAATTGTTCTTAAATGTTTTGACTATTTGTAATTGTTATGCATGAGTCCCTCAATTGTCCTCAGAGTGAAAAGATGGATCTCAAAATCATACAGTCACTGTTGAAAAGGGCTCAAATATGCAGAAGATGCTGGAAAACCAAATTCCGATTTTTCGGAAGAACAACACGCAGTTGAACTGTTCAGGACAAACAAGGGACTCATGAACAACTATCACAAAACATAAAAACCAGGAAATGACAATAACAAATGGATCAACCAGGAAATGACGCACAGTATTAAGATTTAATGTATGTAAACTTTTGAACGGGGTCATTTTTACAAATTCAGTTATTATTTTGTCTTGTGGAGTATATATAAACATCCATTATGTGAAATAGCTTATTCAAGACAGTACTAAATAAAAAATAACATGCAATTTTCATGATCCCTCTTATTTTGTTAAAATTATGAACATTTTGCATATTCTGCAAAGGGTACGTAAACTTGTGTGCACAACTGTAGCATGTGATTGAAATGTGCTGTGTTGGTGAATGAAGCAGCAGAATTGAGCAGTCTGTCAGTTGATGGTGCTGTCACTGTGACTCACAGGTCGTGCTTCTACGGTCACACCGCCTGAGGGGAATCAATATGTGGCATCAGTGTTCTGTCAGACAGGAACATAGACATTCGCCGAGCCGACATACAACAAAGTTCTGAAAATGTCTGTTTGTGTGTGTGTGTGTGTATGAATACATGACTATTGTTGTGGGATACAGAAAGGCTAATAAGAGAGCAGACGGACAACAAGCTTTTCTGTCTGTACTAACTCAAAGACCAGCACATGCCGGTGGATGACTGTCCTCTGAGCCTGCAGAAGCCTGTGGTCTTAGAGATCCATATGCAGTAGCAACAACATGGAGGTGTTTAAAAAGCTGTTCCACATTAAATGAACAATCCGCCCACCCAAGCAAAAATACCTAGCTATACTGTAAATAAAAAGTCAAACACATGGTCAGTGTTGCACTTCACCCCGTCCGAATTTCCTCCGACCTATTAAACAAAGTCGTTCACATTTCTACGGCTTCCCACAGTAACGACATGATCAGTTTAACTACACAAGCAGGCACTGGTTCAACGCAGTCATCCATCTTTACTTAAATTAGATTCTGTTCTAATTACCATATGAAAAATACAATAACCTTGTCTCAGTGGATACATCAAAGCCCCTGCTGAAAGTGCTCAAACCTGGAGAACTGATTACCTTATTGCTTTCTCTCTGTAAACAAGGAGACCGGGGGATGTAGCAGTTACGTAGGTGGGTGGGCTCGGGGAGTTGTGTAGGCAATCTGATTGAATGAGACGAGGGTGTATTTCGTACTCTGCATGACTGTGTGTGAGTGTGTAGGAGTGAAGGGGGTGTAATTGGCCCTTGGCACTCTAATTTTCTGTCCTTTCACCATTGTGATCATTGTTGGTGAGCATGTAGCGTTGGATCCACTACTACACAGCTTTAACACAGCAACAAAGAGATCCTTTCTTTTCTTTTTCTTGCGTCATTTGTTCATGTTAAAGCCAGTTCAAAATTTACTTTCTTAATGCACTTTACTTTCTTCCCTTTGTGCACAATACTATACTTTTTTTTTTTAAATGCTTGTGCTCATAATATTTTATAAAAATTTTATAAAAATGTTTTAAATAAATTTCCCTTTTGGGTGACATCAAAAATCCCTCTTAGTAAGCAACACCCACTTTTTGCCAGTAGAGAAAACCAAGTCCTGTCCTACGTTTTTTCTGACTGAATAATTCTGTTGCACTTAGAAAAACGTCACATTACTGATTATGGATACCTGATGCATAATTCAATAAAAAAATGAGTGTAGTGTATGACACCCAATGAATTAGATTTTTGCCAAAAACTTCAATTTTTAATAACAAAATAATTCTATATTGTAAATAATTGAATTAAAAAATTTAGTTTTGTATACTTATATGGAAGCTTGTTTCTGTCATGGGACAAAAAAACTGTAAATGGAACTTTTTATCTGCAATTCTGAGTTTAGATATATTCTGAGAAGAAAAGTCAGAGCTGTGAAATATAAACAATTGCAAGAAAAAAGTCAGAATTCTAAGTTTGTCTCACAATTCTGAGTTTATATCCCGAAATTCTGCATTTTTTTCTCAGAATGGTGAGAAAAAAAAGTCTGAATTGTGAAATAAAAAGTCACAATTACAGGCTTCCATACTATGCATTAATGTGTTCCCAAAAACATTTCTTTGTAACTCAAAAGTCATGGATGGTGTAAAATGGCTGGCTTTTGACAGTCAGGGCTTTTATTAAAACTACAGATTGAAGTTCAGCATTTTTGTATTCCTGCCCAGGGACAGTCAATCAACAGAGGGGTGGTGGCTGACAAATAAACGGGATATCTGAGTGCAGGTAACACAGAGAAAGAGTACACCAATATTGTAACAATACACAGATGATAATCTGCAAACTTATTGTTTAATTTCTTATTACTTTTAAATATTGTGTGTTGATGTGCAAGAAATGCACACACATGCTTGCATTCTGTAAATCTATGAGTCCTGCCCTATAAATAATGCACCCACTAAGTGCAGAATGCTCAGAGGATCTTCACCACACAACTACACGTGTTTATGCATGCATGTGGGCATGTGTGTGCCAGTGTGTGTTTGCATGGGCTATTTTAGGCTTAGTCTTAATGGTTCTTTCATGCTTTTTGCATTTAATTCATTCTGTCCCTGTATCTCGCACACTTTGCATCCATCTTATACACCTTCACTGTTAGCAAATCTCTTTCTCAGCCTTGCACGAGGCGTTAGTGAAAGTTTCTCTTGATGTTAAAGGTGTGAAATTAGCGTCAGTGGTATTTTTTGCCTTGTTCAAACCTGCCTAGCTAGACTGAGTCACAACCAAGAGCTCAGTCAGCTCCAATAGTCTCTTAGTTATCATGGATACATTTTCGTTTCATTTGAAGAGATGGGTGGATGGAGAGATGAGAAGAACATGAGAAATGGATTATAAAGAGGCACAAACAGAGCAATAGTTTGTTTGAAAAGTTGTTTCCATAAGAATCCATTATATCGCTATAGGCAAAATATCGCTGTTTATAAATGTACCAATCTCAGCAATTATCGAGTAACACAGGCATATATAGTAGCCCGTTTCTGCCACTGAATAAAAATAAAAAAGGTAATTCAGATTTTTTTATCTCACAATTCTGACTTTTTTTTCCTGTAATTGTGAGTTTATAACTCACAATTCTGGCTTTTTTTCATGCAATTACGAGTTTATATCTCGCAATTACTTCATAATTTACATATGCAATTCAGAATTCAGAAAAGTCAGAATTGTGATAAAAACTTGCAATTACAAGAAAGCCAAAACTGCAATTTTGACTTTATTTCTTGCAAGTATGATTTTATACCTCTCAATTCTGATTTTATAACTCACAACTGTGAGTTTATATCACACAATTCCGAGAAAAAAGTAGAAATTGCGAGACGTAAACTTGGAATTGCGAGAAAAAAAGTCCGAATTGTGAGTTTCTATCTCGCAGTTCTGACTTTATAACTTGCAATTGTGCGTTTTTATCATGCAGTTCTGAAGAAAAAAGTCAGAATTGTGAGATAAAAAGTCAGTTACCATTTTAATTTTTTATTCATTGGCAGAAACGAGCCAACAATCCATAGGCATATACCCATCTGTGGGGTTCGGAAAGGTTAGAATTTCCCATTGACTCATTTTGCTGGGATGAGAGATCATTGTGTCTCTAAATAATTCAATTAATAGAGCTAATGTTAGCAAAGCAAGATGTAGACGGGCATAGAGCGGTTAGGAGGACGTATAGATAACTAGTGTGAGGCAATAATCTCTGCTCTCTGTGCAGTGTGGAGGTGGAGAGCTGTTATGTAAGAAGTGGGTGTCCTCCTACTAGCTGCTGTAGATTTCACTGCTCAACTCTGCTGTGTGGGACGAAGTGCTTTTGTCCCATTTCACTTTCTCTCTTTCTCTTTAGCCTTGCCACCTCCTCTTTTATACTTACTTTCTTCTAAACACTCGTGCCAAAGGTCATGGCACATTACGTAAGGCACACACACACATGTAAAGCATACGTACAAATGTCTTCCTGGGAGGAATTTTGTAGTGCTGTCAGCAACAATGCTAAGCAACTTGATACTTCATGGTTTCATAGCAACCAATTTAATCTGAGAACATAAATACTAAATATAGAACAATTTACATTCAATTTTTACATATTTTAAGTCTGTTTGCAAAACTAAAACGTTTGTTCATTGTTTGAGGCACAGAGTGACTAATTGTAAATTCTCCAATGGTAAAAAACATAGTAAACATTTTTTTTTTTACTGTTTATGAAATAAATGCGAGTGGTGCTTGCCAAGCTGTTGCTATGTGGTTGCTAGGGTGTTCTGAGTGATTTTGGTTTATTGCTATGCAGTTTCTAGGGTGTGCTGACTAATTTAATGTGTTGCTGCACAGTTGTTAGGGTGTGCTGAGTGGTTTAATTTTATCACAGACTTTTAAATTAAATGTTCCCTCCTGGTGGAATGACCTGCCCAACTCAATCCGAGTCCTTAGCCATCTTCAAGAATCGGCTAAAAACACATCTCTTCCATCTTTATTTGACCCTCTAACTCTAGCACTCTCTATTCTAATTCTATTCTTTAAAAAAAATTAACTTTTAGACTTCATTTACTAACGTCTCAGGTTACTTATGTAACCATGGTTCCCTGAGTAGTGAACGAGACACTGCGTCCTCTAGGGGTCGCTATGGGGAACACTTCGTCGTGACCCGTGTCTGAAGCATACATTGAAAAAACACCAACAACACGTTGGCTGGCGACAGTCATGACGTCACTACCGGCGCGACTATAGTATAAATGGGCGCCGGGAGAACACATCACCCACTTCTTCGTCTGAAGCTTGCATCCGTAGCATGGCAAGAAACCTAGAGGACGCAGTGTCTCGTTCC
>NW_015505370.1:836640-837749 GCF_001515645.1 Sinocyclocheilus grahami
TCCTCTAGGGGTCGCTATGGGGAACAGTATACCCACGCCTCCATGCTGAGGGGAGTGCATGCCAGAAACCATGGCGAGTACTAAGTACCAACTCTACCATATTGCCATGGGAGTTGCCCCTGGGACATTACACGGCTGTCAGTGACATTATTCCCTACGGCCAAAGGCCTAGGCTACCTACCCCAAAAATCTTACCTGTTAGGGCCAGAACTCCTGGGCCTGGGGTAGAGCTCAAGGCTTGGAATCAGGAATAGATTCCTTTAAGGGAATACGACCAAGAGGCTAGAATCATACTAAGTCTTGGCCTGTCACACGGGGCTACCGCACATTTCTCAGTATATGCTGAAGGAACTGTCTCAACAGACCCCTTGTAGCAACACCCTGTTAAAGTAGGTATCCAGAGGATACATAGGTGGAGTGGTGCCCAAGGCGGAACCGGCGTTTTAAACCACTCAGAAAGAGCACGAAGCTGCTGTGCGTAGCTCTTACCATACAGGATTCTAGAAAAGAACGCAGAGTACTAGCGTGCGAACTTACCACAGTGTGGATTTTAGAAAGTGTACAAAGACTTCACGTGCACACTTACCATAACATGTATTTTAAACAATACCGTTCTAAGGGGTTCTCATGGCACTCTGAAAAAGCAGCCCTTAGATGGAAATGGTGCATCCCAAAACGCTATGTTTGAGAAGTCATCAACTCGATCTTCAGGCTTATAATGCTGGAGTGGCTAGCAGTAAATCTGTAGCTGAGGGAGCAAACATCCAGCTCTCAATCGAGAGGGAGCTCGACCTACAGCATGTTCCAAAGGTGGAACAGCTAGCAATAATTTACTTAGCTGAGGTAGCAACACACCCAGTTCTCAGTCGAGAAGAGAGCTCTACCTACAGCATGTTCCAATGCTGAAACGGCTAGCAGTAGTTTACCTTAGCTGAGGGAGCACAAACCCAGCTCTCAACAAGAGGGGGCTCGACCTACAGCGCGATTGTAGAATCAGAAGGGTAAGCGTACTGCAAGCTAGCCAAACACTCAGCGCATCAGAGAGGCAGAGGAAGGACCTAATTCGCCTCATGATGCTGGTTCCAGGTGCTCTGGAAAAACAGAGAACT
>NW_015505370.1:838641-870101 GCF_001515645.1 Sinocyclocheilus grahami
AAGAAGCCTCTGGTCCGGACCATCAGTAAGGTGGTCACTATGAAGCCATAGAACCAACCAAACATCATAAGTTCAGCATAGGAGACTGTAATGCAGGAAATTCCCACCTAACCTTGGTCAGGTGGAGATGGTGGTTACAGGGGAATTAGGAAGGGGAAGATAAGGGCAGATGTAAGACCCCCGAAGGAAATGAGTGGATACTGAGGTATCACTCTGATCTGGACAAAAGCGCTGACGCCCTGTCTGGATCACATCCCTTAGGTCTCTTACCTACCTTCCTTTGACCCGCGATTCTTCCTACCCCTACCCGCGAGCGGGGGAGGAGCGCGAGCCACGACACTAACCTTCTGTGCCCATCTCTGATCCTCAAACCGAGACGGGCCAGGACTCCTGGGTTGTTCAGGCTCAGACCTGAACCTCCTTTATCCAGGTCTTTCAGCAGGTCAGCCTGATATGCTTGGAACATCACCATCGTGTGCAATGAAGTGACAGTCCGACCTGCAGCTGCTGCGTATGCCCTGGCATTAGCGAGATGTCAAGGAGGGAGTCTTAAAAGAGGACGTCTCACCCATTGAGAGATAGCTGGCCAGCGTCTCTCTATAGGGGCATCTTCTCATAACTGCTTTCGCGCATCGCCTCGATGTTGGCATAACTCGTATGCTGGAATCAATGGATGTGTGAGGAAAAAACGGCCTCTTCCATTCCTTCTTAATGTCTGTATGGAAAACAGGAAGAAAGGAAGGCTCACCTGAACTGGAAGGTTATGGCTAGAAAAAAAAAACCTGCGAGGTCACTTTCTTCGCCCACTTCACGGCAAGTAAAGCCTCGCCGTGGCGCGATCCATAACTTTCAAAAGTTCATCATACACAGGGCAGGAGGATTGGGAAGGCTCAGCCTCAGCTTCTTTGCCCTCCTCAGATATTTCCTGCTTTTGCTGGGCCGAACCCAGCAGAGCACTGGCCCCTGGATCAGACAATGTTAATGAAATAACATCATCCTCCAGCGGCTCACTCTCATCCACAGCCGACGATCGCAAGAGGGAAACCCCTCTTCAAACTCATCGGCCAGATCCACCTGCGATCCCAATGAGCTTATTCTCCTCCGTGCCTCAGCAGCGGCAGGACCCGAATCGCGGGAAGCAGATGGCTGCCCGTCTTTCCTCGAAAAGAGAGACAAACGAGAGCGGAGCTTTTTCATTGGAAAAACGCTCGCAGTGCACGCCTATTGCCCCCTCAGAGACATCGCGTGCGTGCTCTTCGCCCAAACAAATAACGCATAGATCGTGTGTGTCATCGGAAGTTAAACAACGATAACACGGATGCACACATCCTCTTAAACGCTTTGCTAGTGCTCGCCATAATGATATGAAAAGAGATCGCTCTTACCACAGAAATGCACGCTTCAAACAAAACAGTCAATGAAGACGAAGAAGAGGATGATGTGTTCTCCCGGCGCCTATTTATACTATAGTCGTGCCAGTAGTGATGTCATGGCTGTCGCCGGCCAACATGTTGTTGGTGTTTTTTCAATGTATGCTTCAGACACGGGTCACGATGAGGCGTTCCCCATAGCAACCCCTAGAGGACGCAGTGTCTCGTGACTTTTTGTATTCTATCTATTTTTATTTATTATACAATTAACAAAAGCAAAAAAGGCCTCTAACACTAGCTTGCTCTATTCTTTTTCTATTCTATCTGTTTTCTTTTTATTAATTATATAATTAAAAAACAAACAAACAAAAAACCCTTGTTTAACTGCGTTAACCCTACGTGTACTGCGTTAAACTAACTAAGACTTGTTATAACACTTGCATATCATTGCTCTCTTGTTGATTTTGATTGCTTCCATTGTCCTCATTTGTAAGTCGCTTTGGATAAAAGCGTCTGCTAAATGACTAAATATAAATGTAAATGTAAATGCAGTTGCTAGGGTGTGCTGACTCATTTTAATGTATTGCTATGCAGTTGCTACGGTGTGCTTACTGGTTTGCATGAGTTTCTGTGCAATTTCTAGGGTATTCCAGTGGTTTGTTACTATGCAGTTTCTAGGGTGTGCAGACTGGTTTTAATGTGCTATGCAGTTGCATTCTAAGTGGTTTTAATGTGTTGCTATGCAGTTGCTAAGGAGTTATGAGTGGTTTTGATTTGTGTTGCTATGTGGTTGCTAGGGTGTTCTGTGTGGTTTTATTGGGTTGCTATGTTGGTTGCTAAAGTGTTCTGACTTGTTGCTATACAGTTTTTAAGGTGTGCCGACACTGCAGAGTGGTTTTAATGTTGCTATGTGGTTGCTTGGGTGTTCTGAGTGGTTTTTACTGTGTTACTATGCGGCTGCTAGGGTGTTCTGAGTGTTTTTTCTGTGTTCCTGTGCAGTTGCTAGGGTTTTCTGAGGGGTTTTACTGTGTTGCCATGTGGTTGCTAGGGTGTTCTGAGTGGTTTTATTGTGTTGCTATACAGTTGCTAGGGTGTTCTGCCTGGTTTTGATTTGTGTTGCCATGCGGTTGCTTGGTGTTCTGAGTGGTTTTACTGTGTTGCTATGCAGTTACTTGGGTGTTCTGAGTGGTTTTACTGTGTTGCTATGCAGTTCATTGGGTGTTCTGAGTGGTTTTGATTTGTGTTGCTATGCAGTTGCTAGGGTGTTCTGTGTGGTTGCAAATTATGTAAAATAAAGCTGAAGTCTATTAAATTTCAGTCATTTGCTCAATCATTGCTGAATAACAGTATTTGGAGTATTAAGTGACCTGCTTCCTGTGAGGAAATGCAGGGCACTGACTAGATTTAAGGTGTGTCTCATGTGGCCACTGACTGAGGTGCCAGGGAACTCAAGCACACCCGCCTATTAAATTCACATTCAAACCATTCACTGATTAGAAATCAAACGACTGTAGTGAGAGTGAACAGCAGCAGGCTAACAGGTGTGGCTGTGAAATCATAGGAACTTTACGCTCTATTATGTTTTTAATCACCCCTTATTAACTTTTATGAAGCCTGTGATAATTGTTCTGTTCACTCGTGCATTAGACGTGCTTCTGTATCACCACAGAGACCCTGTCATTTGTGCTATTGTACATGTGAGGTCAGAGTTTTGCTGGTTAGGATGACCCTGTTAGCCACTGCTGGTAGAACTTCTGGAATTGCTGTATGTGGCTGCAAAAAGCATTCTTCAGTAATAGCCATAGAAAATCAGCAGTGTATTGTGATTTTTTTTTTTTTGCTGTTGTTTGCAAGCAACATATTAATCATGCATTTTTAACCAGTACTGGATTCTCTTGTCAGAGTGCAACTAATATGACTAGAGCCAGGGCCCACTAAAGGGCCTCAGGATGACTTAAAAGTATCTAAATTATTTAATTATTAATAATATATTAAAATGATCAAACTCTTTTTACAAGTAATATAAGTCTGAGGTGTCCCAGAATGTCTGTGAAGTTTCAGTTCAAAATACCCTACAGTTAATTTATTATAGCATTTTGAAAATGCCCATTTTGTGGAAGTGGAAGCAAAAACATGTCGTCTTCGTGCATGTATCTGTAAATGCAAATTAGCTGCTGTTCCCCACCCACTTTTCAGGGATATGGCTGTGCCTTTACAGCTCATGCCTCAGATACACTGCCAAAACAAAACATAAGTTTTTGATTATCATGTCTATCGCGCTGAAAACTTATTTGCATGCGTTTTAAAGCCATATCAGTTTACTGTAAACTTCTAATATACGTTTTCTGAGCGCACACGCACAGAAAGCAGCTGTCACATGGCATGTGAGCACCAAACTAAGTTCTGTTTCATGACTTATTGCGCTTAAACTGTCAAATACACATAAGGTTATGTCAAAAACACACATAATTTACATAACCACAGTCTGTGAACATAAACAGCTGGGAAAGAAATCGCATGCTTTTATTAGGTCTGTGTATTAAGTGACAGCAGCACATACAATACCTACACTGCCGTCTACGCTGTTAATATGAGTCAAACAATAAAATAAAAAAAGAAAATCACTCACTGCGGAATCTGCAAATGGCTTGATCTGAGATGCTGCTTATGATTTATGGGTAACATGATTTATGGCTACAGAGGTCAGAACAATTGGTCAGCTAAATGCATGCTCATATCCAGTGTTGGGAGTAACGCATTACAAAAGTAATAATAGTACAGTAGTATATTACTTTTTGCTGTAACGCAGTAATATAACACATTACTAATACAATTTGGGTAATATTATTTGGGTAATAATATTATATTACTCGTTACAATCTCAGTAACCGAAGTTACAACAACATTTTAACTCAAAATTAAGTGGTGAATTTACCAACACTGCAAAACAGCACCAGAGAAAAAATTCCACGGGTAAAATAGTTTGTCTATTTCCGGTTGCTGGAATTAGATGGTTGAAATGACTGCAGAGACGGATTCTACATTTGTGAGATGGACATACTCCTGTTATTTTCAGTTTATCGGAGAAAAGGATAAGAATGCATAGTCAGGTGAAATAGGTGCGACACCAAACGCTCAACATGGAGAAATAGCATGAATTATCGGAGAGCGCTGCGGGGTCGGAGAAGAGACAAAAGGCGGCGGACGAGCACAGACAAGCAACAAAAATAAGTTTAACTAAAAATAACAAAATCTGTTTTTAATAAATCATAGTTTATAAAATGAATGAATATGCGAAATATTTGACTTAAATAGCCTAATTAACAGATTAACAAAATGAAAGGAAAAGACTGAGACATGTGCTGCTGAGTTTGGTTCATATGCTATTTGTGTGGTGCGGCGCTCTACGAAAGTCCACGGAAAGGAAACCGAGATGACAGAAATAAAAGTAAACACGTTGCAGTTCGAATTCACTCTATGACCAAAAATGACGGAATATCTTTTTGTTGTTTGTTTCCGTTGTTCGATCGCGCCGGCGCCTCACAAACACACATACAGCATTGCAAACGTTGCAGCCTGTTCGTTATCAGAATAAAATACAGTCTAGGGATGTAACGGTATGAAAATTTCTTATCACGATTATAGTGACCAAAATGATCACGGTTATCAGTATTATCACGGTATTGTTAAAATGTGCTGGAGATGTTCAAAAAGTTCTAACACATAAATCACTTCAAGTTTTATATTTAAAAATCAACAAACAACAAATAAAATGATTTTTTTTGTTTGCATAATCACTAAAACAACATTACCAATGATGTTTGGATTTTAAATGACAACTTAACTGACTTCAAATATCTAATGTAAATGTTCAAATAAAGCTTTGAAAAAGTTTCATAAAAAGGTAAACCTCACATTTCAGCCTTTAAATAAAGAAAAGGGTTACGTCAAAATGATAATTGATTAATAAATTATTATATGTATTTTATCTGCTCCATAAATAATTCAAAATATTTTTTATCATGATTTATCGTCAAACCGGTAATCGTTACATCCCTAATACAGTCAACCAAACATATAGATACACTGGTTAAATTAAATAGTGTGTACTGCGTAGTTACAATCCATGCCGTTCAGCCTGAGCTCGGGCCAAACACACATTTGCTCATGTGACGAGGATGTTTTTTAAGCTAAGCCTGGTTTACATAATAAATAATAGTTTTGCATTCAAATACATCGCAAATATGGACACATTTAATTGGATTAATGCTGAATGAGAGAGGTAGGCTGCGCGAGAACGCCATTTGCTTTCACTTTCGCATTGAATTAGCCTAATTCGTTTTGGCTTGTTTAGCAACTTATATTTTTCATTCTTGTTTTGTTCTGAAACCGTTCAAAATAGCCTATAGGCTAGGTATTGTGTTTATTGTTTGTATATTATAACATTTATTTTTATTTACGGTGTTATTTATGAATGTAATAATGCGGTTTGTGCTTATCTGTGTTTAACCTAAACTAGGCTACAACGTAACATTAATGTAGACCTATACCGGTATCTAAATATGATTTTATAATTTTATGCTATATAGACCTACCACATTACCCTCCATTGGATGTAGAATGAGCAGCAATAAACTACATTTTGGCCTTTTATAATACTTATGTGAATATTTTGGTGAAAGTAACTCAAAAGTAGTATAACGCATTACAATTCAGAGACAGTAATATTGTAATGTAACTAATTACTTTCAAAAGACAGTAACTAGTAATATATAATGTATTACATTTTGGAAGTACCTTGCCCAACACTGCTCATATCACAGGTAGGGCTTTTACCACACCTTATTTCACAACAACCTAAATCCCTGAATACCTGAACATTATTGTTTTAGAATGATAATTGCACTTCTGTTCAACAGTGATATCATGCTGAAAGTAGTACATGATGCACTGAGCTTTCAACTTACACTGATTGAATTAGCAGCTATCTCTCTCTCTTTCTGTTGGCGCGTGCATGGGCAGGGGACAAATAGTGCAAGCTGCAAGACTAATGTAATTACAGTTCTGCTGAGTCACTTTGTTTTGCCTCCAGATGAGTATCAGAAAGATCACTGAGGTCATGCAGGGAAAGTTGCATTATAGGCCAGGCGTTGAATTTATGTGTATTTGTTTTTTTTGGTGAAAAACAGCTCACAGTAGTTTTCATAGTACTTAAGAACAGAGGTGAATGAAGGTTATTTTAAATTTGAGTTTTATCCTTGGGCTTCAAAGAGGTTTTAGTTCTTGCCTTTGGCCATATGCTGATTGTTATCACTGATCTCCATGACAAACCTCACCAAGAGGAAGGTATTAATATACAAAAGCACAGACTGTGGTCTCAGACAGGGTTATTATTATCATACCATTCAAAACAAGTTTTCATTACTTGAAATAAAAATTCAATATAATTTATTTGACCTAATCACCATTTAAAAATAAATCAACTAAAATTATAAAACTAAAACTTATAGGAATACTTCACCCCCAAATTAAAATGTACTCTCTCAGGCCATCCAAGATGTAGATGGGTTTGTTTCTTCATCCGAACAGATTTGGAGGAATGTAGAATTACAATAGATCTTCTGCAGTGAATGCCATCAGAATGACATTTAAAACAGCTGATAAAAACATAACAATAATCCATAAGTAATCCACACGACTCCAGTAATTAATGTATTGTGAAGTGAAAAGCTGTGTAAAATTTTTGTAGATTTCTCCAAATGTGTTCTGATGAAGAAACAAACTCGTACACATCTTGGTTGGTCTGAGGGTGAGCCCTGGTTTTGATGTATGATGATTGGTGTTGATGATTGGTCCACATATTATGTCGATGACACTCATTGTTTGGGAGAGTATTGAATTTTTTTTTTACTTTAATAGTATATGTATATGCTTGATGAAGGTCAGTGGACTGAAACGTTGCTTTTGTTAATAAACTCTAATATTTAGCAATAATTGATAGTGTGCGGGATTGCATCTTTATATTTTGGTGAGTACATTTTCAACAAATTTTCATTTTTGAGTGAAGTATTCCTTTGTTAAAAATTATATAGACATATTTTTAAAAAATGAAGAAAATAACAAAAACAAAATTATTAAAACTTCAAGTTTTAAAATTAAAAACAGAAAATATAAAATTAAAATCTAATTCAAAATAATAACAACTGTTCATGGTTCAAAACTGTTAAAACAACAACAACAATAATAATAAAATGTTGGTACACATGTACAGTATATTTATATTTTTTGCTACATATGTATTTGTATGTATAATTTTTTTTTGTTACACATGCATATGTATAAATGAGTAATGAGAACATCCTGGCCACTCAAGACACTCTAAACAAGTGTGTGTGTGTTAATCCCCTCCATCTCACAAATGACGCAGGTTGAATCATCCTGTAATGTTACTTGTTTTATTTACTGATCATTACTTGATTTTGTCGTTTTATTGAATCCTATTTAGCCACATGTGAGGACATGTTTTAAAATGAGAGAAGAAGATCAAAAGTGACTATATGCTGGCACATATCTTTTTTCTCACTAAAATCTTGCTCTTTGAAGGCCTGTGCATCTCTCTTCATTCCTTTCTTGTAATGTCCAAAACACCACCCTCGTGGTTACTATAGCAATCCTCCTGGACAACCTACACTTCCTTTTGTTATGATATGTAGAGATTGAATGCACAGGACAAAACCAGCAGGGTAATGTTTGTTTACTGCTTTGTTGTGGATTTAAACAAGGATAATCACAAGCAAAAATGCTTCAGGATATGCTTTACACATTGCCTTCATAAAGAGAATTGCATCTGGTTTCAGGAGAAGTTTCGGTCAGCTAAACTCAAAGGAATATCTCACCAAAAAATGAAAATGTTCCCTCAGGCCATCCAAAATGTTGATGACTTTGTTTCTTCATCTGAACAGATTTGGAGAAATTTAGCATGACATCACTTGTTCACAAATTTATCCTCTGCAGTGAATGGGTGCCGTCAGAACGAGAGTCCAAAACATCTTTTTACTTTAAATTGTTTCCAGATAAAATACAAGTCATCTGTACATAATATTGCTTTCTCCAGTGAAAAAGTCATCTTGTCTGAATCAGGAGAGAAATATGCACAGATAAAGCAAGCAAAAACAGTCCAAAACAGCTCTAAACAAATACATTGATACATCATTTTGGTGTGAGAGGACAACAGGAGTTGACTTTTTTACTAGAGGAAGTGTTATTATGGATTATGAACTCGTATTTTGGCCAGAAGGACAGTTTAAAGATAAAACATCTTAATGATGGATTTGTTATACAAACACACAGCTGTTCACTTCACAAGCCATTAATTAATTGACTGGAGTAGTGTGGATTACTTGTGGATTATTGTGATGTTTTTATCAGCTGTGTGGACTCTTATCCTGACGGCACCCATTCACTGCAGAGGATCCATTGGTGAGCAAGTGATGTAATGCTAAATTTAATTCAAATCTGTTCAGATGAACTCATCCACATCATGGCCTGGGAGGGAGTACATTTTTAGCAAATATTTATTTTTGGGTGAACTATTCCTTTAAGTGAAGCCCGTTCAGATGGTTTCTGTGAAAGATACCAATATCACATCAGAGTTAATAGAATAGATGAGGTTTGAGAAGGCCAGCAAAGGAAAAGCCAATAGCATATTTGCATATTCACCCTCTCCACTAGAAATGCTCTATGATGTAAAGCACTCTTTATAAAGGTCCATCTTATTTGGATGTTGCTGTTGTCATGGAGATTTGGTTTAATAAACAGCACGGTTCAAGAAGACGTTACTTATATCTTTCCATGAATCATCGTTGAGTTCACTTGTTCCACACACACACACACACACACACACATACATACAGAGTGGATAATTTGTGACTATACCTCTCTTACACAGCAGAGGTTACAGTACGTCTGCTACAAATCCCCATAAAACATAAAAAATAAAAAATATTATTCAGTCAAGGTTTGAAATGCTGAATGTGCAGATTCATCTTTTTCACTTTAATCTATTTGTAATGCAGTTATTGAGGAAATTTCCACAAAAAAAAATGCACTGACAGCTGCTGTAACTTGTCAGTTTAATAACTGATTATTAAAATGTAAAATTTTCAGGCTGAAATTAGTTAGACATGATATGGTACTATATTATATAATGCATTTCACAGCTAAGAAATGTCATTTATGAAATATAAGATAGTGACAGGTATCATAGATTTCTCTGCAGTTAAATGTGTTATATCACATTATGTTAAACTGCTGCTTCAATCTCTGTTTGAGATTTGTGACATCATACTCAGTCAAATGAAGTTACAGACTGCTGCGATTACAATAATGCAATCCAGTATTTGTATCAGTCAGAGCCACATGCATTTCAAACAGCGAATCCTCTGTGATTAACACTGTTCTCTTGTCTCCATGGTTGCCAGTATGCAGGGGCCGAAACTAATAACAAGTCCACAGAGAATATCAGTGAGGAAAACTGTGAAAATTGTTTCTGTACATGTAGTGTGTGTATAAGCATTTGAATGAAAAGGTGAATAAATGTAGGTCCTTATCTATGGGTTACATCTCACAAACATTTGTTCTGTCAGTCACGGAAAGAGGGAAGAATTGGAAAGATGCACAATGTAAATAATCAAACCATAAAATTGTGAATAGTTAGGAAAGCAAAATAAATAATTTATAGTATTTTTAAAGCAATTTTTTAAACTTTTATTTTACTGTTAAATAAAAGGAGTAAAACTGTTATTTTAGTGTCATTGAGATACTATCATAGTTTTTATTAATAGTTTGAATTATTAAAATTTTTATATTCTCTGTTTTCATTTTATTTTATTTAAAATGTTTATTAGTTTATTTTGTTTTTTGCCTATACAGATTTTACTTTATTTCAGTTTTAGTTTGAATTATTTTAGTACATCAAGTTTAACTAGCTGAAAATGAGAAATTGTTCCTATATATATAGAGAGAGAGAGAAACATATATATATATATATATATATATATACATTTCAGTTAATGTTTATTTCAATTTTCTTTTAGTTTTAGTCAACTATGATGACCCTGCTATTCCTATACTAAAAGATATAATCTAGAAAAGTATTGCCATATTATATCATATTATAGACACATTATTTTTTGTTTATTTTTATATTGCATATATTATTTCATATTTCATTTTATTATACACACAATTGATATAATATTCAGTTTTACTTGATCATTTATATTGTTATATTGACACTAAAGAAACTATTTGATCAATCGTTTCTTGGTCATTTAAACAAATTCCATTCAAAATGAATGAATCATTTTAATTCCTACTTTCCACTCTGACAGCCCTAGAAGACTTTTTTTCTACAACTTGTGACTACAACTTGTTCATTGTTGAGTGTATGCCTGCATACTGTATAAACACACACACACACACACACACACACACACACACAGTAGATGGTGGTTACCTTCTGCTTTGATAACAGGACATTTTGAGAAATTGCCCAGATGAAAACTATAGTCTACATTAGAATATATATACACATAACACAATAGCTGTCCTTCGGGAGAAGAACCGTATGTTGCTTTTGTGAATAAGTGCATGATACACATAAGCAGATGCACATGAAAGATGAAAGGCCATACAAACAACAGACCTACAGAGAGCAGCAGAGACCAAATTAGTGCCTTATTATCATAACATATTCATAGGTAGCTTGCAAGGTAACTGCTCATCAATTCTGTTTTAAGTGTTTTAAGTATCTTGTCATGCGCCTTCATTGTAAGTAAAGGTGAGGTGGGAGTGAGAGTTTATCAAACCACACATCTACAGCATCAGCACTCAGTGATTTCCATAAACACTGGATGAGGGGGATCATTTGAATAAAACATAGCTGCGAGTAAAGAGGAACAACTGTCATTAGACAAGACTAATGTCATGTTAGTGTGGCATAGTCAAAACGTTCTCTGTGATCATCAATAACCCATGTCTTTAATTCACTCTAGACATTGATTGAGCGTGAAAATCAGTTCATATGCGATGTATCTTAATTATATTATATTATAAAACATAAAAAAATACTATATCTGAGTTCTTGTAATTGTTGGTATAGGTATTTAAGTGCAAACAAACCCGTCATAAAAGCATTTCTGTGAATAGGGTCATGACAGCAGGAATAAGTCAATGCTGCTCCCTTGTGGTCATGAGTTTAAATTATTCCTTGGTCCAATAAACCCGCCACATTTTGTTTCAGAAGCATACTGTATGTGTGTGCAAACAGTAAATGCATAATAATATTAATTTTAAAAATTACATTGAAAATGACTAGATTATAATATTTATGGACAACTGTAACAACAGAAAAAAGTGAATAAAAATAAATCACACCTTTAAACAATTTAATTCTTTAAATTCATTATTAAAATTGCCCCGAACCTCACAGCCATGATACAATCTTGTACAAGGAAACTACAAAAGCAAATACATTTCACTCCAGTAAATATCACAAACAATTAAAAAATAAGGTAAGTAACATATTGAATTAAACATGATTTTTAAAGTAAAATACTGAAATTGTATTTTCTTGGAAAACATACTCCAATAACCTTTGTTTTATTTACTCCAGAAAATAATTTTTTACATTGTTTAACAAGCAACCTAGATAGTAAATAGATGCACATTTAAATTCAAAAAGCATTACAATTTTAGGCAGCAAAAGACAAATAATCGACATTTAAAACTGTCATATACCTCATTCCTTGTACCTTTTTTTAATGTCTTTTCAGTACTTCCCAGATCTTTGTGTCCGAAAAGATGGAATCACAATTGGCACCATCAGTCTTCCCCATGCTGTTAAAGTTTTATCCATACTGTGTACTGTTCAATTATTTGGGCCAATGAGCATGAAGTTGCCACTCAGTGTAGGTCCATCATAAGGTGTGACAAGTACACTAAATCCAGACTTGACTGTCTTGTTGCAGGCCTAATATGAATGGAAAGGAAATTCAGTGATTTATACCTTAATGCCTCCTTCTGTTTGGGGGGGGTCAGTTTTGAGACAAGGTGCCACATGGTTGTTGCAGCAAACTAACAGTTGAAGAAACAATCCAGCTTTCTTTTGAAATGCATTGATTTGGATCTTGAGAAGCATGGGATGGGCTGTAAGACTAGTTTAGAGGTTAACACAGGACAGGTCAGACTGGTTTTCTTTAAGACACTGCTGACGATGTTTCTCTTAAAAAGGGTCCTTTTAAGTGGACATCAAATACTTTCTAAGTCCCACACTGATCATTCAAGTAGAATTGAATTCTGGTTTTAGAGTAGGTCATTTCTGTAAAATGTATTTTCCCCCCAATATTTTTATTTATAAAAAATGTTTCTATTAGTTTTGATATGTTCTTAATTATAAAATGTCATAAAAATCATAGCTTTAGAAATAAGTAAAAAAAAAAATCTGTGAATATTTTTTGATGTGCTCTAGAGATTAACATGAAAATTCATGTTTGATTTAATTAAATTGAAGTACTGTTCAGTAGACAAAAACACTTTTTTTCATATTAAAATATATTATTTGTCATCATAAGACAATTTTGTGTTTTACCTGGAAAAAAATGTGACATAAATTAGGTTAAAATGCAAAACAATAAATAAATAAGAGTACGTGCATGTGTTTTTTTTTTTAGTCTTGTTCAAGATTTTTTTTTCCTTTAGTTGCTTAAATGTCCCTTAAAACCACCTATATCTACAGCTGAAATTCCATAAATTCCATGCCATGATCTTAAACCTGTAACAAAACTTTTACATTTTTTGATGTAATGGTGTCAAGATTTTAAATTTTTTTTGCCAAATCACATTACCAATCTAAAGACATTCAGATGTGATAATGTATGCACAGCAGAGAGATTAAGTCTAAATCAGTCAAATTTAAGTGACCAATTTGCTTTTTACGTAACTAAATACACATTTGCCTTTAAAATTAACATGGATTTACAGCATTTGCTTTGAATGACTGTATTAGTGTTTTAATCATTGGATTACAGTAGATGTCTTTCAGTAATACCCTGAACGCTGCCTTTTCCCCTTTGTCTGCAAAATCTGGCTCAGGTTCAACTGAAACTCGTTCGTTTTTCACAGGGAGTCGACTTGCCCCATGTTTATCTGACACTGTGAAATCCTCTTGGATTGCATAGTCACAACACAATTTCACACTTCACTCAATCTGCACATCAGCCGGTCTTCTGCTCAGGCAGCTGTTTTGACCAAGTGATCTGTGTTTGGGTTCAAAACTCTCTAAGAGCAAATATAAGTAGTTCAATCCAATGTTCATCTGGGATTGCTAGTAAATTTGACTCAGATTGTAGTTTGACAGGTTGTGACTGATGACACACTTGTGAGGATTAGTTGTGCCAAACCATGCCCTGGATAATTACTGAAAGTGTGTCATTTCAATAAAGCAGGAGGCAAAATGAGATGATGAGGTGGTTTAAAGTTTATGGTTGAGGTGACTCAAGCTGTACCAGTCACGAATCCTCTCTCTTTGCAAGAAAATCTAAAATTAGGTTCTTCTCCAGTATATCAGTCTGATACAAACAGGACAGATTTCTGTGTAAAACTGTCTTTTTTGAATGATTTACACTTGAATTTGTATCATGACTAAGGGCCATTATTTGGAAGAAACCATATGGGCGTATTACGGAAGCAAGTTTCCCCAGAGTAGTCTTATCAAAGTTCAAGAGATCAAAGTTTTAATCTACAACTAATGCCTCCATTCCACACAACCCACAACCTCCTGTTTTCCACACTGCTGAGGACCTCACGACAATGTTACAACCGTGACCTGTATGAGATGGTTCATAAAAAATCCTTTGACATTAACTGTGGTGGTGTTTTATGACTAGCAAAGATCATGTGGCAGCATCTGTGATCAGATCAAATGTGACCCTGGACCACAAAACCAGTCATAAGGGTCCATTTTTCGAAATTGAGATTTATACATCATCTGAAAGCTGAATAAATATGCTTTCCATTGATATATGGTTTGATAGGACAATATTTGGCCGAGATACTACTATTTGAAAATCTGGAATCTGATGGTGCAAAAAAAAAATTTTTTTTGAGAAAATCGCCTTTAAAGTTGTCCAAATGAAGTTCTTAGCGATGCATATTACTAATCAAAAATTAAGTTTTAATATATTTATAGTAGGAAATTTACTAAATATCTTCATGGAACATGATCTTTACTTAATATCCTAATGATTTTTTGCAACAAAAAAAAACTAATCAATAATTTTGACCCATACAATGTATTTTTGCCTATTGCTACAAATATAGGCTACCCCAGCGACTTAAGACTGGTTTTGTGGTCTAGGGTCACAAATGCAAATTTAATTGAGGATGGAAAATTGTATCATCTAAAAGAACAGGAACATGGGGTGTTTCATCAAAACTGAGCCACTTTTCGGGATAAAAGGGAAATCAATGATGCCAAACCTAGAAATAAACAATGAGAAAAAGATGAATCACATTTTGACATGATGAAGGCCCAAAGCACACTGCTGAAGCAACCATATTTGCTGAATAACAGTCTTTATTATAGATCTAATTTTGTGTCCCAAAAAGTATCTGGGCACTTAAGAGACATTTCAATTTCAGTTGCATTATATATTAGTGAAAATACAGCAAGGATGTATTAAATTGATCAAAAGTGCCAGCCAAACATTTCTATTTCAAATAAATGTTGTTCTCTTGAACTTTTTATTAATCAAAGAATCCTAATAAAATAATGTTGCACGGTTTACACAAAAATATACATAAATGAAATAAAGGTTTCTTAAGCGGCAAATTAGCATATAAGAAGGATTTCTGAATGATCATGTGACTCAGAAGACTGCTGAAAAGTCTGCTTTGCATCACAATGAATTACATTTTAAAATACATTCAAATATAAATCAGCTGTTATTACTGTATTTTTAATCATTTAATAATGCTGCCTTGGTGACCATAAGAGATTTCTTCCATAAAAATGAAAAAGGCTAAATTGTATTTTTCCAGAATTTGTACTCTTTTTATTTAGTTATTGCAAAGTTTAATTTATAAAATAATAATAAGAAGAAGAATTTATGATTTTAGATTTTTGTTATTTTTTTAGCTATAGGGCAAAAAGGTGAATGCTTTTAAAAAGCATTAATCTGCCCTTTTATTTTGTTGATAAATGCGAGTTTAGCAGCTTTCGTCAAGTTTTTTTATAAGAATGTGTTTTCTTTCAGTACCTCATTGCCAGATCTTCACAATATGACACTAACATGGGAGGCAGAGCATTGTAACGGGAGACAGATGTGTGTACAGGGCTGTTTTGTGGTTCTGAGACTGAGTTGGCGGTAATAAGTTCAGTGTAATGGCTTTGGCATGGACTCAACTGAAACCTGCCTGTTCTTACCTGCCCTGGTGCTTGACAGCAGCAGAGAGTGAATGTTACTGCACCTCCATCACTCGTACATACTATATCTGTCTGCATATCTGTGCACCAAGCTTGTTTTTCTTTTGCAATATGTGTATTTCTCTCATTTTGCACTCTCGCTCACAGTATTCTGGGATATTAAAGTCTTAATGCTGCTGTGGTTGCATCACGGTCTGCAGAACTGAATCCTGTATAACCTGAAGTGAAAATGTCTGACAGAATGTTGAAGATTGAATTAGAAATCTAAAATCTCTTTAGCTGAAAACTTGCCAGAGCTGTAAAAGAAGCCTAACCGGGTATGGCGGAGAAGCATGTTCAACCTCTGTAGTTTGAGGTTGTTCTACAGGTCCTAATCTCAGTTCTTCATAATGTAAACCGCTCTTTATAACGGCCACATTCGCAGCAGTGTTCCACTCTAATGAAGGTTCAAACGCTGTTGTCTCGAGAGGAAAGTGCAGGGTGTGACATACGCATGTGTTAACTTGCTCGTTTAAAGTTCTCCTCGTATCAAGCTCCTGTCCCTGTATCTTTGAGCATCAGGTGTCATCTTATGAAAGTCTTTGCAGTGTCAAAAGCAGTGGTGTGTAGTAAAGAAAGAAAGAAATTGCTACTTGACCTCTTGATGATCTGAGATCATTGCATGGCTCATGAAATCTGCTCTTCTCATTTTGCACTCATGTCATATTTTATGGCTTGGATGAAGCATAGATTTATCTGGTTTTCGAGATATCTGGACCGAGTGCAGCGGTGTGAGTGCATGCTAGTGTACTGTGCCTATCCATATAGGGGTGTGTGTGTGTGTGTGTGTCACGCCTCTCTGTCCTATGACCTGAAAACAAAGGTGAGAGGTATCATCTGCCATGCAACATTCTGTTATACTGCAGCTATTTCCATTACAATTCTAGAGTCTAAGCAAACTGCATTTCCATTCAAATGAATGAGTGCAGGTACTAAGACACCTTAGTTATTTAGATCAATTCATGAAAAAAAGATTATTACTCTACATCACTATAATTTGTGGGGGAAAAAAGATAAAAAAATAATATCCTGGTAACAGGTGAATTCTCATATTTTAGGATACTTTGCATCAGTTCTGCAAACATCTGCCCGCTAAATTTTTCTACACGTGTCAATTAGGATAATTTGTTAAAGGAAGAATAAATAGTCCTTGGTTAAAAAGAATGGTCTTAATTGTAATGAACGTGCACTTGTAGTGTACTTAAAATCTCAAAAGTATAATTAAAAAAACTTTACATGCAGGTAGATAATATTAATCAAACAATACTTCAAAATAATAATATTTTTAAACAGTGCACTTTTAAATCATCATATTTTAATAATATTTTGTCACGCTTTAAAGAAAGACACTTATCTTGACATGTTGGCTAACATACTAAAGTACATGTAAAGTATTGATTATAATTTTAACTGTAGTGTTTGCTACATATTTGTATAATGCAACTTCATGATCACAAATGTATACTTATTTATTTAG
Source organism: Sinocyclocheilus grahami (assembly GCF_001515645.1). Taxonomy (NCBI): domain Eukaryota; kingdom Metazoa; phylum Chordata; class Actinopteri; order Cypriniformes; family Cyprinidae; genus Sinocyclocheilus; species Sinocyclocheilus grahami. The sequence goes on from NW_015505370.1 coordinate 856,013, forward strand.
TTAGTTAGCTGATAAATTATTTAGTTGGTTAGTTTACCATAAATGTTTGTCAGTTGGCAGAAGAAGAAAATGAAATAAAAAATAAATATGTACTTAAGTCCTACTTAGGTGGGTCAAAAAACAGTAAACTTTAGTTTAGCGTCTAATATACATTTAAATTGAAAACCCTTTCAAGTATATTTGTTTCAAATATATTATTTCCATAAGTACTCTTTTTAAAAATATGCTACTTCTTTTTCAAAATGGGTAAAATCGTCCAGAATCTACATCAAACTGAATGATAATTTAAATTAAGCTACATTTAAAATGGGGCCAAACGTAAAGGTTTATTTCAGGCACTGCAAATGCTGTCAGTGCCACTGGTGAAAGTGGCATACCAACTAAAACCATTCAAAATATTAAAAGTAATTTTTCAGAGTCTTCGTTTGAGTGCTGGAACTAAATGGCATGCTGAAAGTTTTGTTCATCAACATTCCTGCACATTTTCTGTTGAGGCAACCAGTAAACAACAAACCTTATATGTCCCAGCATATTTACTGTGATCACTCACGATAGTCAAAGCAAGAACAGGACAAATCTGCATTCAAACGTTTTCAACATCAGCTCTAACTTTGTGTCTACTTTTATTTCTTTTAAGGAACTGACTGAGTAACTAAAGTTGATATGTCAATGAAATATAACTGAGAACTCCATTATGTCTCCTGAGATATAAAAGAGCAATAAAAATATGCTGCAATGTAAGTCAACAAGAAGTCTATGTAACAAGGGGCCAATAAAAACATTCTATAGGGCTAACATAAATGCAAAATATATGTACATATAAAACAAAGTTTTAAAACAAACTACACAACCCACAAGGCTGACTGCATGTTTGCTTTAATAATTAGTTCCGTCACTCAGCAATTACCTTGGTAAAAAAAAAAAAAGCAGACCTGCTTTAAACAATATGCTATCATTTATTTTCTCTGAGGACAGTGTTATGCAGTTTACAGGTTCTGTCGACCCTTTGAGAATTATTCTGTGAGGCTTTGAGTATCTGCTTATCAAATGTACCTAATGTCATATTTTTTCGAATGGGCGTGCTGAAACATCGCTCTGCGCTTCGAACATGTTTCAACCGGCGTGTTTCAACTGCTTGAGAAAAAGAAAGAAAATGATAAGTGAGTGAAACTGCTGTGGGAAAAGGGTCCGTTTTTTAGTCTTGACAGTTGCAAGCTCAACCCAATCAGATGTCTTGCAACATCTTCCCAATGGAACACATCCCACCATCTATTGTTGTACAAATGAACTCTTTCACCCAACCCACTGAGCTAAACCTTGGATATAACATGAGTCAGTTTTCACTGTCAGCTTGCTCTGACATGAAACTGAAGTTGCCTATGGAAATGACGTTGGTCATTATTTGGATTTCTAAATACTTCATTTTGGCCAAGTTTTGTTGTTAATAGGTAGAAAGCCCAGCTGTAACAACTGGTCAATGACGTGATCTGTTCATTCAAAAATACAAATCACAAATACAATGACTTCTCTGACAAACATGTTTTATAATTTCTGTATATTAATATTAATTTTGATATATTTTGGGGGCATACATTTATAAATGGCAAACAACTGTCCTGGTATCTTAATAGAATTGTCTGCAAAAGTCATGTGGTGCGGTCAGCAAAGTAAAAAACTCCAGAAACATGCAGAGAAAACATAAAACAGGAAATTATATCACAGAGAGGACCACTGCAGATCCTCATGAAGGTGTGTCAAGATCAATTTCTTAAAATATCAGATAATTTGACCTTTGGAACCGGTTTTAGCTGTTACCTTTGTAAAATGCCATGTGGTACAACCTCAAAAAAAATTGTAATATTTATCAATATTGTTAATAATAAAATAATAATAATAAATATACATTGAAACGTATATTTAAAAATAATAATGAGGATTAAGATGTGTTCACTCACATGTTTTCAGCATATAAGGAAATACTTATTTATAAATTTTTTCTTGAAAACGGTATCATAGTTGTTTAAAAATTCAGAAATGCCTTGGAGATCCAGAAATCTTGGTAATACTTCGTGATATTTGTATCATGAAAAAAAACAACAACTTGAAAATAATAATGATAAAGATGTGTACACTCACAATGTATTCAGGGTATAAATACAATGGTTATAATAATTAATGATTATAATAATGGTTACACCAAATTACATTTTAAAGTCATTAAATTAAAGCTTTAAAAATGGTATAAAAGTTTTTCAAAAACAAATGCAACTGACATGAATACAAAGGGTACACAACTTGGCACATGTGTTTTAAATTATATTTTGAAAATATATGCTCTGAATGCTCTTGTTTATCATTGATTTGGCTACAGTAACTAAGAAAATGAAGTGACTTATGTAAATTGATATGAGGTTAACAATGTACTTTTTAGTCTATCTTCCCAAGCAATTTAATAATCCACTAAACTAAAGCAGCCAGTCCAGTTGATGTCCCATAAAACCTGACCTTTCTGCTGACCTCAAGATTATATCAGACATGAAAGGACAGGGATAGAGGAGGGTTCAGCATACGGGCCCACGCTACCCTCACCCTCTCGCTGTGTTTGCACTGTAAGCACACAAGACAGCTTGATAACATCTTCCTAATAGTTTCTCCAAAACACCAGAGCTTATCCCATAACCTTCACTGCTGCTGTTTATTGGGAAAACGCAAAAAGCAGTTAGTCATTTGCGCACGTCAATTTCAGTACATCATGGAGATCCTTCAGTATTTCTCTTTTATTTGCTTAACATCCCGCTTTTGTCTCGAGGCAGTAACTGGTCAAATGGCAGTGAAGAGGAGAGCAGCTGTTATGAGAGCAAATAGGATGTGTCTTGGATGTAATAAATATCAGTATGACTTTATCGGTACCTGGCTGAATACTGAGAAACACTAGACTCTATAAGATACACACAGTTAGGATGATTTCTGGCAAGCCTAAAAGTTGGTCTGTATTGGCATCTTATTACCCTCACATCCTGGTGCTCTTCACTCAGACTTATGACTGGAGCTGGCAAATAACTGTCAAGAGCACTAGAGAGGAGAGAGAACACAAACAGAAAGGAATCACGCACCACATCCTGGGGGAACTGCAAATAGACTCAAGCAAATCCAGCCACCCGTCCTTCTAAGGAATATGTTAATCAGCATCATTTAATTGTTAACAGTGTTACAGTGCACACCGTAGATACAATATATGTGCATTATATTTATATGTATTTATAGAAATATTTTGTTTCATCCTACACAAAAAGGAGTGGAAACACTTCTCACTCAGAAATTGCTAAAATTCACAAATAATATTTGAAATAATGACAAAGAATCGGCAAGTATCACACTGAATTAAATGTAAAATTTAGAAGTAGAAAGACTAAAATAGAACATTCTTGTAAAACATAATTCAATAATCTTTGTTTTTTTTCAGTGTGTATATATATATATATATATATATATATATATATATATATTTTTTTTTTAGTGAGCAACTTTTTTATAACTTTTACAAAAGTTGTACAACTTTAGTGAGCCATTTTAAACCCTCTGCTCTGAGATTATACCTGACCTGTGCTATCCTCATTTATACTTGTGACTAAAATCTAGAGGGATGCATAAGCTTGTGAAGTCTACATAATCTGTTTGTCATACATGCAAATGATCTCTGATGACTCTGCAGGCTGCTGTACTTCCTCGTTAAAGATTTCAATATAATACAGTTTCTTCCATATTCTACAGAATTCATCTAGTTCAAGTTGCATGTTACACACATTTAAAAGAGGAATATATGACAAATGACAGCTGTTCAGTGCTATTACATAGCTAAATAAATACTACAAATTTGCAGATCTATCTGAAACAACAAATAAAAAATAATTGTGGGATTTTTTTTTTTTTTTATCTGGTTGACTAAAATTTGCTCCAGGCTTTTAAGGATTTTCTTTGAATGCATAGTTTTGTAGGGTGTTTTTTAATGGGTGTTGGTTCAGTTGTTTTGCAATGAGCCAGAGAATAAATCTGTATTAAGTTAGTTTCATGTGTACAATCACGTCCCATTCTTGAGTTCAAAAAGGGTTTTAGGACCCTAGATGTTGCTCTAAATAATGAAACTGCCAAGTACAGTAAAAAACCTCATCTCTGTTTTTATAGACAAATTTAAGGGGGTCTGAATACTTTCCGTACCCACTGTATATATACATATTTTTTTAGTCATTTATCTGACGCTTTTATCCAAAGCGACTTACAAATGAGGACAACAGAAGCAATCAATTGTAGTATTAAAACAACTAAAAACAGATCCAAAACTAAAAGCTAAAACTTTATAAATACTACCTATACACATTTTAAAAATAAAGAGATTAAATAAAAATGACAAACAAAATGTCGAAACTTAACATTTAAATGAAAAGCAAAAAATAAAGCTAAAAACAATTCAAAATATTAAAGAACAAAAGGTATAAGAGTATAATGATTCTAACATAACACTAAGCCAAACACCAAAAAAACAACTACATATATAATAATACAAATCAAATAGTATTTGTTAGTAGTTTATCAGTAATCCTAAAAAATAACACTGTCAAACACACATGCTAAAAAACAACAACTTACTTACACATAGTAAGAAATGGTTATAAAAACGGAAAACAGAAGCGAAACAAGTAATAGGATATATATATATTGGTGATTACCAAAATAATTGTTTATGTTTCTGTAATGTTTAATCCACCAGTATGTGTAAGCTCTTTAGTCACAGTTGTGTTTCTAATGCTAAAATATAATTATTGTTGTTATCCATGAATGTTCGAATTTACAGTTTTACAAGAAAGGCAGAAAAATAGTGAAGCACTTTATTATTTTTTCTTTTTAGATGCCCACCTACATATACAATTCCAATGTTTATTTAGCCAAAGTAAACAAGCAGAAATAGCAAAATTTGGTTTTCCAGTTGGCAGCAACCATTTGAACTACCATTCCACTTGCATACAGTCTCTAATATGTTCCTACTGTCAGCACACATTCAAAGCCACGACAGCAAATATAAACAGTGTGCCTGCTCAAGCAAGAGTCTGTGCATTAGGGTAAATAAACATTGCAGCTGGAGAAGTGTGTGCTTGGTGGGGGAGTATAAACTGAAAACTGAATGATAGCATCTCTAAAGCCCTCTCTCACTAAGGAGAGGTGCTGTTTATTTTCTCATCCCTGTATCTTTTTAGGTATTATCTCTGCTTAACTGTCTAAATTTATCCAGTAGCAAGAACGACTTTTTACGCTCACAAAGAGATATCAATTACCATTTACAGTGAAAGAATGTCTGAGAAGGAAATGAGTTTCGTGAAGTTGGGTAATTTGCATATTTAAAAAAAAAAGGAAATGTCTTGGAATTAGGGAACTGGAAGCAAGATATACATCTCATTTTTTTAGACTACTTGTAGTCTATTAAAATTATATGTAAATAAACACAAATCAGTGTTTAGCTCATAAAGAAACAAGCAGATTATTCAAAAGATTATTGTTCACATTTTGCTTATCATGTGTAATTATATTAAAGAACATTGGGGTTAAAATCAATATCATCTTTATCTTGAACATTTACATCATTAGCATGCAACATTATGCTATAATTCTACAGTATTATGTTATATAAAGTAACTGATCAGTTTTTATTAAATATACATTTATTAACCCCCTTTCTTTGGTTAAGGAGCTCTAATCTTCAGTTTTGGGTTGGTGTGGGTGTTCAAAGCAGTTTGAATCGGGCCTATCCTACTATGCTAAATGAATGCAGGGTACTTAATGTTGTATTGGCAACACCTAATATTGTTATGCATACAAATCACCAATAGACACGAATAGAAATGCTGCCGAACATGAAAACTATTCATTGTTCAAATGCGTCTGTTACTCTCATGTGATAACAGTATAGGCCTACATATAATTTGAAGTTAAACTGCAATTTCTACATTTCAGTCAAATGTGTAAGTTTAGTACATTTCTTTATCAATCTCAGGCCGTCTTCAGCATGCAATATGACAAAGCAGCAGTTTAAACAATTCCATAATTTTCATCTTTAATATAAATGTTGTCATTATACAGAAGCCTCAGCTACTGTAAGATGGTTTGAAAGACTTCCATTCCACCCCTTGTACATTATAAAAGTAATTTACAGATGTATTAAAAATAAAGAAGTATCTTTTATGCTAAATCAGACATGTTTGCAAAAAGCAAACATTGAATATAAAATGACAGCAAAATATAGTCCTGATCTATTTAAATGTCATGCAGTGAGAAAAACATACTAAGATTTAGCTGTTATATAGTGCAAAAAAAAAAAAAAGAGTATTACACTGCACCATTAAATTCATTAGGTTTTTGTTAAGTTAAACATGCACAGACCATAAGCAATGAGCGTCATTGAGTATTTAGCTCCTCCTCTCAGGTGTAATCCAATCCAGTGCCCTGTCACAGGTAAAACCGGCCCCAATTTCTCAGTATATCCAAAAAAGCGAGAAAAGCCAACAAAACCCGTTCTCATACAGGCATTTCTAACGCAGCCCTCATCCCATTCTGAAAACGTTGCTCCATACAAGAAGAAGAAGGATCGGATTTACAGTACCAACTAGAAAGTCCAGTTCGACCATAAGAGATGTCACAGGAGCATGACAAGTAAGTTCACCCCTGTAGGTCCATAGTCTACCGAGAGATGGTCAACAGAAAAGGATCCAATTATTGAAATATCATGCACCATTTACTGCTTAATCTTGGTTTATTTGCTGGAACTGACACAGATTAGCTTCTTTTGTCTGACTTGTCTCAGTAATTCTGGCAAATAGTGTCTTACCACGAGAAGTCGGACTGACAGCCGAGAGCTGATTCTGCTACAGAGTTGTGCTGTCTGGGCTCTTCAGTTCACCTGTCATGTTCAGACCTGCTTCGGTCACAGGTGTATCTGCACCTGCTGCGGGAGTTACGAGCGCCGCAATCTATTTGTCAGACTTGCGTGCTATTTGGTTTGTTTGTTTCATTTTTGCGTGCACATTTTCCTCATTTGGAGTGAAATCACATTTGAGCCTAAAGGGGAAACTTGTGAAAAGCTTGACATTTTGTTAGCATTCATTATAAGGAAAGGCTTCTTGTAGGTACAGCTGGAAACAACATCTGTGTTTTTGGAAAGGTAATAATTGACGAAACATACTGGCTGAAATTGTTAGGTTTTTAGATAGTAAAAGATCTTGTAATGGCAATAGGTGTATGATTATTTTATGGATTAGTATGTTAGGATTTATGAAGTTAAATGTTGTTAATGTTTGAAAGAAGAGTTAATTGAAACAACACACCTGCTTTCTAGACTTGGCAATTCCTTCTCAGGAACAGTGTTTAAGCCTTTTGTATATTGTTTAAAGCATCTAAACGCAATCTGCTGTGACCTTTTTGGAAAAGTTTGGGTTTTCTTTTCTTCTCATAATTGGTTCGCCTGTACTTAAAAACATCAAGAAAGTATACACCCAAAATATTTCCTCATGCAAACAGAACTTTGTTGACGACCATCACCATACTGTAAGCAACATGAGACCTTGTATCTGTGAATCCTGAAGAGAAAACTAATACTCTCCTTAGTTAGTGTTTGGAGTTTGGCGGATGTGGCCACAAACGCCATCATTAGAAATTTTGCGCTTGGTCGCCTCTTTTGTTTTAGATGTGGGGTTGCGTGTCCACAAGGTTTTATTGGGTTGTAAAGGTAAAATCAAACAGGGAGAAAGAATGGCACAATTAGTTATCAAATTACTCATAATCCGTTTGCGTTAACCAACATGGATGCAAAGTTTTGTCATAGCGACATTCATTCCTTTATTTAAAGGCTAGAGTGTTGTGTGACAAGTAAACTTAGACTAAAGAAACTAACCACCATCAGGATGAAGCCTATCCTGAATACATTTGAAAACGCATGCTCTAAGTTTATACTTTTTATATATATATTTTTTTAAAGTCACATTTACGTGATGGCTAAGTTCCCTACCAGACTTAACCTCGCCCTGCTTACCCACCCAAGTTAAAAGGTTTAAAAGTTGAAAAATATACTAAACCTTGTCCTTATTTCATTGTCAGATATTTCAACAAATAAATACATTTAATTAGAACTGAATCAGAGTATATTCAATCTCTGTAAGCCACCTTTGTCTAAATAATAGATGATGGTACTCATAAGAATGACGAAAACGCACAGAGGCCATAACCAGTTTTCTTAATGAACTCTGTCACAGTCTGAGAAAAGTCACTAGATCTCCTTCTGTCTCTTTACTGGCCGTCTTACTGGAAGAGCCAGTGAAACATGTTGTCAAACAGGAAGCTGCAGTCTGCGCAGAGATTTGTTGTTTGGGCCGTTTTTGTCACAGATCCTGAGATAAAGAAGGCCTTTCACAACAGCCTGATCTTTTGTCAATTTTGACACCAGCAATAATGCCAAAACATCTTCAGATTGTTGACGCTCAACATCCATCATTTTGTTCCTTTTGACTCTGTGTGTTTACAAATCACACAGCCCGTCTACCTCTGCCTGAAGATGAATTTAGCTGTTGTTCTAGTACTGACGGCTCTTTCTGAACTGTTCCTCACAGTAAGCGGGCAGTGCTCGTGCTTCAGAATGATCCGGCTTACAGCCAGAGGCGACCTTTCACAAGTGAGGATGAGGCCTGGAAGTCGTTCCTGGAGAACCCCCTAACAGCCGCCACCAAGGCCATGATGAGCATCAATGGAGACGAGGACAGTGCCGCAGCTTTGGGGTTTCTATACGAATACTACAAGGTACGACTAGTAGAGATTAACAAAACAGATTAAAAATAAGTAATAATATCTTAAAACAGACCAATGGAAACATCACAGAATTATTCTTTCAAAGGGGATGAAAGGAGGAACTTTAGACAACAACAACAAAACTCTAACCTTATTTATTGCTTATGATTATGATTATTATTTGAGTACAAAATAACGAAGACTTAATTTAATAATATCTGACATCCTTTTACTTCATAAAATGTCACCTAGTATGTTAAATATATTCATTGACAGATATAATGGGTAAAGCTGATGCTATTGGATGTGGTCAGACTTTCATAGAGTTTGTTTACTTTCCCCAGGTGCCGCGGGAAAAGAGAACAATATCCCAGCAAAAGGCTGACGTCCTGGGCTCTGATGTGGATCCCAACAAAAGGTGAAGCTCTCATCAAAGATGCCATAGCGAATGCCGTTTTTCCCATACTGAGATGAGACCCTACTTTATGTTATTCGTTGCTATGGCTACAATCAGCTTGCGAATAGTTAAAAATCAATAAAGAAAATAGTCAACAACGATTTATTTGATCAATTTGTCGGCTCTGTTTGCCAAACGCACAGGACGTACATCAGAGACATCACTGTCAAAAAGTATTCGAAACTGTTGTTCGAAGCATGAGAGCACTTTTTATTAAATGCTTCAAATATTATGCGCATAGAGTTTCATGTTGCCGCACTGCCGTGTGAGCGTGCTTGTGCTGTTTACTTTTTCTGGAAATGAAGGCCTGGTTTCACAGACAGGGCTTAAACTAAGCCAGGATTAGGCCATAGTTCATGCGATTGAGAGGGTTTCTCCCCAGCGCAGATATATTTTTATCTATATTTTGTATTTTATTCTTGTTTAAAGCCAAGCAAATATTCCCATTTCGGGTAAAAATATAAAAATAAAATAAAAAATGTACGCGTATGGATGCGCATGCGCATCAACCAGAAGCTGCACAAAACAGAAAGGAAGGCTGTAATTCAATTTTATTCAAACATTTCTTACTATACGTTCCATTTGTTTACAAAATTACGACATTTAATTGAAATCCTGCATACAAAGCAAATAATTTGTATATTAATATCTGTGAAAGGTGACTCTTAATTGTGTTTACTTTTTAACATTTAGTATGAAGCTCCATTTAAAAAAAAAATATATTGTATTGTTTATATTTAATTTTTCTCAATGCGTAGCATGACATATATTGATAGGTTTATATATGTTTTAATAGCCTTGAATTTTGCACATTTTTGTTAAGGAGAACAATGTTTGTTGCAGTTAAATGTATATATTCTATATTTTCAATTGTTTGTAGGTCGCTCAAAACATTTTTTTAAACATTTTATATTGTATATTTTGTTATTTACATTTATATTTTAATTTGCATTCACAACAGAAACCTGATGGCCCCTCTCCAAGAGCCATTGGCAGAGAACCGAATCCAGGTTCTGAAAGGAGTAAATATCGTTCTTCCAGGGAACCAGCACACCCAGGACAAGAGAGGCCTTTTCCCCTCACCCAATACTACGGTGACAGTGTCCATTGCACCTGCGCCAAACTACCCAGTGAAGACCGAGGGTCCATCACATGGATTCTCCGTCACAGTCCCCAATCCCCACTGCTCAGAACCAGACAGTCACACAGTGGTATTTGACCCTCAGCTCCCCCACAACCAGTTCAGTCCGAACACACAGCCACGCACCCCAGACTCGACCTTCCCAGAGAACTCAGATGTGAGTTCTCACACACACACACACACACACACACACACACACACACACACACACACACACAAACACACACACACACACATCTCCTGTCTCCCACCCTCAGACAATACTTCATTTACCTGGTGACTCTAAAGACATTGTTGTATTGAGCCCCCTCCCTATTTTTATTTGAACATGCCAAAATAGCAGCTAGCATGTCATTATGCCATTATCTCTCTTACACAATAAACTGCAGTATTTTCCTCTCACATAATAGCCAGGGCCTTTTCTCTCTCTCGCTTTCTCTTTTGCCCGCTCTCATTCCCTCTCTCTCTCTCTCTCTACCTGCTTTTTTTCTGGAGGGAGGATTTCCTTAGAAACGATAGCTCCACAAACACCTTGCACACACAGAGAGAGCTGTTTGTTTTTTTTCTTTTGCTTAGCAATCAGCTTTCTCCCACTGACTGAATGTGTGGTGATGTGGTGGTTGTTTGCGCTAATGCCAGGCCCTCTTGCCCCTCTTTTGTGCACTACAGGTGTTCGCGTTCCAAAGGGATCTCCAGTTAGGCATGGGTCCCATCCCACAGGAGGACTACACCACTTTTGACACAGTGTCAGGGTATGTGAGTGCTTGCTGCTAGAAACATAACCTCAGAGAAAAACTTTTAAAAGTTAGCAGATTATATCAGCTGAGTGTGTGCGCATAGCTTGAATAGGGTCACTGGTGCATCCTTCTGACAGGTGCTCATGGCCCATGGGTAAATGAACATCAGCCTACAACAAATATGACAAGCAGCCTCTTCCCTGTAATACCAAACATGGAAATTGTCATGGGTGTAATACGGTAATGTATTACAAATATGTATTAAGTGGTGACCCCTTTTTTTGTGTTTGGTTAACAGTAATAATTTTGAATACACATTAGAAGCCTCCAAGTCTCTCAGACAGAAATCTGGTGATGGCACAATGACATACCTCAACAAGGGCCAGTTCTATCCCATCACCCTCAGGGAAACGAACAATGGCAAACTGCTGCATGGCCCCATCTGTAAAGTCAGGGTAAGAGGAGTATGAAAAATGTTATTTTATTTATTTATTTTTATTTATATATATTTTTTTTGCCCCAAACTGTTTTGGACACTTCATCCACACATTATTTAAAAACACATCAACAAAGATTTATATAATACATTTATTTACACATTGTATTTTACAACCACTAAAAGTCATTAACCCCACTAATTAACCCCCCAAAAAAGGGAAGTTAATGTAGCTTACTGCAAGTGTCCAGATACTTACCAGTGAAATTACTATAGATTTAAGTGTGTAAATACTTTTTGGACCACTGAATGTATGAGTACTTGTTTGAGAGTGTGTGTACATTAATGGAAACCAGTGACACCATGTTGTTTTTCAGAGTGTTGTGATGGTAGTGTTTGGAGAGGAGAAAACCAGAGATGACCAACTCAAGCACTGGAAATACTGGCACTCAAGACAGCACACGGCCAAGCAGCGATGCGTTGATATTGGTGAGAAGTCTTTGTCTTGGGGGATCAGTACACCCTTGATCTCACTCATACTTTCATGTCTCTTTGCTTCTCTGGGTCCAGTGTAGTTCAGGGTGGAGTAACGAGTACAGATAGCAAACAGGCATAAAGACAAAGGGGATGCAGGGGGGCTGCAGGTGGGGACAAGGGCAGAGCCATCAATGACCTCCACAATGAACACAACAAATAAAACCTGAGCACTGTAAAGCATGAAAGGGTAGACAACGTTATCTTGCTTTAAATGAAAGTCGACTTCTGAGGGGAAATACCCTTTAAGACTTAAAGGGACAGTTCACCCAAAAATGAAAATTCTGTCAACATTTACTCACCCTCACTGTTGTTCCAAACCTGTATGAGTTTCTTTCTTATGTTGAACACAAAAGAAGATATTTTGAGCAATGTCGATAACCAAACAGTTGACTGTTGCTGTTCACTTCCATAGTATGGAAAAATACTATGGAAATCAATGGCTACCATCAACTGAGTAAATGATTACTGAATTTTTATTTTTGGGTGAACTATCCCTTTAATGTCTCAATATTATGTTAGTAAAGCACAACATAAAAAAAGCCTTGATTTTTATCTAAAAAGCTCATTAACAGTTCTAGATAGTCACTTCTGCCTTTGTTATCGATTTCAAATTATGATACAACCAAAATATTCCATTCCCCATTTATCCGTTCTCTTACAAAATGTAAATCATCCACTTGTCTTTCCACACTCATTAATCAAGCCTCTCTTGTCTCCCACAGCGGACTACAAAGAAAGTTTCAACACCATCAGCAATATTGAGGAGATTTCATATAACGCCATTTCATTCACATGGGACATCAGCGAGGAAGCAAAGGTAAAGTCATTTTGGGGCACTTCTAATGTTTGCTTGGTTTTAGTGAACAAATTGAATTAATAAACAACATTATTGCTCTTTTATTTGATTTGCCTCTTGACATCTGTTAAAGAAAATAATAAGAGATCAGAGAAAAATGTATTTCTGTTGAAAAGCGTTCGATTTGTTAAGAGCTTAGGCTACAGGTGAATGATAGCAAACATCTTTTCTTAATTTGTTTCCATGTGTTAAATATCTTGGTATGTATTTTTCATATGCGGATAAAGGATCCTAACATAGACATAACCTTTTCTGAAAAAGGAATGACTAACATGAATATTTACACTAAAAATAGACCCTACATTAAAAAATGGTTTATTCAGGCAACACAAACACTGTGCTGTATCCCCAAATGCATCCCGAGAAGTGTCATTAAGAAAGATCCTCAGAAAGTGTGAAGAAGGGGCTTTCTGAGATTATTTTTAGTTTAGTTACTTGAGCTGGACATTGATGTTTTCCAACATTGTCCAATACCTTTAGTTCAGTTTTTTTCAGATGAAGATACTGGACTGATGTAGATAATTTTTGTTCACTGAAACTACCCTTACCAAAAAGTAGTATACTTCAAGTTTATTTTAGTAAGTATACTTAAGTAAAGTTCGAGTATATTTTAAGTATACTTTATGTAGTAAGTATACAAATATCAGTGTACTAGTAGTATACTTGTAAGTGTACTTTTTCAATACTCCTTGGGACTAAATTGGCCCACTTTCAGAATCAGAATCAGAATCAGAATGAGCTTTATTGCCAGGTATGTTTACACATACGAGGAATTTGTTTTCGTGACAGAAGCTTCCACAGTGTAACAGAATGACAGTGACAGAACAAAAAACACAGATAATAAAAAATAGAACAAGTAAATAAGGAATAAAAATATATAAATTGACAATTGTGTGTGCATGTATATTACAATAGACAGTTTTTGTATGTACAGGTACTGTATATTATGTGCAAATTAGAGGTGTAGGCTGAGTATGAGTGTTAGATAAATAAGTGTATGAGTGAATAAATAGTGTGTGTTCCACAGTTATTGTTAAGTGTTCATGAGATGGATTGCCTGAGGGAAGAAACTGTTCCTGTGTCTGGTCGTTCTGGTGCTCAG
>NW_015505370.1:870647-884899 GCF_001515645.1 Sinocyclocheilus grahami
TGAACAAAAAGCTGAAAAAAGACTATGAATTGGATTCAGAATGATAATCAAAACGTAGATAGAGTCGATCAACACCCCAAAGCTTGACAGTTATTATTACCTCTTCATTGGTCGACATTTTATTCCATTACGTTACACAGTTTTGATGCTGTTTTATGTCTGATGATCGTGTTAGATTACATGTGGAAGCATCTGTTGTTTCGGTTTCTTCTTCACTTGTGTTTTTTGGAAATTCTGTACAGAAGATGTGTACTAGCGCCCCCTACAGTATAACAATGAAAACATTGATTCTAGGAGCACAATTATAGCTAAAATATATTTAGACTTTTTCCAAGTATAAGTCAAGTATACTTAAATGTCATTTTAAGTATATTTCTGAGAAGTACATAAAGCCCATTTCTGAGAAGAACATAAAAAGTAGACTAAAAGTATACTTTCCTATTTTTAGTTTAAAAGAAGTATACTAATAGCACACTTGAATAAACTTCTTTTTCATAAGGGTAGTAATCTGACTGAAATGTCTGTGAATGCTGAAATGACTTGCTCATTAGGCCTGACAGCCCTATTTTTCTGCTAAACTGATGCATTTATGGGGAGACGCGCTCAACAATGGCATTAAGAAAGAGGAAACACTGATGGGGGAGCAGTGAGCACTGACAGCTAATGGAATCCTGTTTGACGAGTGCGTCAAGACTAGTCAGGTTAAACCCATCACAAAGTGACAAACAGATTTTGGTTAAAATCCTCTGCCTCAGTCTGATTAGTTTAGATTTTTCTGTTGTTTTCTAAGTTGAAGCATCTGTCAATAGTCGTTGCACATACAGTTGTGTATTCATGTAATTATAGTTCTCCAATTCGTCCCACTAAAGTAAACAATCCAAAGTTAAAAAATTGAAATGGGGTATTTTGCAGCGAGCAGTGTTGTCCTATAACCAGGATGCAGATCATAAGATAGGCCTGGCGCTGTAGGATACTCATCCGTGTGCACAGTCTCCTGTGTGCCGACTGTTTGCAGTGTTACATGTGGGCGAGGTTCAGATTCTGTCTGCTTGGGAGGGACAGATCGAGAGAGAGCAAGTGGAGAGAGAGCAAGGTCAAGACCCTAATAAGAGTTTTGGAAAAGGACGGTTGGAATGGATTTGTGGTGCTTCCTAGCGAACTTTTTGAGAAGTGACAAGCATTGAGCGAATGCTTGTGCAAATATTTGATTAGTTAAAAGTCCATTTGTTTGTAATTCTTATTATCATTTTGTCTCAGGCCTTTTGTTAATAATCCATTATTACATAAGATGCTGTATTGTCATTGAATAAAGTTAAAGTAAATTTTGCTTTGGTAGGAATAAACAGATGCTGATTAAGAGTTGTACATATCCTACACAACCATTCAAAAGTTTAGGGTCAGTAAGATTTTTTTTTTTTTAAGAAATGAGTACTTTTATTCAGTGAGGGCGCATTAAATCGATTCAAAGTTACAGTAAAGACTTTCACATTGTTACAAAAAAATTATATTTCAAATAAATGCTTTTTTTTTACTTTCTATTTATCAAAGTATCCTGAAAAATGCATCACTACTAGTAATGGAGTATTTGATGTTTAAAATTGCACAATTTGAATTAAATTATTAAATTATATAATTTATTAAGTTTTGTTTCAATAGACAATGATGGAACAGCACTTCACGTGCTGGAATTTAACCAGAAGTTTAAAGAACATAATGTGCTGTGATTCTATTCTGTTTCCAAAAGGGGGCGACATACAATACAGATAATGGCATCACAGTCTGGTGTTCCAGTTCACCTCTTACGAACCTTACACCTCAAGTTCAATGCATTACAAGTTCAAAACATGTATGTTCCTGTGGCTCAGTGGTAGAGCATTGCGTTAGCAGCGCAAAAGGTTATGGGTTTGATTCCCAGGGAACACACTTACTGGTAAAAAATGTATAGCCTGAATGCACTGTAAATTGCTTTGGATAAAAGTGTCTGCTAAATGCATAAATTAAAACATGCATTGCTATCCACACAGTGAATGAAGTTTAAGACTAAAAAAGTTCAAGCAGAAATACACTTTGAGGTTTTCTCTTGCTTGTTCTTTCAATTCACTGCACTAATTTACTATTTTTTATTTTGTGAAATTCTCTGCTAAATGCATAAATTAAAACATGCATTGCTATCCACACAGTGAATGAAGTTTAAGACTAAAAAAGGTCAAGCAGAAATACACTTTGAGGTTTTCTCTTGCTTGTTCTTTCAATTCACTGCACTAATTTACTATTTTTTATTTTGTGAAATTTTTTTGAAAAATAACACTTTTTTAATATAATATTTTTTAACCAGTCAGAATTTTCATTCAGTGTGCATTTAGCTTTTCTTTTTTTCTTCTTCACACATCTGAAGTAATATGAGTTGAACTGAGAATGACAATACTCTTTATTTCCAAGGATCACTTTGTAACAAATGATGGCTGCATGGCATTTAATTGTTCCCTCTCTTCCCTCCTTAGATCTTCATCTCAGTGAACTGTCTGAGCACAGACTTCTCGTCTCAGAAGGGAGTGAAAGGCCTACCACTCAACATACAGATCGACACCTACAGCTACAACAACCGCAGTAATAAACCTATCCACCGTGCTTACTGCCAGATTAAGGTCTTCTGCGACAAGGGTGCAGAGCGCAAGATCCGTGATGAGGAGAGGAAACAGTCCCGTAGGAAGGGCAAATGCCCTGACGCCAACCCTCCTTTGGGAAACTGTAAGCACAGGTTGTTTTTTTTTGACGTGTAGATTTTAACTGACGTGATGGTGCTTCATAGCAGAAACGTGTGACTAGAGCTCCAGTAAGACTCGTTTTCACTCTATCCTTGCCCCATTTTTCCCAGTTGGGCCAGATGTCAAGGTTCCCCTTCTGCACAAGTGCAGCGACATCACAATCTTCAAGACAATGATGGAATTCGAGACGCAGCCTGTTCTTTTCATCCCCGACATTCATTTCTCCACCTTCCAGCGTCATGTAAGTTCACTGTGTGCAAAGTTTCAAATTACCTCTTTGAAACAGTTTGGGGTCAATAAGTGCAGCGCATATAAAGCCAAGAGTACGATATTTGCAGCTTTTTAACATTTCCATCATTGTTAGCTTATGAAACTCATATGTATTGTGCTCTACAAGTATACAGCTTCTAGACATGTGGATTATGCAGTGTGTGTTATGACACATTACATGTGAGCACTGGTGATAAGATACGAAGATAGAGAATATACGATAATGTATTTTTGCAGCATGTGAGCATATCATATCATATAGTTTAGGTTGATTTTGAGCTCAGTAACTCTCCAGTTTCTGGGTTACTCCTGCCCGACACTGAACTTGGCAACCTTTGCATTAGCAATCCAGAATCTGTTTAAATTACATAATTATAATTTATTATTACTGATATCATTTATCTTTTATTTACATCAAATTAGGAACAGTGATTAAATATCAACATGATACTTTTTTTCGTATTAAATCCTATTAAAAATAAATAATGCCCTTAGTGTTAAAAAAATCTGTTTAAGATTCTGATTTGTGGTCTCTTGCAAAAAGTATTAATTACCTACATGTCAGTGCCACTATGACGAAGCCTCCTAACAGAATCATTTCAGTTCCATATTATCGTCCACATGTAAGTGGCTTAGGGATGCACGATATATCGGCCACCATATCGGTATCGGCCCATATCGGCTCATTTTTTCTGTTATCGGTATCGGCCAAAATTTTCATATCGGTGCATCCCTAAAGTGGCTGTAGGTAAAAGCATATTGACATAATCATTTCAGTGCTCTTTATTGCATGTGTGAGTGTAGACTGCTGAAACATTTCACAGAAACAGCAGATTGTTGTTGGGTCATGGTGACCAGAATGATGCAGTCAGCTGGAAGGAATACAGTCATTTCTTATGGTTATGAAAGCCATTTATTGCATGGGATTGGCTGTTATCAGAGGGTTCTTGGCAAGGGATCACATCTTAAGCCCAAGCACGGTTTCTTAACAAATCAAAACATGCATAATTTATTCCGCCAGCTTTGTTCAGCATACCATTCCGGTTACCGAATGTCATAAACATCAGTGGTACCCATCACTGACTCAAATGTCTTTGAACTGTAAGGTTCTTAGACCTGGATGTTATTTTTAAATCAGTTCAGTTTCTTGGTAGAACCCTTCCTGTAACTTCACCGTCCACCTTTGGCTCAAAAACCTGGTCACCCGTACGGCTAAAATCTCATGAATCCTCATTCTGTAGGAGAGCAAATGTTAGACGGTGTCCTTAAACATGACCTTGTAGTGTGACCTTGAAACCCAGAGTATATCTAGATCCAAAAATAAACACTCTGGCTATTTACTCTTCACTAAAATCAATCACACAAAAAGAACAAGAAAAGTGAACTTTGCCATACTTTTCTAGTATCACACAAACTAAGCAAGTTCAGAGCTGTGGATAGATGTAAATGTGTTTCTATGTGCTTTTACAATGCATCTGTGTTGATTTAAATGTTCTTGCTATTGTTCTAAATGGTCAGCCTAATGCTCTGGGGGTCTTTTGAGATGAGTTTACATTACAGTATGCAGGACCTAGAGCAAAAAGAAGAAGAAAAAAGTTGGTCTCAATTTACAAGCACATCGTTAAGTAGGTTAACCGTGTTAGCATGTGTTAATGGTTTAACCCAGAGGTCTTCAATTGGGGTCTGTGGTGGTCCTGACCTGCAGGGGACCTGGCAATTATTGTTTAATCTCAAACAGATTTTTGTGGCAAACAAAATGAAGTACTTAAGAAGCTAAAGATCAGCTGAATGTTTAATTCTCCTCCTACAAAAAAATACATCAAGTAAAATTAAAATTTTACGTTTTTAATGAATTTTCAATGTGAGCTTCATGGCAAAGTACGTAAATAGCCTGTATTTAATATAATAAATCTCTTATGCTCACCAAGGCTGCATTTATTTAGGTGAAACAATTTAGAAAAAAAGAATATTGTGAAATATTATTACAATTTAAAACAGCTATTTTTATATATATATATATATATTTTAAAATGTAATGTATTCCTGTGTTGGCAAAGCAGGATTTCAGCAGCATTTATTATTCCAGTGTCACATGATCCTTCAGAAATCATTCTCATGCTGATTTGGTGCTCACAAACATTTATTATTATTATTATTATTATCAATATTTTTATGGAAACTGTGATACATTTTTTCAGGATTCTTTATAGAAAGTTTCTAAATAGGAATTTATAAAGAACAGCATTTATTGACTTTTTTTGTAAAAATGTAGTAACATTTAAAAAAAAAAACTTTACTGTCACTTTTGATTACTTTAATGAATATTCATGTTTTACGTACTAATGTTATTTTAGAACAAGCTTACATTTACACTTTAAAACTACATTTAATTTTATACAGTATATAACTGAGGCCCTGTTTCTCTATGCACCATACAGTAAATGATTTGGGAGGTCAAAACTCAACATTTTATGTTGACTTGCTGCTTTGAAAAATTGCAGTTTGCACCAGATCATGTGAACCTTTTATCACTGGCACTTTAGTTGAACCAACTGAAATGTTTCAGTGCAACAATCAAGCATCAAAATTTGAGTTTTGACATCCAACATGCATGGGGCCCTTAGCCTGAAAAAGACCCCTGGTTTTATGCCTCCTTATTCTTTATTATTCTTCTGTTAATTGTTTTGTGTGTGTGTGTCTTTTCTCATTACAGCCTTTCTCTCCTGAGGACTCAGAGGAGGGGTGAGTTTCTGTCTTTTGCCTTCTTTGTACTCATTTATGTTAGCAATGCTTGTTCAAGATGGGGGAGGGTTTAAATGTGCATTATTAGAGCAAATGACCTTTAGCTTTGCCCTGAAGTCCTGCTCCCTGTACAGTGTTTCCATGAAATGTGCAGGTGCTGTTTGTGTCATGGGTAATAATGTACTTGCTAGCGCCTTTTTCTATATGAATGGAGGTTTTCTCAGAACTACACTCATCTGGTGCATCTTTCTCTTCTTCTCCTCTCTCGTCCTTCTTTTCCTCATGTTCAGCTCAGCTATGAAGAGATTACCTTATTCCGAGGAGGAGTTTGGATCACCTCCCAATAAGCTGGCAAGGATGAATGAGCCCAAAAGAGGTGTGTTTTAACTGGAACTGGGTGGTATGTCATTTGTTTTGTCCCTGCTGTTGATAGGACAGGTTTTTTTCGGTATTGTTGGCACTAAAGTTTCAGCACTGTTATGGTGCAATGCCATTTGGTTGCTTGTAAGTAACCACACACAAAAACATCCTAATTCAAAACACATTTACTCTGTTCCAAAACCTAGTAAGCTGCCTATTGAGGATACCTTTTAAGATGTTGTTTTTGAGTAACTCTAAGGCAATATGCCAGTTCTCCTTCTTGGAATAGACAATCCCATAATGCACTGCAGTAGGCTCAGTAAAAAACAAAATCAAGATGGCAGGCTTTCTGAGAGAAATGTTGATTTTAAATATATGCTGCTGCATTTAAGCCATGTCGTAATTACAATAAATATGTGATGACAACCCGTGATGTTCGGAGGCGTTCATGTTCTCGAACTAGGAATTATGTGTTTCTGTAGCAACAGTATCAATGCCAAAATGAATTTGCAGCAGTCAGGTGGTACAACAGTCACATGGTACAAGTCAGAGCTCTCAGAAAATTCTGAGTTTACAAGTTGTAATTACAAGTTCTACTAGGACTATGCTTTTTACAAGTCAGAAACTCGTAGTTACAGTAATTCCAACGTGATGTGAACAGTACTGACAAGAATCTATAAAATAGTATAATTCAAAATATTTTTTAGAAAAGTAAAAAAATCAATAATATTTGTTGTAAAAATATAATAATACATAAAATATTTAAATTTAGATTATTATATTTATTAATATTAATAATACATATTTTAAATATTGTTTTATTGTATTTAATTTGTATTATTTTACGCAGTATTTGTGTGTGCTATGTCATTTTTAATGTTTATTAGAGTGTTAATTATCTTAGCAACATGCTATTATCAAACTTTATTGAAATCAATTGTAGTTGGAAATCTCCATTATTATTATTATTAATAGTAAAAATATAACAATAATAATAATAATATCTTTTTTAAATATAAAAAATATTGTTCTTGATTTAGATTATTTTACCCAGTATTTTTGTGTGCTACAGTATGTCATTAATTTTATGTTTACCGTAATATTAAGTAGCTAACATACTAATGCTCATATCAAACTTTTTTTTTTTAATTAATTGCGTGTGTGGGGCACTATTTATGTGACATGCGGATACACTCTACCCAATGTTCCAGATCGGATAACTTATGAGATTCCATGACGTTAGGATGCTGCCTTAGAAGGCAGTTGCCTATGTGGGTAGGCAGTGATTCAGCTGACTAGGTTTTGGAACAGAGCTATTGTTTGTACCAAGATAGCTCCTAATTATAGACTAGTATGTCTCAATATTTCAGTGGCAATCACTGCTTCTTAGATCACTTCAACAAAGGATACAGAACCAAACATCGGTGGGATTTAGTAAATAAAGAACGGAAATTTGCAGGCTGCTAGCCCTCCCAACACGATGCCTTGTCTCTCTGTGGCCATCCTCTGCTTGTTTATCTGTTGAATAGCAGTCACGGTCAACCGTGTGTGGGTGGGTGTGTGTTTGTGTGGATTTAACCAAACCTCTGCTCTTGCCAAAGGCAACACATCGGCTTTGGAATAGGATGTAATGTGTGTAATCTGTGTACTCTGGACTGTCCACATCACTGAACCTCCCTTGCTGTAGCTCAGTGTTCCTAGTAATGGCTTGGGATGCTGCCCAGTCCTTCTGGGGTTTTTGGGTGAATGGGGAGGAGGGGACGGCACCGGTGTTTATAGACAAGAATAGCAACCCCAACTACAGGGAACAGCATGTGAGACACAAGGTTATTATATGCATGCATTAGAAGAGCATATCAAATCAGCTGCCACATGAAAGCCTTGGCAGATGACTTGGACTTTACTTTCTAGTGTATTTTGGTTTGGAAGTCTGACCTCAGTTTCAAGAAAACTAGGCTTGCAGTTTGTGCATGAGTGACCATAGCTGACCACATTTCTCTGCCTTTGCAGTTTTGCTGTATGTGCGCAAGGAGGCAGAGGAAGTGTTTGATGCTCTCATGCTGAAAACTCCCACTCTAAAAGGCCTGGTGGAAGCGGTGAGTTCACTAATCTTTCCCCAAATGTCCACATTCAATCTTATTAGTGCAGTTTGCTAAGGCAAGCATCACTATCACTTTTGATCATATAGGGTTAGGAATCGGTGAACACACATTCCCATTATGCATTGCATGAGCTCAGTCTACAAAATAAATCCAATACAGTAGCCGTTAAAAAGTATCCACAAAATAGTCTAAATAACTAAAAAACAAAAAAACAAAATGTAGTATAATAATAATAATAATAATAATTCAGATTTATTTACTAAAATATTTGATAGTGCTTTGTGTTTTTATGCTTATTATGGTATTAGATTAACAGCATGCTAACATCAAACTCTACTGAAATCAATTGCACCGCCTAAAGCATTCCCATAATGCATTGTAATAAATAAATCCAATAAAATTATTCACAAAATAGTGTAATTAAATTTTTTTTTAATTTAACAACAACAACAACAATAATAATAAAATCAAGATGCTAAAATAATAATAATAATTCAGGTTTATTTATGAAAATATGTTTTGTTATTTGCATTTTTATGCTTAATAGACTTTTGCATTGTTTGCTTATGTGTGACATCAAACTCTGTTGAAATCAGATGCACACCATAAAACATTCCCATAATGCATTGCGATGAGCTCTATAAAAAAGAAATCCAATATAGTGGATGTCGAAAAGTATCCGTACATTACTGTCATTAAAAATATACTTTAATTAAAATGATAATAAATTAAAATGCTAAAATATTATAACAATTATTAAAATGATAAAAAAAAATTACTTTATTAAAATATTTGTTTGTGCTTTGTATATTTATGGTTATTAGACTATTGTGCTGTTAGCGTAGCAACATGCTAACTTAAACCTCCAAATCACCTAGAACTGATTTCATTTTTTGAAACCATAATTATTTGACTTTTTCCCTGCCTGATGATAAAACTAATAGCAGTGGGCTTTGTGCAGGCAAGAACCACTTAAATCTAATTTAACTAATAGAGTTTCTCTGCCTTTAGTGAAGGGTTATTTAAGGACATGGTCACAGAAATGTTCTAAACATTATAACAGTATCATTTTGTTTAGTAATGCATCGCTTGCACCACACAAACGGACAATAACACATGAATACTCTCTCCAAAAAAGCTTCCACCCAAAAATTATACATCCCATCCAAACCCACAGCTCCATTTCTAATGCAGCACAGCACCTCCCAGAGAAATTCAGGAAAAGAAAAATACCAGGGCCAGAGAAATGCACTAACATGTGGTCAGTGCAGAAAAGTCCCTGAAATTAGAGTCTGAAGCTGGGTGATTTAATTGGGGACATTGAGTTACGTAGCAGGAGATCGACTGTCAACAGACTGTCTGCATTAAAACATTGCAGGAGGGTATAATGAGAATCACGCTGACTCACAAACACATCCATCTAATCACAAAAGTTGGCAAGGGCTATAGAGGCTCCTGGGACAGGTATAAGAAAGTGTGGGCTAGGAAAACATTAGGCTGAACCACTCATATCCCAAAATAAGATGAACTTTGATACTAGTTGGCTTGAAAACTTACTTAGGTCTACAAATTTTCCATTTAATCATTACATAGTGTTGCATTACTCGCACTGAATTACTACTTTAAATGGATAGTTCACTCAAAAATGAAAATGTTGTCACATTTACTCACCATTTGTGGAACATAAAAGAAGATACTTTGATAAATGTCTTAAAATTGCTGTTAAAAATAGCTTCTCTGAACTATACCTTTAAGGAAGGGACCAGTCTGCGCTTTTCGAGATGGATTTGTTTTATTGTGTCCACCTTGTATTGAGTAACAGTGTAATTGAGTAAAAGTGTAATTATATAAGTGTACTTGCAAAGAAATAAACACACTTTCAGACTTTCATAATTATTGTGCTTGGTTGCTTAAAATGATCCATTGCTGTCCTTACTGCTATGTAATTAACAATAACATGTTAATAGACTTAACTTCCTGCTAATGGATTTGCTCTCCATCAGATTTCAGAGAAATATGATGTTCCTCTTGAGAAGATGGGAAAGGTCTACAAGAAATGCAAGAAAGGGTAAGACTTTTTATTAAAAAATTTCTTTAAACTAGAGCTGTCAATCAATCACATTTATTGGGGCTATCATTTGCATTAAATAATGGTTTTAATTTAATGTAATTTAATTTGTAATTAAATTACTTTAGTTATATACTAATTAATTTTTAGTTATAGATTTATTTATTTATTAATTTTTTATTTATATTTTAGATTATTTGTTATTTTTTAATGTATTTATTTTAACAATTATAACTAATGAATTTATTCTAAGGCAGTCTGTTCTGTTGGTTGGGGAGAGAATGAAAATGTAAAAATAATTACAAAAATATTTTCAAAATATTCTTGCAAATAAAATCATTATTAGATTTTTATTTTTAATATAATTAATGTATTTTGTAAATAATTTGAACTAAATTAACATGTTCAATTGACATCCCTAATTTAACCATGTCCTTTGATCACTGAGCCACAGTCAGTCAGGGGTCAAACTAAACCGTAGTGTCCCACCATCTCTGGTTCGTTTCAGGATCTTGGTAAACATGGACGATAACATCATCAAGCACTACACCAACGAGGACACCTTCCAGATCCAGATTGAGGAAATGGGAGGAATGTTTAAGCTCACACTGACAGAGATTTGAAGATCCTACAGACTGCTTTACAAACGTCTTCCTGCTCTATTAGGATACATTAGATCCCTCAGCAACTCACTGTCATCTTTTAGTATAATCTTATGAACAGTTTTCGGGTGATATAACACAGTATATGAGTCTTAAGTACTTTGTGAATTGAGAGTGAAATAATGTAGAATATCTCTCTCAAGTGTCTGTACCAAATACCTTGAAGGTTTTGAGCCATATTTTCTATTTTACCTGAGTATAAGCAGAAAGCTGTCTTTTTATCGCTTCTCAATTGTTTTGTGATGCTGAAAGAGGTCACAATAACAATTTACTATTAGTTTTTCTCTTTAAAGTCATAGCACTGGAGATGCTAATCTCTAAAAAGGATGAATAGGATGTAGTGAAATGGGTTTGGGGAATCCACAATGCTTCACTGTATTGATATTAATAACCCTGAGCAGTATTTAGTGAGTACAGTATATTGTCCCATGCTCAGCAACTCTATGAGATGCGGTGTCACAAGCACTGTGTGTACAGTATGTGTCTGCATTATAGAGGAACAACAAACTTTTTTTTCCCCCAACAAAAATTCAACATGGTCATTTTACCAATTTTCAGCCTCAGACTTTCCCCAAAGTCTGTCATTCCTAATATGAAGGTCCATACAACAGGCCCTCTGATGAATCCATCAGAAGGTATTTTCAAAATGTGATCCATAGAGAATCGGTATAAACTTTTTTTTATTCTAACAAAATAACACTACAGATTTATGAATTTATAATTTTGTTGAATTTGCGATCAGTGCTGATGTAATTCATGATTACCAAAGTTCCAATACAATATTAGTTTTATATTAATATCAGCCAAAAACACAGAGGAAGTGCATGCAAGTATCTTTTATGACCATCAAATAATTAGTGTTACATATTGTTTATTTGGTTGCCTAGTAACCATTATATGATGCATCATAAACCGCTGTTATTTTGATTGTACTGACCTCAGTGCACATGCTGAAACTATAATTCATATTTCACTTCTGATTATGCATTCCCCTTTCTAAAAAATGTTGTCTCTGATTAAATGTACAGCTTTTGATTCATTTTGACCATCTTTCTAAATGTAACTGATTCACTTTGTATAATTTCTTTTGTATATATTTATTGACATACTGGGATGGAACGTTTTATTAATTATAAAGTTTTCTATACTAATTTACATTTTTAAACAGAATCATTCTAAATGATCTATTTATGTAAATGGGAATATTTGTATGTGTTTTTAATGTCTGATTTGGTTTTGATATGCATATTTAAGTGTTCTTATACACAACAATATTATTTTCCTTTACTTCTGAACTGTTAGTCAGACAAACTGTTAGTTTCCTTTTTGAATCAGATTCACATCTTAAGCTCCAATAAAAGCCACTTGGGCCCTTGTATTTTATTTGGCTGTCTGTGTGTCCCGTGGTTTTCAGCTAGCTGTAGCCAAAGGAGTTGTCATGGAAACAGGCTGTGCGCCAATAGCCCATCTGTCTGGTGGACAGGAAGTGGGCGGCTAAATGGAGAGTGTCTCAAATACCCCCTCAGCCTCAGTTCCCCTCTTTTAAGTTCCTTCATGGAGGAATAAAAAAATCACTCTTCACCAGGGAGGACAGAGATAGTTATTTTATATTTTTATTCCACTTATGTTCATTTGATTTATATTTATTTATAACAATATTTAAATTTGTACTTTTATGTTACAATTATATTTATGTATATGCATTTTTTTGCACAAGTCTTTTAAAAAAATTCTTTTTTATGAATTTGCAGTATATCCATAAATTTTTTTGTAAAAAAAAATGTTTTCTGTATTTTAGAATTCCTGCTGACAATCAGCGCACACACAAACACACACACGCACGCACGCACACACACACAAAAAGTCCAAGTGGTAAGTGAACTGTTTCTGTGCATGCTAAGCTCTGGAGGTGTAAGTGAGAGAAAAAAAGAGTTCATCTTCATCATGAGCCTCTTCATGACACAAGAGATCTGGTTAGATTTTACTGGGGAAATAAGCTGTTTATATGCTGTTTAATATTTCTGTGGAAAAGTGATTATTTTATTTTTTTATCACAGCATGTTCTTAGTTTGGCAATAAAACATATCATAAAGTACTGGATTCTGCTTCATCCTTAATGCTTTTTAGAGCAAATGCATAAAGATTTTTTTTTATTTTTACGTTTGTTGTAATAGTTGACATTATATGTGACATATGTGGCTACTGTAGCTTTAAGAGAAAAAGTAATGACTTTGTTTTTGACCCATGGGAAGTTTGACACACTTAAAATGTTCAAATATAGGTCAGGAGGGGAATTAAGTAGCCTGTTCTTCCTGTGTGTGTCTGCACACACACAAAACCCCCAATATGTTGTTTGCTAACATTCTTGTCCTAATCCATTCTCATTCACATCACTTGTTTGTACTCAAGTGGGTAAAATGCTGAAAGGCCAGTAAAAAAAATAAACCTGCAGTGACAGAGAATCTGTGGAGAGATTCTGGTTCCTTTACCTAATAACAGTTTTTTTTTCTCATTCACCCTCTTCCTGTCAGTGGTTACTCAACTTGAAACCAGACATTCTAGCTCTAAACACCTTGCTTTGAGCTATGAATGGCTGAAAATTGCCAAAGAACACAAAAACAGCATGTGGAGAAACAATATAGACCCATCCTGGCCCTATCCGCAGCTGTGACTGTTTAGGCCCAGAGGACTGTGCCATTGCTCTTGAGTCAGCACACTCTTACTGGATTACCTCAATACACACCCTTGACTCACCCACTCGCTCTGAATATTGACTGACAGGACAACAGTCTTTCATTCCTATTGCTGTAGACCTTTTGGTAAAACTGTGCAATCATACATTGCCATTGCTCATCTTGACCTATATTCCTGAAATGCATAGGAAATAAATGTTGGGTTATTTATAGTTCACTACGACAGTTGAAGTATGCCACGCTCAGAGGCCACTCAACTGATTTGGTCTCCCCTACTTGGCCATATGCCTGCTCTAAACTGTCAGAAGCCTCAACTGGGCCTGACTATATATGGCCCATAACAAAATACTAAATAAGTTAATATTAATTGAACTTAAATATACAGTATGTTCAAAGGCTTGGTTTTATTTATTTATTTATCAAAAGAAATTAATACTTTTATTCAGCAAGGATGCATGAAACTGATCAAAAGTGACAGTAGTCATAGCAGTCATGTGATTTCCATCTCAAGTAAATGCTGTTCTTTTTATCCTTTTCTATTCATCAAAAAAAGAAAAGAAATAAAAATAATAATCACAGTTTCCACTGAT
>NW_015505370.1:884909-885676 GCF_001515645.1 Sinocyclocheilus grahami
TGTATTTTTAATCAAATAAATGCAGCCTTGGTGAGCATAAGAAATATCTTTCAAAAAATATTTTAAAAAATCATACCGATTCCAAATTTTTGAACAATAGTTTTTATTTATGTGTATTGATACAATATAACAGCTTTGTATCATTCGCATCTTGTATGCTTTATTTAAAACAAATGCAGTAAATTAAGCTGAATATAAAACGTAGAACCCTTCGCTTTTTTCAGTAATCAGATGGTGTGCAATACTGTATATGTCTATGTGCACTTGCTCCCTATGCCCTACACATACATATATGTCCTCACTGGGACTAAAGATGGTAGGGCTTTTTGGGATTTGGAAGGTAGAGCTTTTTCCCCCTGTCGACATTGTTACTCGTGTCATAATTCCAAGGAATGTTTTTATTGTTTTGTTTTCAAATAGTATGGAATCTTATGATTGATCACTTGTAGTTTAATCTTGGAATTTGTATTAAACACTATTCCCAGATTAATTAATATTGGAGTGACCTCAAATCCTGTGGAGTTGGAGCTTGTTTGCTATTGCCTTTGTTTTTTAAATGCGCATAAATTGGTCTTGACCATACTCATTTGAAGCACTGAAAACAAACTTGAGGAACTGTAATAATTTTCTGCACATTTTTTTATGAACCATATACACCTTTTGGTTCAAACGTATATTTTGTAAGACTTTTGTGTGTAAGTGTACAGATTCAAATCCTGAATTAAACCTTTGCCCAGACTTTGCCCATCTATTTTGATTACTTATGT
>NW_015505370.1:886983-887865 GCF_001515645.1 Sinocyclocheilus grahami
CAAACTTTAAAAATGAGGCAAATCATATTTTTTTAAATAAAAATTTAAATATTAAATTCAAATATTAGTGCTCAAAAAAGTCTGAAATCATACAGTTATTTATTTAACAGGCATAACATGCAGCACACTTCCCTGTTTTTGTCCCATCAAATGGCACAATACTGATTTTTGAAATAATTTTAATGAGTAATTTAATAACATTATTGATAACGCTAAATGGTATACAGTATAAACTTATATTTTATATTTATATAATAAAGTTAAAAGATATCCATTTTGTTTAAAGATATACATTTTATTTTATCTTAAGGATATATCTATACATGTTGAATGTTCTAACATTAACTATTTAACTGGAGTCAATTTACCAAATATTCCTGTGATAAACAATTTATTAATCTTCAGTCATAAAATGCTGTTACTAGGTTCAACTGTTCTGAAAATAGTCTCCAACCACCTTCATGCTGGTTCATCAAGAAATCATTATATATTTTTTTTTTCATTGATATCTCCCATTTTAGGGTAATTCTCTTCAAAGACTCATGCATAATGTAAGTTTTCAAATTATTCCCTGGCAACTAAAATGACTGATAAATGGTTGAGATAAAATACTTGGAAGTCTGACAGTGTTCCTGCTCAGTCTGTCCGTATCAGTGTGTATTCGTAGCAGGGACTGAAAAAGACATTCCCTGAACAGATTTTCCTTTCAAAGAACAGTCTCATCTACAGCACTTTTACAGCATCGTCTATCACCTGCAGGGACTGTGATCAGAACATCCTTGACTTCGTTTAACATCAAATTACTTAAATGTCACTGCTTCTGAAGGCTGACGAATGAGTTACTGTCACCCCATCCTCACTGAGAGGGTGTGACTAAAAAAA
>NW_015505370.1:887875-892680 GCF_001515645.1 Sinocyclocheilus grahami
CTTTTCATTTAGTTATTTTTCATACGTTTTGAGCAGATGTCAACAAGTCAGTTTTCTAACATGGAAGAATTATGTGGGGTAAGATCGGAATATTTAATTATACAATATTTATTATAATATTTGAAACGAGCTGCTTATGATTCACTGATTGTGTTGAACTGGTAATGGATCCGACTCTCACGTACATTGTAACTATTCATCAGCATCACGAAATGTTACAATGCATCTCAAATGTATAAAGTTCTGAACACATGCATCTGTATCCACCTCCGACTTGACTTGCCCTGTGATGATAAACAACACCGCTCTTTTGTAGTAGACAAACCGTTATTCCTGTTAACCCTCAAGTTGATGTCTGCTAGCAAGTAATCATTGTTTAACTTTTTATTTTTATTAGTGTCTTGCCTTAATATTTTTATACTTGTCTGTGTGTATATACATTTTACTTTGTCTCCATTGTTGTTAATTTATGTTGACATCAGCAAGTGGAATTCTAGTGTAAAATTCATTAAATATTTGGTATTCAGTGGTGTCCAAACCTCTGAGACCACATTGATCTGGCATTCTCATTTAAAATGAGAAAAATGCAGAAGAGAAGTTGTCTTTTGGATCCCACTGGATATCCCACCAGTGTATTGTATTATGTAAAGCATTGAGGCTGAGATGACCATACTGCTTACTATGCATGCTGAACAGAAGTCAAGTCACCTTGTTAACCATGCTGTAAAAAAAACACATGGATGCTGCTGGCTAATGGTATTATTTTTCTGAGGAGCAGCGACTGGGAGGGGCTTGCTGTCAGTCAAGGTTTTCTGGCCTCTGGCACCGTCGAGCCATGTCTGTTAGGGGGTTTCGAGATTTGCTCAAAGCCGGCTTGTGAGCACGTCATTGTTTTGGCTTTATTTGGCAGTGGGAGGACTTCGGTCTAGTGATGGGAGGTTAAAAAGGGCTTCTCTGTTAAACTGTCATACTGCTTCTGGATCCATGAATAGATAAAGACAGAGCCAGACTCATTCAGATCCACCCAGCAGCTGAGCTGTATGTGTCAAAACAACCAGAGGGCTTACTTTCACCTGTAAAGCTATATGTTACATTAGTTTTGTTGTCTTCTTGTGGCTCTTCTCAGGGAGCTCGGATGGATGTCTGTGAGGATTTCCTGGACAGGAAAAAGCACAATGAGCACTCTTCGTGCAGTGTATTGGAATACAATGATCTTGAGGCTGCTGAAGCTCTGGTCTATATGAGCTTCTGGAGTCAGGTGTCTACAAAACCCAATGCCTTCAAACCTCGCCCTCTCACACCAGCGTCAGACTCCTGCGATTCTCTCCTGCACCCCGAACTGCCGGAGACCCCAAAAGACTTTGTCTCGCTCTCTTCACTGGTAAGTCATCTTTAATTTGAATGATCTGCTAGAAGATAAAATATATACACTTCAAGCTCTGTTTAATTTGTCAACATTCACTCCGGAGAACCTCACAGTCTTCTGGCGCCGCATGGTGTAGCACAAAGCTCTTATCAGAACCTGATTTGTTTGCTGAAAACTTTGGGTGGGTTTTATGACACCCTGGACAGATGGAAGTCTTGAGATAAGCTACATCTGCAAACTGAACTTCAGCACAGGCTCCTTCACTGTGATTACACGAATCACCCGTGCTGTAATGATGCTGAGACATGAACAGACAAAATAGTACAGCTATGATATTACTGAATAGAGAAGCCAGTCATCCATATAAAATTCCACAATGAGATTTAGTTGTTTGCCAAAGAGCTTGCTTTTTAGGGATGCATCAACATTTAAATGTCCGAGACAGATAAGCCGATAATTATGGTGTATAACAGATAAATAGCCGATATTTTATACTTAAAAAATTTAAAAGTAAATTAAATTAAAGATAAAATACTAAAACCAAATTTATGTGAATTTAGACATCAAAACATTATAATGTACAGTATTAAAAATGTATATAAATTGACATTTGCTAAATTGTTTTTAAAGCTTAACTTTTAAGTTCATGTTAAATGACAGCAAAGGTAATCTAAATATAAACAGAAAATTAGCATGCACAATTAAATATACAAATCTCAAAATGAATACATTTTTTCATACTGTACATTATAATATTTATATTTATGTGTAAATTGAACATGTTTTATTTTTTATTTATTACTTTTACAATTTTAATGTCTGCCATTTATCGGTTGTTGGCTGTAACATAAAAATAAAAATCAGCCTACCATTATTGGCCATTTTAATATTGGTGCATCCCTAAAAAGATTACATTTAACAATAGTATTAAATTATTAGTGTTTTTAAAGATTAACTTTATGTGTGTTAGATAACAGCAAAATAAAAATGCAAAGAAAAAAGTAATTCATTGCATGCACAATAAAATAAAATACAATATTGGTCTTTATTTATCGAATATTGATAAAAAAAATCTCTAATATCGGCTGTTGAGGATATGGTACCAATATATTGTGCGCCTCTTAACTCCGATTGCCTTCTCTCCTTGCAGTGCATGACCCCACCACACAGCCCCAGCTTTACTGACACCTCCAACACCACATCAGTGCCAGCCCCGCCTTCCCCGTTGGCCCGGCCCTGTCCCAGCCTCCCGAGTCTGAGATCTGCATGCCCTACTATGACCTCCATCGCTCAGATGCCCTATTCTGGGTACCCCACAGAAAAAAACACACCCTCACCTTGCAGAGCCATGGCAACCAGCGTAATACGCCACACAGCCGACAGCTCCTTATATCAGAACATTCCACAAGCTGTCTACCCACAAAAGACTGAGAAAGTTCCTTCATCACCCACCTTATCCCACCAACCCGAGACCGACACCCCTACAGGAGGCACGTGCCAAAACATCAGCAGACGTCCTTCTAAGGCTGATAAGCCCTCCATTACATCATCTGCTCATTCGCCACCCCTAACCTCCAGTCCGCCAATCATATGCCAAATGTTCCCGGTGGCCCAACCTGGAGTCATCTCAGCCACGTTTATTCAGAATCCCAGCCCTGGGGTGAAGTCTATCTTACCACAGCAGCTCCTGATGGGCTCTACAGTGCCTCAGGGGACAGTGATGTTCGTGATGCCGCAGTCACCAGTTTCTTCGGCTCCACAGTGCCAACAGACTGTTATGACCCTAGGCAACACCAAGCTCCTGCCTCTGGCTCCAGCACCTGTATACGTGCCCTCGGGACAGAGCAGCGCCACACAGGTCGACTTTTCCCGCAGGCGCAACTATGTCTGCAATTTCCCAGGCTGTCGGAAAACCTATTTTAAAAGTTCTCACCTCAAGGCGCATCTCAGAACCCACACAGGTAAATAATGTTCAGTATGTAGTAGGGCTGTGCGATTAATCGAAATCGTCATAAAATGAGCGTGCGCGATTTCTAAATCGCTTTATAGCATGATTTTCCGCACCCTATTCCGCATCAGAATGCAGCGCCCCAAAACGGAGAATGAGAACAGAACAAACCGGGCGGGCATACAAACGTAATGCCAGGTTCACACACTCCGTCTGTGCAGTGTTGCCAATTTAGCGACTTCCCCGCCCCTATTGAGACTTTTTTTTCAAAAGTTTAGGGACAAATCGTCTCAGGTTACGTATGTAACCCTAGTTCCTCGAGGGAACGAGACGCTGCATCGGAAACGCATGGGGAACGCCCTTCAGCGTGACGGGCTCTGAACCTCGTGTGTAATCAGACCAATATATGGGCGAGACGTCACGGCGGGTGACGTAATGACCAGGAAGCTATAAAAGCACGTGCGGTGAGACCAGCGTCAGCTTCTAGGAATGAAGCAAGCGCTGGCAGGGACGCCGGAAGTATGGCACCGCAACGCAGCGTCTCGTTCCCTCGAGGAACTAGGGTTACTTACGTAACCTGAGACGTTTTCCTTGATTTTTCCCAGCAAAAGTTCACATAAAAATTAGTCTGGCTCTAACAGGCTCTCATTTTTAAAGTTATGTTATATGCTGTTCACACATTGGCAATTAAAAGCTTGAAAATTATTTCACAAAGCCCCTTTAAAAATTTTATTTTGTCCATAGAAACAAGTAGCTAACTGTAGCTAGCAAGCTAATGTCACTTGTCAGCTAGCAAGCAAAGTTGTAGAGCAGCACAGTTTTTCCTTCTGTCATGTAATAACATTCAGTGAGCAATATCTGATAATATATATTTTAGTACATTAGCCAGTGTGCACTGAGCACGCCTCAGCGCACCATGGAGGAAACGTGTAACTAGGGGGTGTCTGCCCACTGTCTGCCCACCAAGAGGGGCGTGGTAGGCCGCAATAGCCGCTACGTAGACCTTCAGGGTGGAGTGGGTCAACCCTGTGGAGAAACAGGCCTGCACGAACTCCAGCACTGTACCAACCGGGCAGTTAACTGGGTCGAGCTGGCGGTCTCCACACCAAGAAATGAAAAGTTTCCACTTCAAGGCGTACAGTTTCCTCGTGGGGAGAGCTCTGGATTGGAGGATGGTCTCAACAACCTCGGTTGAGAGACCAGAAGCTACGAGTTGTGCCCCCTCAGGGGCCACACCCACAACTTCCCCAGCTCCGGGCGGGGGTGGAAGATCATACCCTCCGCCTGTGAGAGGAGATCTCTCCTGACGGGAATCTCCCACGGAGCGCCGTCGAGGAGAGAAATCAGGTCCGAGAACCATACTCGGCCCGGCCAGAACGGGGCTCCACCGTCCCGGCGCACTCTCTCCAGAACTCCCGGGAGCAGAGCGATCGGGGGAAAGGCGTACAGACAAAGCCTCGGCCACGTCTGTACCATGGCATCCAGCCCCAG
>NW_015505370.1:895358-944338 GCF_001515645.1 Sinocyclocheilus grahami
GCCGCGAGAAACGCTAGTGAAAGCTCTCTCCTCAAAGAGAGCCCTCTGAGAGCAAAGCAAGGCAGTAACAAACGCTACCAAAACGGCCGTCAGCTCCCCTTTTTTTTCGAGAGCTGACTCTGCGTGCTTGCTCTCAAGCAGACAACAAACAAACGGTGTGTATCCCCACCCGTAAAGTAACGCGGGCAGAGAAGAACACACAGCCTGAACGCTGCCTGCCCTCGCCTTAGTGTCTGGTTTTGTCTTGCTTTAGATTTCGTGACAGACAACACTAAATAAGACTCACAAACAGATATCAGACTGACACACACACAGAGCGCTTGCTGAATGACAAAAGCTGGCGCTGGTCTCACCACATGTGCTTTTATAGCTTCCTGGTCATTACGTCACCCGCCGTGACGTCTCGCCCATCTATTATCTATTAGTCTGATTACACACGAGGTTCAGAGCCCGTCACGCTGAAGGGCGTTCCCCATGCGTTTCCGACGCAGCTCGAGTTCCTGAAGAGGAAATAGCAACTTCTTGGACCAACCTTATCTAAGTTCTCATCTTGCCCACTGATCTACATTCATCTTTATATAGATCAGTGAATTTGCCATTGTGATGTCATCTAGTGACATTTAGCTACCAGTTTTAGCTACTTTCAATTGAAAGCAGTTGGCAACACTGCGTCTGTGGTGCGCCCCCATGTTAACGGATCAGAGTGGCGGTCCGGCAGTGTGCTCCAGCGGCGGTGCGTCTGCAGCGGTCATGCTGCGATCGTTTCCGCACGGAGTCTATTTCTGCTGTGCTGCACATTGCTGAAAGTGACAAGTAAAAAATAACATGGATTGGCACAGAAATTTAGTAATTACACCATAAATGCATATAATTAAAATCTACTTTTTCAGAGTCAAGTACATGGCTTTTTGGCTAGATTTAAAACAAGGAAAAGTGCACTTTTAGATAAACAAGGTATAGTAGGTATAATAGATGGCACTCGTGGTGGTAGTTAAAGTTATATTTATTGAGTTTAAACGTGAATATCACTCTTTGATTGACAAAATGCTGAAAAAGCATTTTCAGAAACAACGTTTGGATTTGAAATCAAAATAATGGATAAATGATGTGTTTGTGGTAAACAGCCGCGGGGACCAAGAGCGGACTGCAAACGCGTCCTGTGCGAAAGCAAAATGAGTCCGTGTGAACTTGGCGCAACAAATCTAGTTCAACATCTGAGGCAACGCCACAAAGAGCTCTATGACTAATGCATGGCAAAAAAAATCCCTGGACACAGGATTGTATGTGATTGATTGTAATAGATTGTCTATTCTAGAGACATTTTGTCACACCTTTACTTAGTGATTATTTTGCCTTATGTCTGTTCTAGAGACATGTTACAGCTTTTTGATAAAGCTCTAATTGGTTTTCTTTTGGAAATGTTTCAAATTCACACTGAATAGATTTATGACTGTAAAGCATGTCTGTGTGTGTCAAAATCGTGATTAAAATCAAAATCACAAAATTGATCAAAGAAATCGCGATAGGTTTTTTTGTACATATCGCACAGCCCTATAGTCTCAACCTCTAATGTCTAGGTCAAGTTGGTCATCTAACAAGCCTTCTGTCTTCCAGGAGAGAAACCTTTTAGCTGCAACTGGGAAGGATGCGATAAGAAATTTGCTAGATCTGACGAGCTCTCCCGGCATCGTCGAACACACACGGGCGAGAAGAAATTTGTCTGTCCGGTGTGCGACCGACGGTTTATGCGAAGTGACCACCTCACGAAGCATGCACGACGACACATGACCACCAAGAAGATTCCATCCTGGCAAACAGAGGTGCGGAACCTCAACAAGATCACCGCAACCAAGGCCTTGCCCATTAGCACAGCACTACCGGTCAGCATGTTGCTGCCAGCCTCGAACTGACTTTCTTTGAGACTGAAGGCTGAACTCTCACTGATGTTATGCAGGGACTCACTTTATGAGGGCAAGGCTGCTGATTCTCTCATGGGCAAAAACGTGATTACGCACTGGACTCGTCTTTGCTGCACATATTTTGCACTCTGCAAGGGAACATTTTGTTTCCTATGGTGTAAAAGATTAATGCACTCTTTTGCCAAAGTCTTTGTACTATGTTTGTCTTAAAATTTCTTCCTTTTTTATATACATTTATATGTACATATCTAATGGGAATGTATGCTAAACTTCACAAAATTAGAAAAAGGAAAATATGTACAAATGTATATGTGGATAATTAATCTACACAGTGATTATCATATAATACTTTTATTTAATACTCTTTTTTTTAATTAAACTATGAAGATTAAGTGAGTTTTTGTCATTTTTTTAAGCACTAAAGAGCTGAACGAAAAACTAATCTGTGGCAAATGTAAAATTCAGCAACTCCTATGTGGTTTTGGGATGGTGTGTTCTGGCTGTAGTTCAGTTCTGCTTCTCGCTGCTCTTGACCGTAACAGAACTTCCACTCTCACATTGCTGACACACCCATGATGCATCCACTTCCTGTCAGATTCGTGAGGTCCATGCACTAGACCTTTTGTCTCATGCATCACCACTAATCCTTATCAGCAGCAAGTTGACACAAGTCATTTTGTTCACTGCCAGCAACCCTCAGTAAAAATTTACAAAATGAATTTAAAAGAAACTCACTTGAATGAATGAATAGATCACTCATTTATTATAAAGACACATAGGCTACTAAGACATTTCAGTTTACATGTTTTAAAAGATGCCATTATTAATTCCTTCTCCCACAAGGTATAATTATATGTGTTATATAATGTATATATATATATATTTAATTAAATATGTATATTTGTAAGTTATGTATTTTATGTGTCAGTAATAAGGCCCTTAATCCAGACGAAAAGTTCTATTTATTTGCCAAACACTGCAGTTCCGATGTGGAAAAACAAGTTTTGGAAAGTACATTGTGAAATTACAAAAAAAAAATGTTGTGTGCGTTATTGCTTACCGCAGGCAGAGAATAAATCGTGTTCTTTCCAATATTATTAATGTTCCCTCAGAGATTGAGATCGGATGTATGTAATTATTGCTCAGACCACTGTTACGGTTTTTAATGGAAAATATGCAGTGGCGCACTCGACTACTGAGTTTAAACGAGGACCAATCAGATTACAAGACAAACTGTGGTTGTGGGAGGCGCGACCAATTAGCTTTCAGAACGGTGTCCCGCCTCCTGCCTTACTGACCGACTTTTCTCAATCATGAGCCTTTAATCGACTGTCCAATAATGCAGCAACAGCGACACTGTGTGGTTAATAGCTTAATGTCTTTTTTTTCTTTATCTCGAATGAGTAAAAAGGCCATTTTAAAATTAAACGCGCCATATGTTCCTCTAGAATTTCTGCTATGATAGTCCAGGTTGTTTAACTTTATTATTTTTTTTAAATATTGACAGGACAACACAGCCTACAAAACTGAACTGCTCTTCCATTTTGTCAACGTGTTTACCTTTGTCCTGTTGGACGATTAGCTTATCTATCACTCAATACAAGAATAAACATCAAATATTTTTAAACATAGTGACAAGTCTAGTAAGGAGACTACATGATGTCTTCATACCGATGTTCGTCTCCATCCTACTGAACTGTCAGAAAGAAAGAAAATACCACAGCTTTCGGTGTTGACAAAACAAACATATTTTTCACATTAAATGTAGTTTTTTTTAAGCTGCTACTAATAGGGTCTATCTAAAATTAACCAAACTATTTTAATTAAAGCTACACATTACCAGATTCTGCATGATTTTCACTGTGCCTCCAAAGAAATTGTATTCTGCATTTTGGAGGTTATTCAATTTGGTGAACATACATCACGGTAGTTTAGGGCAGTTAGAGGGCCTCCAAAACTCTAAAACTGCTGATGTGAATTCCTGTCTTAGACGGGTGGAGGATTTTGGAAATGTGGTCAGGAAATGGAACTAAATTATCCACTCCATATGTTTTTCTCTCTCAGGCAAGCTGCTTTACAGAATATTATTCTTCAAAAATGTCAAAAGCAAAGTATGTGTTTTATTTCTTTCCTTTTTATTAGAATAATGACTTAATAAACTGAATAAACCTCATCCTGAACCATAAGGCATATCCAGTCTCTCAAAGAATTACAGGCTTCTTTAGCAGCCTTCCTGAGAGCATGGACTCAGCTGTAATCTGAAATGAAATCACTTTAGGTAGGCCTATATATATATATATCTTAAAATCAAACATTTCATGCCAAAACATCAGTGATTAATATAAAAATGATCCTAATACTTTGTAGTGATTTATCAATAATCCTTCTCATACATCAACTCTCTTTTAGTTGTCTCAGAAGATCATCGTGGTTGTTAACCTAACTCTCTCTCGATTGTGTTCATGAGGTCCTCTTCTGAAGCATCATACATGATAGGCAAGGCCACAGATGAACCACCACCAATTCCAGAACCCCTGATTAATAATAAAAAAAGATTTTTATGGGTTAATACAGGGATTTTGCTTTTCATTAGACATCTAAAATCATCAAATGATAAAAATTATTGTAAAATATACAGGTAAAATATATTTGTAACTCTTTACAATAAGCTTCCATTTGTTAACATTTACTACATTAGTTCAAATGAATTAACAATAAAAAAAATACTTCTAAAGCATTTCTTAATCTTAGTTCATGTTAATTCAAAAATGAATTATTAAAATCAAAAGGTGTGTCTGTTAATATTATTTAATGGACCTGAGCTAACGTGAATTAACAGTGAATATTTGTGTTTTTATTTACTAACGTTAACAAAGATTTAAAAATTCTGTAACAAATGTTTTGCTCATTGTGAGGTAATATTAGTTAATGCATTAACTAACATTAACTAATGGGACACTATTGTAAAGTGTTACCACATCATCATTTATTTTAATTTTATTAACCTCTAAAAATAAAAAGAGATGATTTCAGTTTATACAGAGGGTTTTCATTTTCAGTAGACATCTGAAGTCATCAAATGATAAAATGTGTTGTAAAATATACAAGTAAAATAAATAAATATTTATTTTGCTTTTTAATCATTATTAACATTTTAAAGGGGTCATATGATGCGATTTCAATTTTTCCTTTCTCTTTGGAGTGTTACAAGCTCTTGGTGCATAAAGAAGATCTGTAAAGTTGCAAAGACTAAAGTCTCAAATCCAAAGAGATATTCTTTATAAAAGTTAAGAGTCAGCCACACCTACCTAAAACGGCTCGTTCTAACACACCCACACATGTCTACCTCACGATGTGGGAAGATTTGCATAACGCCGCCCAAATGTTCACGCAAAGAAAGAAGGCGTAACTTTTATTCTCGCTGTAGTATTCGTTGTTACAGCTGCCATGTCGTGAAGGTGCTGTGTGTTTCGTTGTGAAAGCAAAACTACTTTGTTTGGCCTTCCAAAAGAGGACGATATCGCTTCGTCATGCCTGGAGCTGATCCGTGCTGGTCG
Source organism: Sinocyclocheilus grahami (assembly GCF_001515645.1). Taxonomy (NCBI): domain Eukaryota; kingdom Metazoa; phylum Chordata; class Actinopteri; order Cypriniformes; family Cyprinidae; genus Sinocyclocheilus; species Sinocyclocheilus grahami. Next base: position 900,835 of record NW_015505370.1, read on the forward strand.
CTGAGGAAATACTACAACTTTGCGCTGTGGATCGGCATGGCACTGGACACAACCTAACATCTTTCACTGGAAATGATGTGTGTCACTAAGTTCAGATCAATAATTGATGGAATACACTTACGAAGCTGTTGCTGTGTTCTCTATGTTGGCACAGCTCAGCAGGTCCTGTGGAGGCCTGACCTGTTCAGGAAATGGATAGGGATTCCTTACTTAATGGCTTTAATAGTTTCTATTAATAATGTATCATTGATTAGTTGCCATTGTCACTGGCCAAATGGAAAAAGGTGAGGCCTTAGCATTTTAATGGAACTTTAAAAATGAACAGCAGTCCTACCTTTTCATGAATGGAGGTTGGTTTGTTCACTGTGTTCATTTCATTTTTGTCACGTGTACTGCCACCCTGACCTGTTCAGAAAGCCAGGAAATGGATAGGGATTCCTTACTTAATGGCTTTAATAGTTTCTATTAATAATGTATCATTGATTAGTTGCCATTGTCACTGGCCAAATGGAAAAAGGTGAGGCCTTAGCATTTTAATGGAACTTTAAAAATGAACAGCAGTCCTACCTTTTCATGAATGGAGGTTGGTTTGTTCACTGTGTTCATTTCATTTTTGTCACGTGTACTGCCACTGTAGACGTTGTTGCGGTCTTGGCCTCTGGCATAGTAAAGCCCTAAAGAGTTCGATCCAAACATTGGCATCTTATAAGAAGTCCTGTTCAGTGATATATCAGTGCTGACACACTCAGCGAGGATTCTGTCCACTTCCACCGCGAGATCGTCGGCTGAAAACTCAGAGTCCTGCCCCTCGCTGTTACAGTCTGCCTGGGCTCTCCTTCTGATTGTCAGACGCCGATCTGAGGTTTTGGTGTTTGAGGGACCAAACAGCTGACTTTCATCCCGGTGAATGCCGCTGCTACAGACGTTTTCCTCTGTCACTGACACAGGTGCGACTTTTTTCATCCTGCTTTTTGCTGTGCCCATCTCTCAGATGAAACATTTTCACGGCGTCCTTCTGAAATATGCCAATTTCCACATGCCTAGCGCTGATAATCTAAAATAACATGATCAAATAGACATTTTAGGAAAAAAGAACACGTAAAAACAAACTACATCCGTAAAGTATTTTTATCTTTATTAGATTTAATACCGCATTTGTTGCAAACAGCGCCGCAACGAAAAACTAGATCGCTCTCATAATCAGCGACAGAACGCGCTGCAAGTATGCGACGCGTCTGCCAGAGTTGTGGATGACGTAGGCATTCGTTTGGCCAATCAAAAACTTTGTTTACAATCTGCAAGCGTCGCGTCCACTTCTGCCATCTGTCATAATATGAGTGAACTGGGGCAAGTTCAAGCTCAAACCGGTGTGCACCGTTTTGCTACGGTTTCCGTTTTGAACGACATGTTTCCTGGGAACGGTGTGCAACGGGGTTTGAGAGGCGTTTTCTCTTGTTTGGTGGGTGTGTCAAACATGTCAGCCCAATCAGCAGCAACATGTATATAAACCACGCGGTATTAAAGAGACAGCTTGCACAATGTAATTAACATCTAGATAAATTCACAAGAGCAAGTATATTGTTTGCACATGTTTATTTACATTAAAGGCAAAATAACTGAAATAATAAGGGCACAATTATAGATCTGGAACTTCTTTTTTTAAGTCTGTCTAAATATCATTTAGTAATTACAATGGAAGGTGTGCTAAATACTGATTAATGTAACATAAACATACTATACATATTTATATATTTTGCTATTGTATTATGGAGTGACACTTTCATAAACTTTTCTATACCCCTCTGATTATATAATGGTAAATATTACAATATCATAGCACAACAACAGTGATCAGCAATAATGATAAGCCGAATCCTCACAATAAAAATAGTAAGGTCATCTAGATCATAACACAGTCTCGGAGGTAAGAAGTGGATTATCCTTCACCTGAAATGGGGCAGTTTTCATCCTGAAATGTGAGGCAGATGTTGATCACAATAATTAGGAACCACATTTTCCACAGATCCCTTCATTTGATTGGGATGTTCTCTTTTATTCTGGAGGGCAAGGGCAGTGACTGTACCATCGAGCGTATTTTGCAGTATTGAACACGTATTTATACCGATTTCATCAGGCTTCGAAAATTCTTCAAAAAGAACACAAAGAATGGCCTTCTCAGCTGCCATAGTTGCAACTCTTGCGTCATCAGAACAGGGTGTTCAACATACCACCGTTTCCGTTAAAAAAAGTTTTGCACCATTTTTGTTGGGGCTGAACGCAGCCCAGGATCTGTAGTTTGAACAGCTGTGACACCAATTTTAGACTGCAAGTCTGCAATAACACACTAAACATTAAATAATCCATAAAAACAGTGATAAAAAACTTAACACAATGTTGCTTTTATTCAATCAAATGTAAATTTATATCATACATCAATTATCAACATCATCATAAAACGTGTGACCACAGGAAGCGTCTAAATAAAAACAGTCACAATTTTCTGCTTATGTTTTAAAATGACACACTTGATGTTTACGGTTTGATGTGAAACATGAATGAATATTACCGTAATAGTATCTAAAGTTGCAGTGCTATTTGGCAAGCATTCACTATGTAACAGTTTAACAGATATGACGAATTAAGTCCTATATAATTTCAGAACATTTTTGGACTTTATTCAGTATGAATAAGTAGTTTGGGACACTTGGCAAAAAAGAACTACCACTTACAAAAAGTTAAATACATTTTTAAACGTCTTATTTTATGTAAACTATCACAGTGAATGTGAGATTAATATGAAATCAAAATATTATATTAGCTGAACAAATACCTTGAAAATAAATACATATACAATAATAATAATAAAAAAAAAAAAACGATTCACTAGCCAATGGGAAGCATAATCAATGCAAAAAGGAAATTAATGTCTAATGATACTATGATGCACATGGCTAAACCACATTGTATTTTTATATATTACTTGAAAATGCTAACTAGTAGCTACAGTTTAAAAAGCACATTTTAGACACCATAAAGTCAACGACAGTTTATTCATTAACTACTGCACAGCAGTAGATTATTTAAATTGCTATTAATTCAGCAGAGAGAAGACAAACTGTACAAACTGCTATTACTTAGAAGCATTGTCCTGGGCACCGTGAAAAGAGGGGCACACTAAATGTTTTTCTCCTGGCCCTTTTTGATTACATCTTTTCTTTTCATCATTATTGATTAATCTTGAAGAAATATTGAAGAAATTCCATGGTTATTGTGTAACAGACTAGTAGTGTAAGCATCCTGTTTGTTGTCATGGTAACGAAGTGGAAAGGCATACTATTTCCCCAGTCATTGTATGGTACAGCGCTCATGGCTCAGCTCTTCACTGGCAGGGCTGCTGGGGGGCTGGGATTTTCTTTTGCCTTTAGATGGGGCGGCTGAACCATGATTTATAATGTGCTGCAGTATGTCTTTACTCTCGCTAGGTGCCAGGTTGTAGAAGAAGTACTGCGGTGCCATCTGAATGAACCTGTCACAAGCAAACAGCAAAAGAAACCATATAATTACAAAGCATAGAAGAACAAATTGTTTAAATGGTGGAAAGAAAAAAAATAGTAAATGGCTTGCTAGCCTCAATTAAAAGGAGGTTTAAAGCTTAAGAAGGACATTTTAAATGAAACAAAGAATTGATTTAATTATAAAAGTCTGTAAGCTGAACTAAATTATTGCTGACATTATTAATGACTGATCATTTACAATTCAATGCATGTTTTGGATCAAAATAATTGATAGGTGCTATAAGAGGAAAGGAGAGAGGGAAGATATTCAAAAATAAATAAATGTAGAAATAAATCATTCATATTTTATATGAACAAAGTATAATAATAAGTGCAAACTCTGTCATGTTTTATGCAATTTAATATATTTTATTCTTTAGTTCCGTTTCTTTTTTAACTTTTTTTTATATATTTCATTTGACATATATTTAATTTTATTTCAATTATGTACTTTCAAATGACTATCGTCACTAATAAATGTGTAATTCTAAACAATGCATTTAAAAACCTCTAGCAATACAATGTGACATGATTAATAAAAGAGAATTCTGAAGTTCTCTTGTCTCTTTTGGCAATTCACACATTGTGGTGAAGAAGTGGCTAATTCTTATGAATTCATATGATCTCATTCGTACGTTTTTGTTCAATCTGCTTACTCCCCACTGATGGTTAGGTTTAGGGGTGGACCATCTTACTTATTTTTATTCTAAAAATTGCATGCTTTCGTACAAATTCATATGAAATCGGCACCTCGTAAAATAGTTATGTTTTCTCATGAGATACATTTGCTCTATCATAAGCAGATAAACTACTGCCAAGTACTGTATATGTTCAGTCAGTATGGAGCTTTTGTCTTTTGGAATCATTATAGCTGAATGAACAGAGCAGAATAATGAATAATGAGCTCCAGCTGTATTAGTTCTGAAACAAAGCAGATGATCCAGTACTTACTCATGTGCTGAGATCTGAGAGACGGTTCTGATACAGTTGTTCTCTGACAGCGTGTGCTCATGGTACAGAACCCATTCCGGCAGGTTCTTCTTGTGCATCTCGGTTCTGTAGCCAGACAGTGGGTGGATCTGAGCCACATGTTTATGGGTCAGCATGAAGTAATTCCCTGACCCGTCAATGTCCCTCGCCACCTGGAAAACCCCACAGAGATTAAACAACAGAAAATGCATTAGAGCAGCACACGGGCAGTGTTTTAGACACTGAACACACTTAAATATGTAAAACACTGTGCCGTTTGCTAATCTGCCTTCATCACAGACCTTACTGTCCCAATGCAATAATTTGAAAGAGAACTAGCACAACAATATATTACCAAAGTGTTTTATTATGTATATAATTTCTATATATCTATACCTGCATGAAGAAGCCAGCTAGTAGGGCATGTTTGATGTTCAAGCTGTTGCTTTTAGAGCCAAAGGCAGGTAAGGACACTGGCAGCTCTAGTCGTTTCAGGATTTCTGTTAGCTCAGAGCGTATCGCATCTGCTGTCTGAAGAGCAGACAGACTGAGGAAATGGTCTTCACACCATCGTTCCACGTTAAAGTCTAAAATACAAATGTGAATTTAACACTTTATATATTATAATGGATAGATTTTGTTAGTCAGCTACTGTTTACTGTCCTGTTTAATTCACAATAATGGCTGTTAATAGATATGCATATGAATTATAGACTTGTGTGGCTTCATTGAATTGCTTTAATGCACAAAAATAACTCACATGACCCTTCCATAGCATATTTGTAAGCATTAAAGATGTTAATAAGGGTGAAGTGGTCTCCCTCTGCATGCTGGAACCTCTTATGACACAGTAAGGCCTTCTGTCTCAGTTCCACTGGGGGTGTAACGAAACTGCTTGGAGCTAAATTACAAAGACAAAGAGCAATTAAAAGCTTTATTATCAATCATTAATGCATTTGTTAATAATAATAATAAATATTTAGTTTTTTATTTAATATTTATCATATTAAAAGTTGGAGGAGTGACTGAATGTATCATTAGAGGTTGACTTATCTATAAATGTTTAAATTGAAGGTACAACTACAGTGATTTGACATGAGTTCCAAATATAACTGAATGGAGCACAGATATATTGGAAACGCAGACACATGGTGATACACCTGTTGAGTGGATTGTACTGAGACAGGATTACCTGTTAGCATGGCAGCGATGGTCAGCACTTCACTCACACAGTCAAATTCGCAAGACGCGAGCAAAGTCTTAGCCATCTGTGGCTCGAGAGGAAACTCTGACATGATAATTCCAATCTCGGACAGATTTCCGTCATCATCCAAAGCTGCAAGATAGTCAAGTTCCTCTAAAGCTTGCATGAGCCCCTCTGGATCTATGGTAGAGTGAGTAAAATATTGAATATATTTCAAAATATTAATCACAGTTTTCAAGCGTGCCATTAATCTATTCTAAACAAATGCCAAATAGTTTTAAGTTGATTAAATAATAAAAAAAATGTAATTAATTAAACCCAATTTTGTTATTGTAAACTAAACTTAAAACTATTAGAATTTTTTTGTCATTCAAATAAAGCTGAAATAAAATATAATATTAGATATATATATTAGATGGCAAACTTAAACTTTAAAAAACTAAAATGAGAAATGCTGCCTTGGCAACTAACTGAAATAAAATAATTTTTGGTTTAAGCACTATAAAGCTAAATAGAATTATATAAAAAAGCACATAGCACATACCAACATTACTAAAACTTAAACAAAAGTTAAACGGAAACCGAAAATATACAAAATAAAAGTTTATTCAATATTTATATTCATAAATACTAATAGTATATAAATAATACTAATACTATACTACACTGAACTGACCTAAATAAAATGAATCAGCTCGTTAAAATGAATGAAGTGAGTGGCTGTTTTAAAAGTCGCAGTCTAGTTCATTTCAATAAAATAAGAACAAAAGAGTAGTCTGTAAAAAGTAAAACTATAGTTAACTGTAAAAAACACCTGAGCAAGTATTATTGTGGGAATAAGGGTTATAAACCGTTATCTGTAATGCATTTTTCCTATAGAAATGCCTATTAGTTTGACAATAAACTCTCACTAATTTGTGGCATAACAAAAGCACCTCACATATTTGCATCATGAGATAATCAAGTTCATCTAGTTCATCACACCATGTTGTTTTCACAGAAATGCTGTTGTCGTAGCTCCACTAATGATGCTGCTCATCTGACGGGTGTGTTTTATGGAAGCAGGTTATCTCTGGAACAATGAACCCAGTCAGAGTGCTGTCGGCTCAGCTAAACGCACGGCTCACCACCTCTTAATACCAGCAGTGAGCAGGACAGGCCCATCTGCACCCTTAATGTGAGCCAAGAGAACCTGGCTGATCCCAGCTTTGCTTGGCTGTTGTAAACAGTGGATGGTGAACAACTTGTTTGTGTTCAGACGCACTGCTTAGATTTGTATGAGTTATTCTACAAATGAAGTGTATGAATAATTGAAAGTGATTATATGTGAAAATTATGCATACATTCACTGTTTAAAATCAGTGTAGCTACACATATTACACAATATTTCAATAGTGGAGCAAAAAATTCTTTAAATTTATGTTGATGGCAGGCCCAGAGTCATATCTAGAGACTTGTAAGTGAATTATTTTGATTTGGAAGAAACCACCAAGCAACTGTATATCTGTTAATATAGTGCTACGTTTTAAGATACCTTATTGAAATTTATAGAGATTTGATAAACTGTATAAGAATTGTATCTCACCCGGTCTGTCAATGAAGTCACAGTGGCTCAGGCCAGCAATTTCCATGCGCTTCAGGAAGAGCACGGTGGAAGTAATGTCAGAATCAAGAATATGAGGGATGTTCTCAGCAGGAAGTGGCGTGTCCTCTTGATACAAACAGAAACATTTGCCTGCAGAAATAAAACATTTCAGGCATATGATTCAATGCATGGCAAAAATTTTAAGAAACACTTTTATTTCAAGTAAACAAACTTGAAATAAAAAAAGTAAGACTTTTTAAATGTTTTTGACTATGTTCACCAAGACTGCATTTATTTGGTCAAAAATTCAGTACAATTAATAATATTGTGAAATATTATTGCAATTTTAATATGTTATAAAATGTTATTTATTCATGTGATGGGAAAGCTGAATTTTCAGCATCATTACTCCAGTCTTCAGTGTCACATGATCCTTCAGAATCACTCTAATATGCTGATTTGCTGCTCAAGAAACATTTCCAATTATTATCAATGTTGAAAACAGTTGTGCTGCTTGATATTTTTTGTAGAAAAACATGATACATGTTTTTTCTTTGATGAACTGAAAGTTCAAAAGAACATAATTTATTTGAAATAGATTTTTTTGTAATATTATGAATGTCTTTGCTGACACTTTTGATCAATTTAATGTGTCTTAGCCGAATAAAAGTATTAATTTCTTTCAAGAAAAAAAAATCTGACCCCAAACCTTTGAACGGCAATGTGTGTAATTATTTTATTCATTTTAAGATGTATTAAAATTAATTATGTCTTTATTTTTGAAAGCAAAAAGTGCTCACCTGTTGGGCCTGCAAGTTGTTTGCGGCTCTCAGCTTGGCTCTTGCTGATCATAAATCTACACAGTACACACATATATTTTGTAAACAAAAACGTTTTTGGATTTTGGATGTGATTAATCGTTTGACAGCACTTACATATATACATTATAAAAGATAAAAATATGAAATCTGACTAATTACTATATTATTGTAGATATATTATTATCAATATATTATAGATATATCATTATATATATATATATAGAAATACATAATACATTTAAATGCAAATCAGCATCTATGTAATACATAAAATGCTATATATATAAAACACTGTAATATATAATATAATTTTAGATGTGAGTTCTTCGGTCTGTAAAGTACTGAGAGTACTATATGTCTGTTTACACACAAAGCAAACAGGAGATTATATATTTAATTATAATTAAATATCCACTTATAAATAATTGTATATTGTTTTATGTATTAATAAATTAAATGTAATAATTTACTTTATAAAAAGTAATATTAACAATAAATACTAATTATAAAAACAACTTATAGTTTACTTATATTATTTTATATTATATGTAAAGAATGTCATTTATTTGTTTAATAAAATTATTTGTGAATAATAAATATTTTTAAAATGTCAACAAAATGTAAACAATTACAAAAGTTTAGCACTAGCTCACCTATTAAAGTTGAAATGTCTCTTACTTGCTCAGTTGCCAGAAATGTCACAATGTCTCCATGCTTTTGATTCTGATGTATCTCCAGAGCCAGTCTAAGAGCAGAGCAGAGGTAATCCTTCACACCTCCTCTCCCACTGCCGTACACCACCTCGCACGGCCGTGGCCCTTCCAGACAGATCTGAGGAACACTTCCACAGCGACGTAGCAGTTTCTCTGCGGAGTGAGGGGTGCTGAGGATGACCAGCCTGAGCTCTGGCCGTGTGAGGAGCACGTCTTTGAGCAGCCCGAGGAGAAGGTCTGTGCTGACGGTGCGTTCCTGGGCCTGATCAATGACCACCACACCACACTGCTCCAAGAGGGGGTCCGACATCATTTCCCGGAGCAACACATCATCTGTGCAATATCTGCAAAGCAACAGATGTCACTGCAGGCTTCTTCAAGAGTGCAAATCAGCATCGATTCAATACAAAATCCTTGTATACGTCTACAAACAAAAATAACAAGCTAACTGAAAACAAGCAGACGTGATTGGATGATAATTTACTCTGGGAATTGTCAGTGTTTTCCTTAAGGTCAGTGTTTTCATTAAGTCAGACCTTCTCAGCTGTTCAAATCACAGTTCTGGCTCTTTGTTCGCCAGACTGACTTATTGCCGCTCTGAAAGCTCTGATGAAGCATATGGGCAGTACAGAAACACGGCAGCTGCCGTGGAGACCCTCAGACCGATCCCCCTCAGCCTTTTGTTAGCTTTTATATTGTTTAGAAGGACAGGCGCCCCTGAAAAGAGATGCACGTGTGGTGGGAATGAAGGGGGGAGGGGCAGATTGCAGAATTGAATGGAAGAAAAAGTCCAGGGAAAATGACCAAATAATGCCGTTCAAACTTTACATTACTGAACATGCCTAGGGATCAGATACACACCTCAGTACAGTATCAGGCGAGCAGCAGGTCTGAAGTGGGATGCTGTATCCAACCTCGCTGCCGATGTTGACGTCCATCTCGTCGGCCACACGGAGGGCCAGTTCCACAGTGCTCTGCTGGTGAATCTGGGTACACACTACCATGCCATTCTGATACTGCGCAGACAGGCAAAACTCTGCACACCACTGAGGGACCTAAATGAAGATTAACACAGAAAACCACATGCTGTAAGGCTATTCAAAAATGAAACACTCACAAATAAGATACATTTGATACTTTCAGTGACAAATGAACTAGCAGTAATGACTACGTTGCATCTACCCCATAGTATATGATCTTTTGCATAATAGATGAAGCGATGTAATGCAATATAATGTTCACATTAAATTAAATCTAATAGTAACTTATGTTCTGTTCAAAATTCAGCCCTATTTATCCTGAATATGCAATGAGGTTTGACATACCAAATAAAATATTAATATTAACTCTGAGTGCTTTGCCCTGTTTTAGCTGTGCCAGTAACTATCACAACCTGGCTGCTCATCAAACTGTCCATAAACTCGCATTTCGCTCCCCACACCGGCAGACCTTTTCTTTCGTTTAATAGTTTGTAATACCTTGAAGAAAAAGGGAGCCCGTCGAACTGATTTAACTCCAGCAGATCATCCGTATCAATATCTTGAGTTTCGCTGGTTTCAGATAGTTCCTCCCCATCTGTTGATAGCTCCAGCTCCATCGTTGCCCTAATGCGTCTCTCTCTTCAATTGGACAATTAAATCAAACTGAACAAATCGACTGAATCACGCTCTGTTAGTTATGTGACATATTTATGGTCTAAACAGGCTACCTCCTCCAGATGAGTTTTAGGAACCCGCGCTCTGGAGAGACAGGCCCTTTGTGTCACCAGTAGTCCGCTCAGCGCACTAGAGATGTCCGATTCGTGAACGAATCTTTCTTTTGAATTGGATCTTTTTAATGAACCGAGAACCGGTCGTTCGCCAGTAGCACTGAATCGGTTGGAGTTGTTCTCGAGTCAGTGCTAGGAAGAGCATTTAAAGTGTATTAAATATTTACTTAATGAATAAAAAGAAGTTTAATAGCAGAAATTTTGATTGACGGTTTTATCAAGACATGAAACTGAGCTGATCTGAATAAATTATGAAAACATGAAAAATGTTTTTAGTCAAGCAATGTACATTGATTTATAGAGTTGTTTATTGTAAATTCAGGCATGTTTAATCAGCTGAATTATAACTGCAACAAACTGAATGTGGACACATAAAATGACAAAATAACCACCCTCATTATAAAAATGTAGCCATACATTCAAAGGTTCTCAACCAGGGGGCCCACTAGGGGGCATCAGCGAGTCCAGGGGGCCTCAAGATGACATTTAAAGGGGTCATATGATGCGATTTCAATTTTTCCTTTCTCTTTGGAGTGTTACAAGCTCTTGGTGCATAAAGAAGATCTGTAAAGTTGCAAAGACTAAAGTCTCAAATCCAAAGAGATATTCTTTATAAAAGTTAAGAGTCAGCCACGCAACGCGTAAAAAGACAGTATAAGTCATTATAATCAGTAATTATGTCCCCACTGGATGCAACAAATGCCTCGTTTGTAATGGGTTTTCATGTTTTTGTCTCGTCACTCCGGCCGGGACACGGCATCACAGTATAGTGAGGGGCGTAACATTTCCGTCACTCGCTTGAGGTATTCGGCCAATCACAACACACTGGTTAGCTGGCCAATCAGAGCACACCTCGCTTTTCAGACCGATGAGCTTTGTAAAAATCATGGCGTTTCAGAAAGGTGGGGCATAGAGGAGAAACAATATTGTACAGTATGTGGAAAATAATGTGTTTTTTTAACTTTAAACCGCATAAACACATTTCATTACACCAAATACACAAAATAATGTTCTTTTTAGCAACATCATATGACCCCTTTAAAAGTGTTATTTCTAGACCTGAAAAAGTCATGTAAACTAATAAAGTCTTAAAATGTCAAGGCAATTTTATGATGAATATAGGCTTACATTTTTGTGGTAATGCAAGATCTAACATATTTTATAAACTGTGATCAAAACGTATTTATTTCAAATCCTTCAAACCATTTAACATGCCAGGGGCCGCGTGATGACGTAAAATAATAACTGAATCGTTTTTGATCCGGTTCTTTGAATGATTTGTTCGAAAGAACCGACTCGAACTTCCCGTCAGTGGCGGACTGAATCACCGCTCAAAAGCACAGCAGCAGAGATTTTGAGCGGTCATGTGGTTATTTAATCCCACCACAATAGAGTCTCATCTGATGAAAGTGAGTCGACTACAGGGTAAAACAAGGGTTCAGTCTCAATAACCATACATCGCTCTCATGTTAAAACAAGATTTAACATGCTATAATCTGAACACATTTTGGAAACTCGTGTTTTGTGCAACTAAAAGAAACACTCAAATGGGCCAAAGATGCTGTCACCATGACAACGGTAAAGCTCGCACAGTCAGATGTGCGCGAGAGAGAGTGAGGCAAACACACAGCAGACTCCTGCTTACAACTCATCATCCTCTGTGCGGGGACTTCTCTACACGACTACACTACAAGGACACAGCGATGAACCCAGGTAGACTTTTGATTTGTTTGTTTTTTTGTGGCTAGTAGTTTATACAATAGTCAATAGTCAGGACATTTTGTTACCATAAAAAAAAACTAAACTAGATTTCCAAAAACTTGTTTACGTTTGCAAAATATAATAGATGGCAACAGAAAGATCAAGCAAGAGCTGAAAACTACAAGCTGTCTGTTTAATGTTTGATAGAAAAGTTACCACAGAGTTGCTTTATTCCTCTCTTGATTAACATATAGTAATAAGCAAAAACCTTATGTAATTTCGGTCACATTTTAGTTTGGGAACCAGTTCTCACTATTAACTAATAACTACAACTTTTGCCTCAATAAACTCCTAATTTGCTGCATATTAATAGTTAGTAAGGTAGTTGTTAAGTTTAGGTATGGGGTAGAATTATGGCATCAAAAACATGGTCATGCAAAATAAGGCATTAATATGTGCTTAATATGCTAATAACCAACTAGTTAATAGTGAGAATTGGTCCCTAAACTAAAATGTTGCCTATATTTTTTTATATGTATGTATGTATGTATGTATGTAGGTGTGTGTGTGTGTGTGTGTGTGTGTGTGTGTGTGTGTGTGTAAAATAAAATAAAAAGTTTTCTCCAGCAACAGTGATTAAAAAGCAATGGATAAACTTTTAACTTAATCACTAATCCAGGAACAATCTGTTGTGGTTAGTTATTCTTGGTGCACAGGTATGGTAAACAAAGTAATATGACTGTGTTGGATATTACTGCAAAGCTAAATATGTCTAAAATTCACATTACAACTTTAATATAAACAATCTACATGATATTAAGAATCTGCCATTTATTTTCTCAATTTCGCCAGAAAAATATCCAGAGCTTCCTCTTGTGATTGGGAAGGTCAGTCACCACAGTATCGAGCTGAGCTGGATGAATGCAGAGAATAAACCTCGAAATGGCCCCCCTGAACGCTGGACACGCTTCTCTGTGGAGCAGATGGACCCCAAAACACATACATACAGCACCGTATACATGTCAGTTTTCTCTGTTTGACACTGAAGATTTTTTTTTAAATATGAAAGTTATTGCAACATATTCAAAACCTGCAGTTTAGCAAGACACCTTGTAATAACAACATTTTGGTGTTTTATCACAAAGGGTACAGCACCCATCATGTTGTAAGGGCTTGGAGCCCAGGACCTCCTATGGTTTTAGACTGAGAGTCACCAGAGCCTCAGGGGAGTGCAGCCTCAGCCCTGTGCCCTCTGTCTTCACCACCCGTGAGATATTTGATCTCCAGTCAACTTGGTCTATTATTTTCTTACTTTAAACCTAGTAATCCCATGCTCCTCTCAGCTGTTATTGGTAGAAACAGACTCTTTTAGGAGTTCACTACACTACAGTTCAAAATTCTAGGATCAGTATTTTTTTATTTTTTTTTATTAATAGTGTTATTCAGCAGACACACAGTAAATTGATCAAAATTGACTAAAGACATTTATAATGTTACATAAGATTTATATTTCATATATATCTTGTTCTTTTGAACTTGATTTATCACAAGCAGCAAATCAGCATATTACATTTTTGAAGGGTAATGTGACACTGAAGACTGGAGTAATGATACTGAAAATTCAGCTTTACCATCACAGGAATAAATTACATTTGAAAATATATTAAAATAGAAAACACTTATTTTAAATTCTAATAATATTTTACAATTTTACTGTAGTTTTTATCAAATAAATACAGCCTCGCAAAGACTTCTTTTAAAAATATATATTAAAAAAAATCTTACTGACCCCTAACTTTTGAATGGTAGTTTATTTGGTTAATGTTTTGATGGTTTGGCCACAGGAGAGCCTTTCAGTGGGAAGAACCTCCACCAGGCTGTGCACAGGGCGGATGATGAGGAGCTGACCACAGTTCTACAGTCAGGGTGAGACTTACTGACCATCTGTAAGACCACACTCACACTTCAAGAGTCTTCATATTCTATATTAGTGCTAACATTGTACTAATTCAAGGAATATTTCACCCAAAAATTACAAACTTGTCATCTTTAATCACTCTTATGCCATTCTAAATCTGTATGACTATCTTTCTTCTGTGGAATAGAGTTATTAATGATGACTAAATGTTCATCTTTAGGTGAAATATCCCCTTAAATGCCAGTTCACACATCATTCAAAACCCCTTTCATGTAATTTCTTTCCTAGAACAGATGACGTGGATGTTTATGACAAAATGGGTTTCAGTCCTCTCATGGTGGCAGCACAGAAAGGTTTCACCAGGTAAACGTGCTTCTGATGTTACTCGTTTAAACACAAAGCTGGATGCAAACAGAGAGATGAATTCACAGCAAGACTCAGCAAGAATCTCCCATTAGTCTGTTTGTAGTTATTGCTGTGCGGTTTAATGAAAGAAAAGTGTCGTTTGTTGAAATATAGTCATATATTTCTAATAATGATTGTTTGGTTTGTAGCTTAGTGGACATTTTGGTGAAGCATGGAGCTGATATTAACAAGAAAGACAGCACTGGAAAAGACAGTTGTGCCTGCATATGCTTTTTCAATGCAGTTGAATTGTATAATTCATGTCTTCTAACATGTATATTTTTATGTATGCATGTTTTTTTTTTTTTGTATAATGTAGGCCTGTTTTGCCGGCCACCTTGACACAGTGAAGTATTTACATAACTGCGGCTCCACTTGGCAATCTCAAGATACAGACAGCTGCACACCGCTCCACTGGGCCGTGGATGGAGGACACCTGCCTGTCATTACAACAGTAACGCGTTACTAGTAACGCGTTACTGCCCAACACTGGTCATTACATATATGATCTAGGATGGTTGTGAGGTGAGAGGACAATAAAGGAATAGTTCACCCAAAAATGAAAAATTGCTGAAAATGTACTCATCCAAAGGCCATCCAAGATGTAAGAGAGTTTTTTTCCTTCATTGGAACAGATTTTGACAAATTTAGCATTACATCACTTGTTCACCAATGGATCCTCTGCAGTGAATGGGTGCCGTCAGAATGAGAGTCCAAACATATATCAGTCTGATAAAAGCATCACAATAATCCACAAGTAATCAGCATGACTACAGTCCATCAATTAATGTATTGTGAAGTGAAAAGCTGTGTGTTTATTAAAAACAAATCTATCATTAATGCGTTTTAACTTTAAACTGTCGCTTCTGGTCAAAATACAAATCCATAATCCATAACGCTTCCTCCAGTGAAAAAGTCCATCCCCTCTCACATCAAAATTCACATATTTGTTTAGAACTGTTCTCGCTTGCAAACGGTGCTTGATCGGTGCATATTTCTCTCCTGATTCTGATGAGATGACTTTCTCCTTGAAAAAAGGTGGAAGCAATTTGAAGTTAAAAATGTCTTGATGGATTTATTTCACAAGTTCACATACAATCAGTTATAATAAAGTATGATTATTTGTCGTGCTGTCCGGGGGAGGACTCAGAGCTTGATATTTTGGCCCGAACCCAGAGTACTCCCCCCTTTATTACTGGGATGGGAAACAGACAAGAGTGAGGCGATGGGATGGTGGAGGGATGCTGTGAAGCTGTCACGGGATAGAGGTGAGGGACGGCTGTATATTCCAGCCTCCTCTTGCACTGATTGGTTAGATTACCAGAACATGCTCCTCCCAAACTTTGTTAAATAAATTTGGATGGATTTTCCAAACAATTATTGTGATGTTTTTATCAGCTCATTCTGACAGCATTCATTCACTACAGAGGATCAGATGAACAAGTGATATAATGCAAAATCTATCCGATGAAGAAACTTCTTAAATGGCCTGTGGGTGAGTACATTTTAAGCAAATTTTTGAGTGACTATTCCAGGGGTGGCGAACGTCGGTCCTGGAGAGCCGCAGCCCTGCAGAGTTTTGCTTCAACCCTAATCAAACACACCTGAACAAGCTAATCAAGGTCTGAAGGGTTACTAGAAAGCTACAGGCAGGTGAGTTTTAATTAGGGTTGGAGCTGAACTCTGCAGGGCTGCGGCTCTCCAGGACCGGAGTTCGCCACCCCTGGACTATTCCTTTAAAGATATGTCATATGATCTGAAGTTTCAGAAAATTCAGTTTACCTCTATAGCAATGATGTTTCACAAAATTCTCTTTTTTTAGATGCACCGTCTAGGGTGGCCTAATACTAATGTTGAGATGGACCCTGTATTGTAAGTTGAAAACGTGTTTTTTTTGTCTCTCTGGACTCCTCTCATGCGTGTGTCAACCATCAGTGGAAACGCTGCGGTCGCCTCCATCCTCCTCCAGGCTGGAGCTGATGTAAACGTCCGTGACAAAGCTGGCAAGACACCACTAATGGTATTTATCATCAAAACAGCCACTAGAAGTTCTGAGGACAAGATGGATGACATCATTAAGATTTTTTTTTTGGTAATAATTTTTCAGGTCGCTGTGCTGAATAATCATGTGGAACTGGTGAAACTTCTGCTTTATGGTGGAGCAGATCATCACATGAAGAACGAGGTAACAGATTATGATCATTATTATATTCATAATACATAAATAATTAAACAATAAGAGTAGTGCAATTTGCCACAGGAAAACTGATAACACTAAAATTATATTTACACCCTAATGTAGTATGGAGCTGGTGCAGCGGATATGGCAAAAGCATTTGGGAGACAGGTAACCTGACAAACTATACATGAACGAATTAATATTATTTTGTAGCTTGGAACAAAAAGACAATTTCTGTTTCAGAACATCATAAACTTGCTGGATAATATTAGCTTGGAAGATTCAAATCGACTGACATCAACGGTACAATTCTCTTATAATACCTTAATGTCATTTTACACATTACATTAAAGCTTTGAGTTATTAAAAAACAACTTTTATGCTACTGTAGTGGACCCTGTAAAATAAAATGAAATTGAATTCATGATAGTAATATCCTCATTTATTATTCTCGTTCAAGTCATTTAACGAGAATTGCATTACCAGTATCTAGTTTCATTTTTTTGAAGGCATTCACATTTCCCTTTTAATATCCTACCTACGGTAATTCATAGAAATAAAAATGGATTTTGTTGTATATAAAACTGTTACACAATGAATTCAACACCCAGGGCAAAAACTGAGCAGTCATCTTTGATGACAGATTGACAGATTATCTGTCCAAAAAAAAAGAGCATTTATTACATCCACGTGAGTGCATATAAAAAGGTGAAATGTACATACATTGCTGTGAATAGGTAAACAAGAACATAAAGAAACACACACAAGCTTGGCTTGAATTAAATAATGTGACAGCTGGGTTTAATATACTCCCAAAGCAACAATGTTGGAATATTATGTGGGAAAATTTCCCCCTCAGGGTGAAGTACCAAGCAGAACAACAATCCCATAAGCTTTTGAAAAACTTCCAGCTGTGCATATAGAGTGCTGTGTTATGGGCAAGAGAGAGAACCACTTGCGTAAAAATGCCATAGTTGTGATAACACACACCAGCAGTGATATTTACTACATCCTGTGTACTTCACATTATTTTGATGTCAAACACTTTTTTTTTTTAGAAGGTAATGATTTTAATTGGCTAAAAAGACTCCTTTAATCAATCAAAAGTTTGGGGTCAGTAAGATTGAAAACTTTTTTTTTCTGCAATTCTTTTGCAAAGCTGCATTTAATTGATAAAAAAAGTGATATTGTGGAATATTATCACAATTTAAAATAACTGTTTTCTATTTTAATATATTTTAAAATGTACTTTATTCCTGTGACGCAAAGCTGACTTTTAGCAACCATTACTCCAGTCTTCAGTGTCACACGATCCTTCAGAAATCATTCTAATATGCTGATTTGAAGCCTAAGAAGCATTTCCTTATGTTTATATTATAAATGTTGATGAAGAACAGCATTTATTTGAAATAGAAATATTTTGTAACATTGTGAATATATTTACTGTCACTTTTGATTAATTTCTTTGAAAGAAAGTTTCACTGACCCTAAACTTTTGATTGGTAGTGTATACCATCAAAAATAATACAAGAAAAACAGTACAGAAAATTCAACATCTATAACCTCAAGTATTGGAAGATATTTCACAGAATGTGTGTATACAGCACAACAAGGCCATAATGACACAGACATGACAGCTGCTGGATCCTGCTGGCTCAGTGGGAATGCTGAGCTGCGATTCTGTGATATTTTAAGGTCTGTGGTGTCACTACATATTCTGTGTTGCCACTGGTATTTCTCTGAATGTTTCAAAACATGTTGGAAAAAGGAGTGTTTGGACTATAAATACTGATGGGATTTTTCATTTTCTGAAGATATGCCATTGCCATGTAGTTGCTATGCATATTCTGCTGTCTAGATATGTCTCTGCCCCTAGAGTCAATATAACTAATATAATTATATCAATCAATATAATAAGGTATATTTTGCCTGTTTAATTGTTCAGCACATCTCTCCTCAGGAAGCCACATAATTTGAGGTATCGTTCTTGTCCGTAAGTTGAATGCTTAGGGCTAACGTTGTAGCAATGATTCTTGCTTTGGCAGATACTGCAGCACTGCTAAGCACATATACTTTTAAGGTACTGCAGTTCACGAAAAGTTGGTTTGTCAAAGCCCATAAGCATGACTGCCACTGGTGATTGAACTATGACTGAATAATGGCTCATATCTTTTTCTCCTTCCTGACATGCCTCATTCAAGTAATTGTGAAGGGTTTTTTTTGCACTTAGTGGCTCATTCCATTCCAGCGCTGTGTTTAGTCATTCAGATTTCAGGTTGCTTATACTCCAGTATCCGAGACATGCTGCTTCATTTTAAAGCAGGTCTGTTTTGATCTTCACAACACCAAAGTAAGTTTTACCATAAGATAAATTGAGGGGGGAAAAACACTTAAAAAGAATGAAAAACATGATTTGCCACCTAATTTTCAATCAGCATTATTTTCAACATGTAAAAACAAACAAAAATTGTCATACAGTAAAAAGAGTGTCAAGCACAGCACAGTTTCCTCCTCACAATAAATATACATCTTAAATACTTCTGCAGTACCTGAGCGAGGACAAACAAACACCTTTTCTGAGGAGGCGCAGCACCAAGGTGTCCGGTCAGCCCTCTTCTCTGTGAGACCCTCCGTGGAGTTTCTGCAGGGGTCGTCACTTGGTCCAACACAGTTTTCATAGTGCAAACAAGTGTGTTCAGATGCTGGTGAAATTCACCCAGTGCTGTGGTGTCCATGTGTCAGTGATTACAAAAGGGCCGTGGTAATCTGGGAAGAGGTCTAGAATGTATCCAAAAAAATGCAGTTAGTTGTCATCCATAAATATGTGATTTTGCCAGCAGTATCACAATGGGACTGACCTGTTTGGCAGTGGTATGGCAGGGGGTGGTCGGGGTACTGTTGGAATCGGGATGGCTAGAGGTCGATGTATCCGCTCTCCCACCATGGACATGCTTCGATCCACCCTGTGGCCTCTGATTAAGGGGTCTGCAGGAAGTGGTTTTTGTGGGGGACTGGGCTTGTCC
The DNA here is from genome assembly GCF_001515645.1 of Sinocyclocheilus grahami. Taxonomy (NCBI): domain Eukaryota; kingdom Metazoa; phylum Chordata; class Actinopteri; order Cypriniformes; family Cyprinidae; genus Sinocyclocheilus; species Sinocyclocheilus grahami. Next base: position 920,675 of record NW_015505370.1, read on the forward strand.
TGGTCCTACATGTGGGAACACATAAGATTTCCTGGTTTGTCACACATATGTAAACTATCAGCTAAATAATTAAGTACTTAAATTATTAATTATATATTTAAGAAAAACAACTGTAATTAAATAAATTAAATATGCTAAAATGCTAAAAAAATATATGTAAAACTTCCCCCCTCAAAAACTATAGTTTTTATTGCAGAAAATACATTCAAACATATTTAGGTTTACATCTATTTGGATAACACAAACATAAACAACTAATAAACATAATGTGATGCATATTTGTTTCTGTAATTGTACTAATAAACTGAATAATGTTTTAAATACACAATATAATTTTAAACACACACACGTTTATATTATATATTTATAAACATATATATACACAGAGAGAGAGAGAGAGAGAGAGAGAGAGAGAGAGAGAGAGAGAGAGAAAAAACAGATACTTGAAACCTCTAAACCTCTAACCATCTTTCTCCCGACTGAAAAAAAAAAAAATACAGACAAAGAGAGAGAGAGAGAGAGAGAGAGAGAGAGAGAGAGAGAGAGAGAGAGAGAGAGAACAGATACTTGAAACCTCTAGAATCACAAAATATGGGAAGAGGTCAAAATATTGAAAATATTAAATGAATATATTCAATAACATTACGGACAAAAGGGTTGAGGGAACAAAAAAACCCTGCTAGCATACTATTGCCACTAGATGGAGCTGCGATTACGCTACTCGTCCTGAAAAACCCGGTTGGCAACAATGCAAATAACAAAAACTAAATGTGCAGCATTCCCATTGCCAACACCCAATTCACCCAATGTTAAGTCAAGAGGTCATCATATGTTACCAATTTACTCTGAGGATGAGTTCATGGCATGCAGCTGTTACCTTTTCACAGCTGTGCAGCCTTGTTTTGTTGAAAGCTATGGAGAAATTGACTAATCCAAAATGCTGAGACAACCAATTCATCCATTTTTGTGTCTTTCTGATACAACACTTTTGCCTCATTGCTGTTTCTAACTATTGTATGGAAGTCATTTGTTCCTGTGAACCATCATCCTAGAGAGAGCAATGTCATTATGGCAATACAAGACCTTTTAATCATGAGCGCACAGCGGTGTGTCGAGCCATGAGACCAATTTGTGAGAACGCCGTAAGAGTTGAAAGTGTTTCATAACTCCCTGAGTAAATGTGAACTCAGTCAAGTAGAAAAGGGCACTCAAGAGCACTAAGCAATGCACAGTGATTTTGTATGTAAAAGGGTTTAATGTGAACGCTTTCAATGAGGTCAGCATAGAAACCAAGCAAGCTTCAATGTATCAGTCATTTGTATTGTGTTGCACAGCCACAGCATGAGAGCTATGAAAGGCTTTTTGGTGAAACGCCACTGATGGAAAGCAAAATTATTTTATTTATTATATATTATATTTGTTAGAATGGGAATAAAAGGTTTATTTATATTCCTAGGTAAGCTCTATAGACATAATCTGTGGCATAATCTATATGCAGCTTCTATAGAAAAATGCAGTAATGAACTTATAATGCAAGACATTAGGAAAAGGCAAAAATCTAAATATTTTTTTTGATACAAAAATGTATAGCTGCAAAGTTTATACTGTATTTTTAAAAGTGGTATTTTATTACATGTTTCCTGATGTAAATCCTGTGTGTGGAGCTCAGTATTTTACAAGTTATGTCACGTCCCTTTCTGGTATCCTTGCACGTACCATGTGACATTTACCAGGTCTACGAGCTTTATAATATGGTCATTACAGGCCGTTATATTGGATATAACTACACAGACAAGGTTAGTACACTCTTAAAAATAAAGCTGCTTCAAAAGGTTCTTCAAGCGATGCCATAGAAGAACCATTTTTAGTTCCACAAAGAACCATTCAGTCAAAGGTTCTTTAAAGAACCATCTCTTTATTACTTTTTTATAATCTCAAGAACCTTTTTTCGCCACAAAACCCTTTTGTGAAACAGAAAGGTTCTTCAGATGTTAAAGGTTCTTTATGGAACCATTTAGAAAAAAAAGGTTCTTCTATGGCATCGTGAAGCACCTTTATTTTTAAGAGTGTAGATGATTTTATCAACACAAGCCTCATGCTAATATGTATAGTTTTGTTTATACTGTCAAAACTGAAAATATTTGACCATTTATTTGAGTAAATTAGAAAATTATTTTCAACAGCATATCACAGATGCTTGTATGCAACTTGGTAAAGTTACACTGATAAATTGCTTGAACAGGTTCTAAACGATTTTATATATATATATATGTATCACACTTACCTTGTCACAGCGGGAGTGTAAAGGTAAAGAGGCGGGCTTGTGCTGAGGTGAGACCCTGAAGACTGACTGTGTCCGTGGGGGGCTGGGTGCTCGTTTTGTTCCTACTGATCTGTAAAATTAAGAAGTTTTCAAAATGTTTTATGTTTTAGGTATAAATATGCTGAATATGATTACTACAGTAGGGATGTTCCCTTTTTATACACCACTTTTTTATTAAGCTCTATTGCAGCATCTGTGGCATCTGTTGGTTACCACAAACATTTTTACTTGCTCATTATTTTTAAAGAGCAAAAAATGTACATGTACAATGTAAGTAGACAAAGTCCAGGCAGTAAATATTAAAATACACACCATTTTAAAATGATAGCCATGGTCTGACAATGTTTGGGGTCAATACGTTTAAAAAAATAATGAAAAAACCCAAAAAAACTTTTATTTACCAAGGATGCAACAAATTGATCAAAAGTGAGAGTAAAGACATTTATGATGTTACAAAAGATTTCTATTTCAAATAAATGCTGTTCTTCTGAACTTTCTAGTCATTAAAGAATCCTGAGATTCTGAGCACATCTGTTTTCAACATTGATATTACGAAATGTTTCTTAAGCACCAAATCAACATGTTAGAATGATTTCTGAAGGATCATGTAACACTGATGACTGGAGTAATGGCTGCTGAAAATTCAGCTTTGCCATCACAGAAATAAATTACATTTTAAAATATATTCACAAAGACAACCGTTTAGCCTACAGACAAAAATAAGAATTCCAATTTAAGAAGCGTATAACAAGAGAAAATAAAACAAATAAAACATTATACGCTCGCCCTCCAGAGCTGACAGTGGGTGCAAATGCAAAAGACAACGTGGGGGTATTCTTGGCCACAATGTTTAGCTATTGCATTTTAGTGCTCCTCTGGCAAAAAAGCACATGTACATATGAGCCAAAAGATTATAAATGACACTTTTAATGGTACATAAATGAAATCAATATGACTCCTATAACCTTATTGGGGCAACAGAGATTGATTGTGAAGTACTTCAACAGCTGAGATAAGCTTCAAGTCACCCAGCATGCTGGGATTTACAGTGTGTGCCACTGGGGTCAACCGGGGTATGATTTAGTAAAAAAATAATTGTTAACACAAAATCTGAACTCATTCTAATGTTATTCCAAATCTTTATGACTTTCTTCCTTGAAACACAAAAGGTGAAGTTTTGAAGGATATCCGAGCTGCAGTATTCTATGCAATGGAAGTGAATGTTGTCCAAGACCTGTCATGCTCCAAAAAGGACAAAAAGCATCATAGAAACAGTCCATATTACTTGTAAGCTGTATTCCAAGACTTCTGAAGCCATAGCTTTTAGTGAGGAGCAGTAATTTACAAGAATCTTGCCCTGAAAATCTTGCTTAACAGCTGTGGTCACCATTCACTTTCAATACAAAGGAAAGAGCAGCTCAGACATTCTGCTTCATTCCTCCTTTTGTGTTCCCCAGATAAAAGAAAGTCATATGGGTCATGCCAGAAAAAAAAACAGCAGGATGAGTAAATGACAGATTTTCATTTTGGGTGAACTATACCTTCAAATGTATCAAGCTTCCATGAAAGACCATGACTGACACAAGGTTATGCTGTGATCTAATTTAGTACAGAATCCGTGTCATATCTGTGCTTTTAAATGCTATTTCATTCGTAGCAGTAATCTAGTTCAAGTGAAGTTATAGAATGTGTACCTAGCTAAGTGCTATTATGGCCACATGCTGTCCCCTTGGCAGATAGCTATAATGTAATGAAATGGACGTTTCTGTAAAAAGCGAGACTTTCAGTAGAGGGCAATAATTTGTGCTGACTATCTATTAGCATTCCCGACTCAAATCTGAGCCTAATGCCCGATAACTAATGTCAGAGAAATAAGAGATTAAAAAAAACACTTTTTCCAGCAGATTTGAGAAAATTTTGGACTGACAGAGCAGAAGCAACCTTACCCCTCTTCCATTACACTTCCCAGAGCACTTGTGCACTCCAAAGACACTGACATTCTGACACTGCCTGTTCAAACAGATCTGTTATAAAGAAAGAGAGACAACGAGAACTGTAGGTTAAGAAAAAAACAACACACTGAATAGGTATCAACTGCTAGGAAGCATTTTTGTTACTGGCCTTAACTACTGGCTGACCGAAATGTTTTTTTTTAAAGTGCCAGGGTGGCCAATATAATACCAATAGCCAGTATAATATTTTTTAACAGAAAATGAGGTACCACTTCATTTTACAGTCCAGTTCCGCATATGCATACTATGTTCTTATTATAGTAATTACATTAACTGTGTATAACTAGGTACTAACCCTGAACCTACCCCTAAACCTTTAATATAATGCAGTTACATTATATTAAATTACTTTTTTTAGGCAAGTACACTGTAAATACATGTAAATGCACATATTGTAAGAAAATTACATATTTACTCAAAACTAAAACTCAAAAACTTAAATATGCAGATATGGATTTTATATCTTACGGTTAAAAACTAGGGCTATCAAAAGTATAAAATAAATCACAATTATTACTTTACTATATCTAAACAACTGATAATTTTTTTTATAATAAAACAATTTCAAAATAATATACTAAATAATTAAATTCAATTGAATTCAATTCAAGTTTATTTGTAAAGTGCTTTTCACGATAAAAAAAGGTTGCAAAGCAGCTTTTCATAAAATTAAGTTTCTACAGTATATTTAGTAGTAGCTTGTCAGTGGTGACTGTCAAATTGATATACATATGGCAGAAATGAGCGGTATAATTCAGTTAATGACGTAATCAAACAGATGATGAACACTATTAACAGCAATGATTATATGTTGCAATCAAACTTGTAGCAAAATTTAGTAGTTTAATAAAAAATCATCATGAAAGCCTATTTAATTAAAGGAGTCTTTTTAAATGATCATACACAGTAGTAGTTTACTGAAGGGATAATCCACAAACGTAATCCAAAGGCAGGCAAAGGACATACATAGGCAATCTACAACAACGACAGAGTAAGGGACTGAGGCAAACAGAAACCAGGCAGAATAAGACCAGGAACCAAAATATGGGAGAACCAGGATACAAGGCTTATAATTGCAGTAATGACACATACAAGACTTCGCAAAGATTAACTGAAAACACCAGGCTTATATAGGCAGAGGTAATGAGCAACAGGTGAAAATCAGGCATGATGAGTCCGGGCAATGGGTTATGGGAAATGAAGTCCAAAACTGAGTGACAGAGGAATGGGTTGGATTGTCCTCTGGTGGTTATCAAAAGGCACTCCAGCTGGTGTTCATGACATAGCCCCCCACCTTCTAACGAGTGGCTTCCAGACGCTCCTTTAACAAGAAAAGACTCAAGTTCAGGAGGGAGGTGGGGCGGAGGCAAAACGGGGGAGGGATAGAGGGCCAGGCCCATGGACAGGAAAAGGAACAGGAGCCGGTGGAGCAGGAGACCAGGGTAGAGCAGGAAGCCAGGGCAGAGCAGGAAGCCAGGGCAGAGCTGGCAGAGCAGGAATCCAGGGCAGAGCCGGCAGAGCAGGAATCCAGGGCAGAGCCGGCAGAGCAGGAATCCAGGGTGGAGCAGTCGGGACCGAAGGGCCCCACGGTGGAGCAGACAACAACTAGGGTGGAGCTGAAGACCACTTCAGCTGAGCTGATGGTGCGAGTTAACACCAAGAAGGCTCAGGCTGAGCCAATGAGCACCAAATTGGAGCTGACGAGGCAGGTGACAACCAAGGCGGATCAGGCAGGTCTGGAATAGAAAGCACAGAGGTTAACAATGGCCTCTGCGGCTGTAATAGGACAGGCAAAGTGCTCAGAGACAGCCTTCTTGGCCGTGACAGGACAGGCAGGGAGCTCAAGGGTGACATGTGTTTGAGAAAGTACAGGCAGGGAACTCACAGGCTGGCGTCAACACAGGACTGAGCTCTGAGACTTGCATTGACTCACGGACTGGAGCAGGCTCTGGAGCAGACTAATGGACTGGAGCGGACTCGTGGACTGGAGAGGGCTCTGCAGCGGACTCATGGACTGGAGCAGGCTCTGGAGCAGATTCATGGACTGGAGCTGGCTCTGGAGCAGATTCATGGACTGGAGCTGGCTCTGGAGCAGATTCATGGACTGGAGCTGGGTCTGGAGCAGATTCATGGACTGGAGCTGGCTCTGGAGCAGACTCATGGACTGGAGCGAGCTCTGGAGCAGACTCATGGACTGGAATGAGCGCTGGAGCAGACTCATGGACTGGAGCAGGTTCTGGAGTGGACTTAAGAACTGGAGAGGAGTGTGCAGCACAAACACACAAAATGGCGACCGCCATTACTGGAAGGGCAGCTGAAGGTGGGAGAACCTGTGCAGAGGCCACGGAGCTTGCAAGCGCTGAGGTCACCGGGATGCCTGCCACTCACACCGACATCAGAGGGGGGTCCGCCACAGTGTACATAAGTCTCGGTTGCCTGGGCACTGCCTTACTAGCTTCAAGTGCATCGTTCGTGAAGGCCGGGAAAACTGGCATGGTGTCCATGATGGCTGAAGACACTGGCGTGGCAGCCATCTTGCGGAGAGGCTCTGGGCTGGTGGTCATGACGGGATGAGACTCTGGAATGGCAGCCATGTATATAGGCAGAGGTAATGAGCAACAGGTGAAAACAATCAGTCATGATGAGTCCGGGCAATGGGTTATGGGAAATGAAGTCCAAGACTGAGTAACAGTATGGGATGGAGTGCCCTCCAGTGATTATCAAAGGCACTCCAGCTGGTGATTATGACAAATATAATATAATATAATATATGATGTGGATATTGAAACTGATACACTGGGGAGGTTAATCAGCAAAACAAACACCAAATGGCCAATGGAATGCAATAAAAATGGCCAAATATCATCTCAGCCTGGCTGATAAACCACTAGCATAATTTCTTGATGACATAATCTCAAGCAGATACATCATGTGATGATTTATTCTCATACCATTCCCTCAGCACACTTTGTGCCTGCCAATACCAGTCCTGGATCAGGCATATCATCACCAAGGTACACATGTGTTCCGCGGCACAGAATACGCCCACCCTCCTGCAGAGGTATGTTTGTCTCTATGGACACCGCATTGGTTCCGATCACTGGCCTTTTGGCACCTCCTTGGCACTGAATTTTCCCACACCTAGCATCCCTGTTTAAATCACACAGACAAAATACAAGGAGTGAGCATGCAACAAAAGTGCTAAATGTTTTTACATTGAATAAATGGGATAAGGTGATAAAACAACTGAAAAACAGAGAGGAGATTGTGCTGTCTTGAGGCAATCTTGCCTTTCACACCCTCTCACTCATGTGAGGAGCCGAGAGTGTAATTAATAGTGACAAGAGATTACATGCAAAACCATGGGGCTGCCTCTGTCACTGAATAATAATGGCATGGCTACAAAGAAATTAATAAAATTACCTTCTTTACAACATGTCTGATGGGCCATCCCATAATAATTAGACAGCAAATGACATGAATGAATCAGGACAACCTTGACCGATATTACACTGGCTCACTTATTCTTTATTTTAATATTTTATTGTTTTGAGAATGTATGTCATGAAAATTGGTATTTCTGTGTTAGTCACTGGTTCTAAATTTTAATTAAGCATGCTGTATTGGCACTATAAAAGTTAAGAATTTGTATTGCCAAAATACCACAAAATTAAGTAGAATAAAAGTTAAAATGGGGCAAAGAAGTAGTTTAACAAACAAAACGTACTCAGTTACTATTGTAACCTCGGTTCCCTGAGATACAGGAACGAGTACTGCATCGTTAAGACGCTAATGGGGAAAACTCCTATTTTCCGATGACTGAAGCCTTTTTTAAATAATGCAGTGTAACTGCACGGCCATTGGTTGCCAGATCAACAACCAGTGATATAAAAATCGAACCAATGGCTCACAAGCCTATGGCGATGAAGCCTGCCAGAGCCCGCCAGAATGGGCGGAGCCATCTGGCTATATCTGGCCTGTTGCCATAGGATCTTCAGGTTACTTCGAATGAAGCGATGACTGAGTTGTGCAGCTGCATAGCACGGCTAGTTATGCAGTACTCATTCCCGTATCTCAGGGAACCGAGGATACATTAGTAACCGAGTGCGTTTCCTGTCGATACTTCACTCGTACTGCGTCGCTAAGATGCTATGGGGAACCAGTACAATCCCGCCGTGTTATGCTAGAGGAACGACTCATACTTGAACTTGCCTTAAGCATTACAAGGGGCCGAGAGAGACCAAGTATTTAGCAGGGAATGCCCCACAGGAAGCAATAGGGCTAAACTCGCAGAGGTCAGCTCGGCCATGAGTAATTGTTCCAAGAAGACCCTTACAGCCTCGGCACTCTGTGAGGGTCAAGAGCGTAAGAAGGGAGGCAAAGCCTAAGCACTGGTAATTGCCCTAAGGCAAGAATGCCCATTACGCAAAAAGGACCCTGGCCTGTAAGGCTGGTATGTCCAGATTATTGAACCTGTCAAATGTGGATGGCAAGGCCCAGACACACCGCTAGACCATGCCCAAGACGAGGCCATAATCTCTAGTCGAATGGGCTCTTACCACCTGGAGAGTCTCTGCTTAGTGACCGGAAGCCCTTTGGTGCTGCCACAGAAGCATATAAAGAATTGTTCCGACTGCCTGATTGGGGCGGAACGCTCGATATAAAACTGCAATGCCCTGACGGGGCAGAGTAAGTTCAACTCCTGGTCATCCTTCGAGGGAGGAAGCATCGATAGAGTTATCACCTGTGCTCTGAATGGAGTGAAGAGCACCTTAGGTATGTACCCGAGCCTTGGATTCAGGATGACCTTAGAGTCGTTGGGCCTGAATTCCAGGCAAGAGAGGCTCACAGAGAGTGCCTGTAGATCCCATCTGCTTTACGGATGCTAACGCCAGAAGCAGAACAGTTTGTAACATCAGGGGGCGAAGGTCAATGAATTGTTGTGGCTAAAAAGGGGGGCTCTTTAGGAAATGGGTAGCGTCTGGCAGAGTGGGAGCGCTGGCAAGGCTCAGGCTGCGAAGCCAACTGGGTGGCTGGAGGTGCGGCTTTGTGGGCTGCTGACTTGGCGCTGAGTAGAAGCAGCCATAGAGCTGGAGCACTTGGGAAGGAAGTGTCGCATGGCCTGGGACGACTTCTGTGCATCTGTGAAGTGCTCTGCAAATCCCTCCTGGTATCTTAGAGCGAACTGAAGAGTGTAACCTCATTTTATTATCCGCAATACCCAGTCTGACACTCCGGGCCTTGGCCCGTGTGGCAAGGGGTTGGATTAATTCGGGTGGCGGATTGCCTTGTGGGGACCCGACACTCGTGGTAAGTGGAAGAGGAAATATACTCTCTTTTTGAAAATGTTTGTGTTTTATCTTTCCCGCTATAACAGCGCCTGGTTGTGTGGGTGCTTTTTGAACGGGCCCGGTTTTCACAATGGAGCTGATCACAAACATACTGCTGTCAGCACCTGGAACTGAACGGGGTGCTTGGAAGCATAACAAAGGCTGCTTGGGGTAATTGCCCTAAGGCAAGAATGAGCCCATTACGCAGAAAGGACCCTGGCCTGTAAGGCTGGTATGTCCAGATTATTGAACCTGTCAAATGTGGATGGCAAGGCCCAGTCGGCCGCCGCACAGATTTCTGCAATGGACACACCGCTAGACCATGCCCAAGACGAGGCCATAATCTCTAGTCGAATGGGCTCTTACCACCTGGAGAGTCTCTGCTTAGTGACCGGAAGCCCTTTGGTGCTGCCACAGAAGCATATAAAGAATTGTTCCGACTGCCTGATTGGGGCGGAACGCTCGATATAAAACTGCAATGCCCTGACGGGGCAGAGTAAGTTCAACTCCTGGTCGTCCTCCGAGAGTTATATTATATTATTATGAAAGTGCCCTAAGGCAAGAATGCCCATTACGCAAAAAGGACCCTGGCCTGTAAGGCTGGTATGTCCAGATTATTGAACCTGTCAAATGTGGATGGCAAGGCCCAGACACACCGCTAGACCATGCCCAAGACGAGGCCATAATCTCTAGTCGAATGGGCTCTTACCACCTGGAGAGTCTCTGCTTAGTGACCGGAAGCCCTTTGGTGCTGCCACAGAAGCATATAAAGAATTGTTCCGACTGCCTGATTGGGGCGGAACGCTCGATATAAAACTGCAATGCCCTGACGGGGCAGAGTAAGTTCAACGTCCTCCGAGAGTTATATTATATTATTATGAAAGAGTTATTGCTAAAAGATGACTTTACATGTCCGTGTTCTGTTCCGTTTCTGAGTGCATATCTTTCTGAGGAGCAGTGCAAGTTCTCTTTCACGCTTTTAAAAACATGAATAAATATACTTCTATAAATCAAGCACGTCCCATTTTGCAAAAGTCACATTCCATGATTTTACTGATTTGCACATAAAATTGGGCTTTTATGGAGGAACGAAAGCGCAGCGCTGGAAAAGGGGGCGGAATGGGGCGCAATAATCGTTTTCTCGATTACTGTATTTTCATAATCATTGGAGGCCAAAATCGAAATTGTTTTTCGATTAATTTCACAGCCCTAGGACGTGGTGTCCCCTTAGGTCTGGCAAGAAGGTGCGAAGGCCCAAACACACTGCCAGCATCTCCAGGCAGTTGATGTGCAGCCATCCTTCCTCTTTCGACCAGAGGCCAAAAGCCGGTTTGCCATCGCACAGTGCTCCCAACCTGTGTTGGAAGTGTCTGTCGAGACTACCGTCCTTCAGCAGACCATTCCCAGGGGCACACCCCGTTCTATCCACTGAGAATCTTTTCAAGGGGCCCGAGCTGCCGCGCAGGCCTGGTCCATCTTGATACGAAAATGCCAGACATGGGACGGAACTAGCGGTTTCAGCCAGTACTGAAGGGGCCGCATGTGAAGCAGGCTTAGCTGTAGCACTGGAGATGCAGAGGCCATGAGACCCAGCATCTTCTGAAACGTCTTGAGGGGGTGAGAGGCTCCTATTTTGCCGAGCCATTGGTTAGATTTTTATATCACTGCACGAACCAATGGCCGTGCAGTTACACTGTGTTATTAAAAAAAGGATTCAGTCATCGGAGAAAAGTAGTTTTCCTCATAGCGTCTTAGCGATGCAGTACGAGTGAAGTATCGACAGGGAACAGAACAATATTATATCAAAAATAGAAGAAAACAAGCAAAACAGAAGGCAAAGCAAAGGGAAACAAAAGAAATGAGCAAAGCAAAATTAAACAAAGCAGAACAAAACAGAACAAGAAAACTAAACAAAGTGTAAAAGCAAGCAAACAAAACAACAAGAACAAAACAAAAAGCAAAGTATATGAAGCGAACAAAATAAAATTAAAGCAAAATAGAAAAGTAATAATATAATAAAATGTAAAATTGAAGCAAATTTGACAAATGAATGTAATTGTACTTTAAGTAAAAGGTTCAAGTGCAAAGAGCTGTAGTATCATGCCCTGCCTGTACCTTGCTTGACATTTAGCAAAGGAACCTTTGGAGTCTTTTCCACAATTTCCATAGGGATCACCTGCAGAGTTTACTCTTTCAAAACAGATTCCCGGGGCAGGTTTCGCTCCTAGAAAACGAAAAGGAATGAAAATAAAACAGCATATGCCCACTGTTAGAGATGGAAATATGACACTGTACAATGCTTCCATCTTGTTTTAGCTTGTATATAAATCAAAAACAGATGAAAGGATATCATATGTCAGACTGTGGCCTGAATCCTTTTGGAAGGGAGTATGAACAGACATATGGAATAAATAACAGCAATCAGTGTGAGCTTTCATATTGCTTGAGCTCGCCATATGAATGCATGCAGGATTGAATGGGAAAATCTGGCTCGACAATGGTTACATATAGAATTACAGTGTCAAAAATGTACGATTAATAAAATGTATATCTGCAGAACCCTACGATCAATTTTTGGTCATCCAAATAAGCCCAGGAACCCTGCAGCTATCCACATACCAACCTGGTCCCCACAGAGTGATGCATTGCTGCTCATGAGTCTGACAGATGCCGTTGTAACAGTAACCATCCATATTGTGGCACACGAGTCCATCTTGCAGGTACACATTGGCAGGGCAGTGGGGGTTTGATCCGGTGCAAAACTCAGGTAAGTCACAGGAGTTACTGGACTCTCTACAAGGAGTCCCAGCTGGTTTTAACTGCACAGACACAAGAACAAAAGGCTTCAGACAAAAATGGAGCAAACTTAAAGTGCACAGTCAACTAAAGGGGATTTCTTTCAAAATTAAGCAAAGAGAAATATATCTTCAACTCCGATGCAGGCACTATGGGATAAATTCAAAGTGATGCAGAGACAAGCTTTGCATGAATCACAAAGGCTATTGGGTACAATAAATAGTCAGTTGTTTCTACCAAGTAATATTCATGGAAAAGTTCTCCAAAAACTATTCCTTTATGTTGCACTAAGAAACTAAATGTAGTCCAAAAAGTGCCAAGATTAAATTCGTTTAGTTGCAATTTTCATTTAATGAAGCATTATGTTGAAAGCCTGTTGTAGTTTGTTGTAAAGTCTGTGTGAACATATATCCCTGTTCTGGGGTCTGTTCCGAAGGGCCCTGGTCTGGCTTCTTTCCTCAGTAAGTAAGTGAGCTGAGCGCTCTGATTTATGTGTCTGGAGGCCTGAGAGGAAAATTAGTGCCTATGTTTGAAGTGCAAATGTCGGTTCATGTTGCATTTATTAATGGGGCAAGGAGAATGTGATTTCCACGCCATTATTTTACACACAGAGAAAGAACGAATGAGGAGGAAAGAGGGATGGGACAGATTTACAAAAGTACCTGGCAGTCTTCACAGCACTGTCCATGGGCACACACAGCATCTCCCTTGAGAGTGCAGGTTGTAGCGTTACAGCAGGGGTTTAGACACTCCTAAAAAACACATGGAACATGTGGAAAAGTTAAGTCAATCACAGCACACTTCATTTAACTATTGAAGTCTTGAAGTTAAAGTATCAAAAAGATTGTTCAATTTTAAGAGTCAGAGAGAAGCTAAAAATGTCTGTCATTCAAAGACCCGATAGACCAAAAGCAAAAAAGCTAAGTAAACAAAAAAACAAACAAATAAAAAACAAGCAAAGCAAAAACTACAAAAAGCAACGTAAACAAATTCAAGAAAAGAAAAAACAACAACAGCAAAACAAGCCAAGTAAACAAAGAACAAATAAAGCAGAACAAGCAAAATAATCAAGCAAACAAGCAAAGCAAACAAACAAAAAATAAATAAAAATCTAAATAAGCAAAACAAGAAAAATAAAGAACAAAGCAACAAAACAAAAAGCAAAACAATGAAAAAAGGAAACAAACTACAGTGGGTATAGAAAAGAATCACACCCCTTTAAAATAATCACCAAAAAAAAAAAATCTAAATAAGCAAAACAAGAAAAATAAAGAACAAAGCAACAAAACAAAAAGCAAAACAATGAAAAAAGGAAACAAACTACAGTGGGTATAGAAAAGAATCACACCCCTTTAAAATAATCACATTTTATTGCTTTGCAGCCTGAAATGAAGACGGACACAGTTTTTGTTTTATCAAGCTGTATTTACTCAATGCAACTTATAACATCCAAGTGAAAGATATAATACATGTCAGAAAAAAACAAACAAACAAAAAAAAATTAATCTTTTGATTTAATTACAGCCTTTAATCTGTTGGGATATGTCTCGGTCTCTACTAACTTTGTACATCTAGACTTTGCAATATTTGACCACTCTTCTTTGCAGAACTGCTCAAGTTCAGTTAAATTTGCTTATTTTGTAACCGTTTGTGGACTGCAGTCTTCAAGTCATTCCACATATTTTCATTGGGGTTTAAGTCTGGGCTCTGACTAGGCCATGCAAGGACATTCACCTTTTTCTCCTTTAACCACTGTGTGCTTTGGGTCATTGTCATGTTGGAAGGTAAACCTTCCCATTGACAATTTTCTGGCAGAGGACAGCCGATTTTCCTCAAGAAATTGACAGTATTTTGCCATTTTTCCTTCTATCCTGACAATTGCTCCAGTCGTTGCTGCAGAGAAACGCTCCATAACAGGATATCACCACCTCCATGCTTTACTGTAGCAATGGTGTTATGTGAATGGTGAGCTGCATTGGATTTCCGCCAGACATATCGTTTGGTGTTGACAATGCTGCCGCATTAAGACCGCACTGGGCCCCGGGGCTATGACTTACTGCAGGGCCCCCCAGGCCCACCTTAAGAAAAAATGCGCCTAAAATGTATAATTGCAAAAATATATACGTTGTATTGAACATTAAAGGAGCAACAGATTTTGTGTGAAAATAAATCATTCAAGTTGTTTATTTTGTTTAAAAGAGGGGCCTTTTACCCCACACATGGGGTAAAAGGCACACGGTATTTATACAAATACTTCAGCTAAAATTATGTTTTTTTTTAGAAATAATGTCTAAGTTAATACTTGTTCAAAACAATCACTTTAGCAAAGTTTGTACTATTTTCTTCTTATTTTGAAAAATAAAAGTATTATTTTTTTCCAATACATATGCGGTCATTAAAATGTTAATATAAAAATATATATTTTAAAATACTGAAACAAAATCGTTTTAATAAGTAAAGATTCTCAAAGTATTGAAGGAGATCCAATAATAATTGAATATATATTTACATTAGTAACAGCAAATTATATTTTATTATATGATATGATTAATATCATGTTTTTAAATATGATGGTTTCATTCTAAACATGGTGATTATCTCTAATATGGACACCCAAAATAATATATGATATTTACCATCTGAATCTAACCATGTCATGTCAACAAATGGAAAAGTCAGCCATCTATTAATTATCTTGTTAATTACTGTGCGCCTTTAGCCCCAACAGCAGGGGGCTAAAATACCATACTTTTATATATTCTTTCATTATTTAAAAACTGTTGCTTTAATTATCTAAAACAAAACTGAAAATCATAAAGAAGACCTTTCTCTCAAAATCAATGCACTAATTTGAGCTATTCTCATTTGCTACTTAAATCTACAACATTTTTAAAAACATAAAATATTAGATCAAGTAAGCACAGAATCAACTTCGCACTGCTGCGCGCGATCGCGTCACAGATCAGACAAATATACACGTGCATCTTGAAAAACGGATGTTTAGGAAAGTGCTACGCCACATTTTTGTGCCATCTAGTGGTTTAGATGAAAATAATATCAAAGGCGCCTTTTACCCTGGGGCACCTTTAGCCCCCTTGTACCCTATATATATATATATTTTTTTTATTTTATTATTATTTTTTTTTTATAACATATCAAAATTCTTGATGCACTGAAATTTCTATATCAATAAAAAAATAATACTAGCCTAAGTAAAAATAAGCTTACTAAAGACAAGTAAACAGTCACAAATTAAGCTACAACAGAACAAAGATCATAAAAAACGGCCTACTTGAAAAACTTAAAGCACTGAATAATAAATATATTGTATAAAATAAAATGTGCAAATAGACTGAATAGTCTTCACTGTATAAATTAAATATACATTCATTATTTATTTTACAAAGGTGATTCAGTCAAGGACAGTAAGTTATTTTCTTTCTGATGTTTGATTTACATTATTGACACAAATGGTAACAGCAGCTATATTAGGCTGCATTATAGTTCACCCAAAAATGAAAATTCTGTTGATGTTCTTAAACTGTATGAGATTCCTTCATGCTGTTGAACACAAAAAGAATATATTTGGAACAATATTGGTAACCAAACAGTTGCTGGGCCCTCACTACTTCCATATATGAAGAAAAATAAATAAGACTATTGGAGTCAGTTGGGACCAGAAACTGGTTACGATCATTCTTCAAAATATCTTCTTTTATGTTGAGGAAGAAAAGGAAATTCATAGAGGTTTAGAACAATTTGAGGGTAAGTATATGATGACAGTATCTTCATTTTTGGGTGAATATCCTTTTAAGATCTCATCATATAGGCTAAGGGTCTCATATAGCCTAACACATGCTTTATCTTTAACTATTAACATTCATTTAAGACACAAATAACTGTGTTTACGAGGATACTCGCAAAGACGGGCATTTTGACACATAACTATGTGTATTTGACCGTTTAAGCACAAGGAGCGAAAGTTTAGTCAGTAATACGAGCAGGTGCGCACTGCGCGTATCAGGTAGAAACCGTTTTAATGCACGCATGAACCAGAATGAATTCTGCCCCGCAGCGTAATGTCCATGAACAGTATAAACCATTTGTTTTATAACCTGCTTAAAACGCCTTGAAATGATAAGCTTAGACTACATCATGACGCGCTTCAATCAACGATTGATATATTTCTACCGGATTATCTCCCAACCCTTAAATGAATATAGTTTGTTCAAACACAAAAACAATATAAATCCAGTTAGTAATCAAACTAACCTAAAATCTGTGTGGACGATTACACTGTTTTTATCTGCTCCATGTGCCCAGCTTCAGCCCCGCCTAGCCCAGTGGTTAAAATGACCCTGGGTGTTGAGGCCAAATAATTCAAATTTTAGTCTCAAATGCCTCAGAATCTTCAAGGTGCGTTTTGGCAAAGCTCAGTCTGACAGCATGTGGCCTTTCTTGAGGAGTGGCTTTTTTCTTGTAACACTCCCATACAAGCCAGATTTGTGGAGAATTTGAAATACTGTTGTCACATGCATACAATGAACACTCTTTGTCATAAATTCCTGCAAATGCTTCAGAGTTGCTGTAGGACTCTTGGTAGCCTCTCTGACCAGTTTCCTTCTAGCTCTTTCATCCAGTTTGGAGCAACATCATAGTTGATTATTTGCTTCACTTGCACTACCAAGGACTGAAATTCTTCAGTCCTTGGTAGTGCAAAAGTCTTTTAATGCTGAGCTATTCAAAATGAGCACAGCTGATCACAGCTGAAAGTCAAATGGCTTTGTGTGCCATTGAGAAGGTGATTAGCTACACCTGATTGAGTTTACAAGTCATTTTTAGGAGCGGGTGATTCTTTTTCCAGCTCAGTGATTCAGTTTTTTTTTTTTTCCCTGACATGTTGAAGAATCAATCCAAGATGGCACCGCAGATGGAAGCCTCAGTGATCGGCTCTTCAGTTTTTGTTAGTTTTTCCTGTTTTTTATTTCTCAAACAGAATCAGTTTTACCAGGGATGAACTGCTGAACATTCGGCAGTACACACCACACAATCTTCTACCAGATTTCATTTTATTCGGACGTGTTGCTGAACGTTGTATATGGCGGAGCAGCGGCACTGATCAAACGCTTCAGGACGCGCAGACGGGGGAAGCAAGCCGGCACGCTCGTGAAGCTCAGACGGATTTCGAACGGTGCTGCCTATCATTCATCTGGCGAATCTCCGCTCTCTACCCAACAAAACGGACAAACTTCTTCTGCGCTCCCATACAAATAAGGATTTTTCACATTCTGCTGCTCTGTGTTTCACGGCGTGTTAAATCTGCCGAGCTTCCAGCTGTTCAGAGCGGACTGCGATGCAGAATCAACGGGAAAATCGCGTGGCAGCGGGACATGTTTCAACATCAATGAAAGGTGGTGTACAGATGTAACCAGTGTTAAAGAAGATGTGCTGTTCCGATCTAGAATCACTTTTCATTAACTGTTAGCCATTCTATTCGCCACGGGAGTTTCACTCATTCATTCTCGTGAGTGTTTACATTCCACCGCACGCGCACATGAGCTCAGCTTTACAGAAACTCGCTGATCAGATCACAGACACAGAGCAATAACACCCGGACTCTTTTAATCATTCTTGGGGACTTTAATAAAGCAAATCTTTCCTGTGAACTGCCAAAATACAGACATCATGTTACATGTCCCAACAGAGACAGTAATATACTGGACCATTGTTACTCCACAATAAAGGATGCATATCACTCCGTCCCCAGAGCAGCTGTAGGACTCTCTGACCACTGCCTGGTTCATCTTATACGACTTACAGGCAAAAACTTAAATCTGCTAAACCTGTTATAAAGTCTGAAAAAAGATGGACCAACGAAACAGAGTGGGCATTACAAGCCTGGGACCATGGATGATGGTCAACATGGGACTGCACTTCATCCTGCAACATCTGGACAAAACAGGGACTTATGTGAGGATCCTGTTTATGGACTTTAGCTCCGCTTTCAACACCATCATCCCAACACTCCTCCAGACCAAACAAACCCAGCTCTCTGTCCCTAGCTCTATCTGTCAATGGATCATCAGTTTTCTGACAGATAGGCAACAGCTAGTGAGAATTGGTAAATTCACATCCAACAACCGCACCACCAGCACTGGCACCCCTCAGGGTTGCGTCCTAATGACTGCACCTCTAAAGACCCCTCTGTCAAGCTCCTGAAGTATGCAGATGACACTACAGTCATCGGTCTCATCAAGGATGGAGACGAGTCTGCTTACAGACAGGAGGTTAAAGAGCTGGCTGTCTGGTGCAGTCACAACAACCTGGAGCTGAACACTCTCAAAACAGTGGAGATGATAGTGGACTTCAGGAGAAACCCCCCTGCACTCCCCCACTCACCATCATGGACAGCACTGTGGCTGGAGTGGGTTACTCACATCGACTCCATTGTTAAAAAGGCCCAACAAAGGTTGTACTTCTGTACTTCTTTGAGGAAATTCAACCTGCAACAGGAGCTGCTGAAAGAGTTCTACTCTGCCATCATTTAGTCAGTCCTGTGCTCCTGTGCACCTGTCTGGTTTGGTTCAGCTACAAAATCAGACATCAGAAGACTACAGAGAACGGTTCGGACTGCTGAAAGGATTATTGGTGCTCTCCTGCCCACCCTCCAAGATCTGTATACATCCAAAGTGAGGAAAAGGGCTCAAAAAATTACTCTGGATCCCTCACAACCAAGCCATCTCCTTTTTGAACTTTTGCCATCTGGTCGGTGCTACAGAGCACCAAATACTAGGACAGCCAGGCACAAGAACAGTTTATTTCCCCAGGCAAACTACCTCATGAACAGTTAAATGTTCTCCCATTGTGCAATACAAGTATGTGCCATGACCTTATACTTACATATCACCATACATGTAAGATGTACATCCTAGTACATCCCTACTACATATTTTTTATTTTTATTTTATTTTATTTTAATTATATTCCTATTCTATTTTATCTATGGCACACCTGTACATACGTATAAGTAGGCAGCAGGTGCAACGCATACTCAGCTTTTCACTTCGGAGCAGAGCGATAATACCGTTCCGCTCCTGCCAAGCTTTGTTTGTTGGAAACAGAACGAGTTCAGCGCGCTCTTGGGAGCTTCCGTGCTGGTGGAACGGCACTACAGCGGTGGTGGTTTCCCGTGTCGAGTGGTTGCACGATCGCTGCCTCACGTGCCTGGGCGTTAAGCACCCTGAGGTTGCGTTCATGGATGAGTCATGTTCTCATTGCCAGAAGATGACCATCGCGGAGTTGCAAGCCAGGCTCCATTACTTCAAAAGGGGTGGAGTTCCGGTGCCTCTGCCTCAGTCTAGTTCTCTTCCTGTCAGAAGTGAGGGGAGGACTACATCAGGCAGTAGCTCGGGTGGTCTGAGGATCACAGTGGCGGCAACCCCTCCGAGGAACCAACCTCCAAGGGTCCCTCACTCCTCTAGCACTCCGCAGCCATTTAAGCTCCCTGAGGAACGTGCTGGGCCCTCTACTAGGACCGTACCAGCCGTATCCTTTGGGGCTCCTCCCGACAATCAGATGGCAATCGCTGGATCGGACAGTAACAAAGCCTGAATCGGATCCAGAGATGATGGCTATGCTTTCCCGGGCCGCCGAGAGGGTAGTGGAGACCTCCACCACGTCCGGGCACTCGAGGTTGGATGACAGGTTTCTTGGGGTGGCCCATGCTGGTTCTCAGTGCCCCACTCCGATGCCATTCTTCCCAGAGGTGCATGGGGAGTTTACCAGGTTGTGGATGGCACACCATGGCATTGCTGCAGGTCCACCAGGCTACGGCACTGAAGAACCTGCATGAGGGTGGTCATGATCCGTACCACAACTGACCTCGCGCTCCAAGCGACGAAGGTCAGCACGAGTTCTTTGGGTCGTGCGATGTCCACGCTTGTGGTCCAGGAGTGGCTGTGTCTGGCCAACATGAGGGACGATGACAAAGTGCAGTTCCTCAAATGGCCCCGTGTCCCAGACCGGCCTCTTCGGCAACACAGTCGAGAGCTTTGCCCAGCAGTTCTTGGCTGCACAGCAGCAGACATAGGCGATCTATCACATCCTGCCCTGGCAGGCAGCTGCTGCCTCCACCTGTTCAGCCTGCTTGTCGCCGAGGGCGTTCCCCTACGTCCGCCCCTGCTCCCGTGCCACAGCTGCGGCAGCCTCCAGCCAAACCTGGCGGCAAGCGGAAAAGCAAGAGGCCCTGAGACAGTCAACCCAGTGATGGAGGGAGCATCTCTTCGGGAGATGGTGTGCACATCACTCCCTTCCCCGGAGGAGTGCTGGGCGGAGAATCTTTTGTTTTGTTTTGTCCCGCCGCTGACCTCTCGGTCAGTGGTACCCAAAATCTCGACAAAAGAGTAATTTCCTCTATCTCTGGGTCACGAGAGAGGGGATGGAGAGTTGTGGATGGGCCAGTTCTGTATCACATCTTATACGACTTACAGGCAAAAACTTAAATCTGCTAAACCTGTTATAAAGTCTGAAAAAAGATGGACCAACGAAACAGAGTGGGCATTACAAGCCTGGGACCATGGATGATGGTCAACATGGGACTGCACTTCATCCTGCAACATCTGGACAAAACAGGGACTTATGTGAGGATCCTGTTTATGGACTTTAGCTCCGCTTTCAACACCATCATCCCAACACTCCTCCAGACCAAACAAACCCAGCTCTCTGTTTCTAGCTCTATATGTCAATGGATCACCAGCTTTCTGACAGATAGGCAACAGCTAGTGAGAATTGGTAAATTCACATCCAACAGCCACACCACCAGCACTGGCGCCCCTGAGGGTTCCATCCTTTCCCCACTGCTCATCTCCCTCTACACCAATGAGTGCACCTCTAAAAGACTCCTCTGTGAAGCTCCTGAAGTTTGCAGATTACACTACAGTCATCGGTCTCAACCAGGACAGAGATGAGTCTGCTTACAGACAGGAGGTTAAAGAGCTGGCTGTCTGGTGCAGTCACAACAACCTGGAGCTGAACACGCTCAAACTGTGAAAATGATCGTGGACTTCAGGAGGAACCCCCCTGCACTCCCCCCACTCACCATCATGAACAGCACTGTGGCTGCAGTGGAGTCATTCAGATTCCTGGGAACCACCATCTCTCAGGACCTGAAGTGGGACACTCACATCGACTCCATTGTTAAAAAGGCCCAACAAAGGTTGTACTTCTTTCGCCAACTGAGGAAATTCAACCTGCAACAGGAGCTGCTGAAAGAGTTCTACTCTGCCATCATTTAGTCAGTCCTGTGCACTTCAATAACTGTCTGGTTTGGTTCAGCTCCAAAATCAGACATCAGAAGACTACAGAGAACGGTTCCGACTGCTAAAAGGATTATTGGTGCTCCCCTGCCTACCCTCCAAGAACTGTATACATCCAGAGTGAGGAAAAGGGCTCAGAAAATCACTCTCGACGTTACAGAGCACCGAATACCAGGACAGCCAGGCACAAGAACAGTTTCTTTCCCCAGGCAATCTACCAATCTACCTCTTAATGTTCTCCCATTGTGCAATAAAAGTATGGGTAATAACCTTATACTTATATATCACTCTAAATCCTAAAATCCTAGTACAACTTACTATTTTTTTATTTATTTAATTGTATTCTATTCCTGCTCTATAGCACACCTGTACATATAAATAAACCAAAATAAAAGAATAAATTGTATTTATGCATGTGTATTTTATTCACATCTTATTTTTATTATCGGTGTGTTGTTGTTGCCTCTGTGTACTGGAAGCTTGTGACACTAAAACTAATTCCTTGTACGTTCAAACATACTTGGCAATAAAGCTCTTTCTGACTTATATCTTTCACTTGGATGTTATAAGTTGCACTGTGTAAATACAGCTGGATAAAACAAAAACTGTGTCCATCTTCATTTCAGGCTGCAAAACAACAAAATGTGATTATTTTAAAGGGGGTGATTATTTTCTACACCTACTGTAAAAATTATAACAGATTAGGACATTTTAATAGAGGTACATTTACATATTTAAGTCAGGCTGTTTAATTGCATGGATCAGAAAGGAGGTGTATAATTGTATAAAATGGCCAAAAAGCAAAATTACAATTGTTTTTGATGCAAGAGACCTTGACTAACATGATAACTAGACTTCAGGGGGAAAATAAAATGCTACAATAGCACAGGCTATGACCCCTTTAATTTGACATTAGATAATTAGGGGTTACAGAAAAACAATGGAAAGCAACAAAAATAAACCAATAAAACACAAACATCTTGTATGATTATTATAGTAGATATTAGTTCCAGGTGTTGAGTTCATATTCTTTTAAGAAATTCCCTTCTGTCAACCAGTTCTTTGAAACCATGGTAACAAAACAAATGTTGGGAAACGTTACTGTAGGTTTGTGTGTGTGAGTGTGTGTGTTAGTGTTTCATGTGTTGTTCTGAAAAATGTTTTTCTCAAACTCTGAACTCTTGGTATCAGTGAACAGTGTTCACGTGTGTACGTGTCTAAGTGAGTAACATCACTGACCCAAGACTGGAAGTGATGGGAACGTCAGAGTCTGAGCACAATTGAAGGAAAGAGGACATAATTTTTCTCAGAAAAGAAAGGGGGGAGAGGAAGAGATAGAGGTGAATTTTGAAGACTAAAAACCATTTGCTTTGTTGTTGAAGTGAAGCAGAAGAGCTTTGTCCTTCTCTAAAAGTAGGCCTACACAAGAAGCTCATTAAGACCTCAAGCACTAACATTTTATTTCATACACCACACAAAAATGTCTTTGGGACTTTTTATTTCTCTTTTTCACTCCTTTTCTCCCCCTCTTTAACAAGGTCCTGGTGTGGACTGGGAGAGGTGCTGAAGGGTTGGGCTAGGTAAGGTCAGTCCGCTGGCTCAAACTCTTCAGAGTCAAAGAAATCTCTTTACAGACCTGCTGTTTTCTCTAAATTACCATCAGTCAGTGCGAAATGATGGGGGGATGGGTTTCTCTCATCCTTCTACCCAACACAAAATACATGCTGCTGGGCTTCCTCCCCTCTACACCAATGAGTGCACCTCTAAAAGACTCCTCTGTGAAGCTCCTGAAGTTTGCAGATTACACTACAGTCATCGGTCTCAACCAGGACAGAGATGAGTCTGCTTACAGACAGGAGGTTAAAGAGCTGGCTGTCTGGTGAAGACAC
>NW_015505370.1:944471-989960 GCF_001515645.1 Sinocyclocheilus grahami
TCATTCAGATTCCTGGGAACCACCATCTCTCAGGACCTGAAGTGGGACACTCACATCGACTCCATTGTTAAAAAGGCCCAACAAAGGTTGTACTTCTTTCGCCAACTGAGGAAATTCAACCTGCAACAGGAGCTGCTGAAAGAGTTCTACTCTGCCATCATTTAGTCAGTCCTGTGCACTTCAATAACTGTCTGGTTTGGTTCAGCTCCAAAATCAGACATCAGAAGACTACAGAGAACGGTTCCGACTGCTAAAAGGATTATTGGTGCTCCCCTGCCTACCCTCCAAGAACTGTATACATCCAGAGTGAGGAAAATGGCTCAGAAAATCACTCTGGATCCCTCACATTCAAGCCATCTCCTTTTTTTCGAACTTTTGCCATATGGTCGACGTTACAGAGCACCGAATACCAGGACAGCCAGGCACAAGAACAGTTTCTTTCCCCAGGCAATCTACCTCATGAACAGTTAATGTTCTCCCATTGTGCAATAAAAGTATGGGTAATAACCTTATACTTATATATCACTCTAAATCCTAGTACATCCCTACAACTTACTATTTTTTTATTTATTTAATTGTATTCTATTCCTGCTCTATAGCACACCTGTACATATAAATAAACCAAAATAAAAGAATAAATTGTATTTATGCATGTGTATTTTATTCACATCTTATTTTTATTATCGGTGTGTTGTTGTTGCCTCTGTGTACTGGAAGCTTGTGACACTAAAACTAATTCCTTGTACGTTCAAACATACTTGGCAATAAAGCTCTTTCTGACTTATATCTTTCACTTGGATGTTATAAGTTGCACTGTGTAAATACAGCTGGATAAAACAAAAACTGTGTCCATCTTCATTTCAGGCTGCAAAACAACAAAATGTGATTATTTTAAAGGGGGTGATTATTTTCTACACCTACTGTAAAAATTATAACAGATTAGGACATTTTAATAGAGGTACATTTACATATTTAAGTCAGGCTGTTTAATTGCATGGATCAGAAAGGAGGTGTATAATTGTATAAAATGGCCAAAAAGCAAAATTACAATTGTTTTTGGTGCAAGAAACCTTGACTAACATTATAACTAGACTTCAGGGGGAAAATAAAATGCTACAATAGCACAGGCTATGACCCCTTTAATTTGACATTAGATAATTAGGGGTTACAGAAAAACAATGGAAAGCAACAAAAATAAACCAATAAAACACAAACATCTTGTATGATTATTATAGTAGATATTAGTTCCAGGTGTTGAGTTCATATTCTTTTAAGAAATTCCCTTCTGTCAACCAGTTCTTTGAAACCATGGTAACAAAACAAATGTTGGGAAACGTTACTGTAGGTTTGTGTGTGTGAGTGTGTGTGTTAGTGTTTCATGTGTTGTTCTGAAAAATGTTTTTCTCAAACTCTGAACTCTTGGTATCAGTGAACAGTGTTCACGTGTGTACGTGTCTAAGTGAGTAACATCACTGACCCAAGACTGGAAGTGATGGGAACGTCAGAGTCTGAGCACAATTGAAGGAAAGAGGACATAATTTTTCTCAGAAAAGAAAGGGGGGAGAGGAAGAGATAGAGGTGAATTTTGAAGACTAAAAACCATTTGCTTTGTTGTTGAAGTGAAGCAGAAGAGCTTTGTCCTTCTCTAAAAGTAGGCCTACACAAGAAGCTCATTAAGACCTCAAGCACTAACATTTTATTTCATACACCACACAAAAATGTCTTTGGGACTTTTTATTTCTCTTTTTCACTCCTTTTCTCCCCCTCTTTAACAAGGTCCTGGTGTGGACTGGGAGAGGTGCTGAAGGGTTGGGCTAGGTAAGGTCAGTCCGCTGGCTCAAACTCTTCAGAGTCAAAGAAATCTCTTTACAGACCTGCTGTTTTCTCTAAATTACCATCAGTCAGTGCGAAATGATGGGGGGATGGGTTTCTCTCATCCTTCTACCCAACACAAAATACATGCTGCTGGGCTTCCTCTCTGCTCTTTACCCGCTTCCTCTCTCATTCCTCCTGGTGAGATCACTGGAGCTCCCAGGTGCCATTCTGAATCTTTTCCCCCCTAACAAGATCTTAGACTTTAAAGTTCAGGGCAGGTTTTTTCCCCCTCAGGTCTACACTGACACAATATGCCTCCATGACATCTAAATTACACAGACCATTTTTGAAGTCTCCAGTTCCATTACTACATGATATTAAGGGGGCATATTATTTATTGGACAGTGGAGACAGACAGGAAGGGGAAGAGAGAGGTGGAAGGGGATCAGGCTGCACAGATAACACAAACCTGGGTTCTAACAGGTTGTTTGTGTCACAAACACATGTGACCCACTGCACCACAGCTCAGATGGGAGCTGCAACATTTCTGACCTAAATTTGATTAGGTCAGAAATTTGTCTATATCATAAAACTTTCCTATGCAGAACATTGTCATTTTTTTAAGGCAGCAATGATCAGTGGCGCCCCTACTGGCGCCCCAACCGCCAAGCCCATGTTGACTGTTCATGCTTAACACAGAATTATAATTTAGTTTAAGCCAAGGTCACATATTCTCAAACATGGACTTAAATATTTTACATCAAAATTCAACATTAACGAAGATTTGTTTATTGAGGATTTCCTTCTCAGACTCCGCCTAAATTTTTCTTGCTTGTGCGCACTTTAGCGTGCCACTTCAGTAATACAGTGTTTGTGTGAAGATCACTTTGAATTTAAAACGGACAAATCAAAGTAAGCATACCAAATATCTCACCATGCTTTATTTCTCTTGTAAAAGACATGAATCTTGTAGCTTAAGGCTCCGCAGGCCATCCCAAAGTGTTTAACTCTGTAACTTTACGAATAGGTTCCATAATCAGCTTTATTTTGAACTGTATTAGAAATAATCGTTCCCCATTCACTCTTTAAAGGGGTCATATGATGCGATTTCAAGTTTTCCTTTCTCTTTGGAGTATTAGAAGCGGATTGTGCATAGATAAGATCCCTGAAGTTGCAAAGACTAAAGTCTCAAAACCAAAGAGATATTCTTTATCAAAGTTAAGATTCTGCCACACCCCCCTAAAACGGCTCGTTCTAACACGCCCCCACATATCTAGGTCACTATGTGGGAATATTTGCATAATGCCGCCCAAATGTGCATGCAAAGAAAGAAGGCGTGGTTTCAGTAACCGCAGTTAGTGTTGAAGCAGCCATGTCAGGGAGATGGTGTGTGTTTCTAGGCGAAAGCAAAAGCACTTTATTTGGCCTTCCAGAAGTAGATGCATTTAGGAATCTTTAAGATTGCTTACAACAGAACAGCAATGCATTTTATGGACGACCGTTCCGTGAATTTAAATAAAAGGCATGCTAATAAGCAACTAGATAATAGTGAGAATTGGTCCCTATACTAAAGTGTTATCTATAATTTTATATTAATTTTAAAGAGGTTTATTGTATGAGTATGGACAAATGAGATGAGAAGGTCTCATTTGTTTATTAACAGTGCATTATCCATTGTTCACAGATACAGAACTTTTGATCTTAATGTATTGACAGGGTTTCTGCAGGATTTTTAAGCTTAAATTCAAGACTTAAGACCTTTTTGAAGACCTGCACAAATAAAATGAATACCATATGAGCGGGGTAGGGCAATGTCTATATTAACATTAAACTGTGAAATGATTGTAAAAAAGCATAACATACAGTTTAGATACAAGTTTTCACAAAAACAAAAAGTTTTATAAAATGATAAACTTTACATTTCAGCCTTTAAACCATTTTTGAGAAATTAATTTAAGATTCTTAAATAATTTTAATTTAAGAAAAAATTTATTATTATATTAATTTAAACAAAATAATTGTTTAAATGCATAAATAATGTTTTGATATTTTAAACATAAAACATTAAACACTAGTCTAACCTGCTAGACTTCATCACATAATATATGCGTGCACTCTGTAGGTGTTTTGTTTGCTTTTCGCAATATACTCGATCGTATCAAATCGCACATCATTAAAACAACAATTACGATATTATCGCAGACCATGCATATCGCACACCCCTATTAGATTTTTATAATGCATTGTCTTCTTATCGATCCACCAGTTCACATTTAAAGCTCTGCGTGTTTGCAGGGTAAAAACATGGGTCAATTTTTGCATTTGTCTGAACTCTGAACAAAACAACAGTTTTATTGAAAATGCTCATTCATTTCTCTGCCAGCAGGTGGAGCGTTTGGTAGAAATATAACTGTTTCCCTGGTAACAGCAGAACAGCAGTGGAGCACTGGACTTTGAACATGCAGCGCTTGTGTTTATTCAATGAAATCATAGCCTTTTAAAGTTTAATCATCACATTCAGCCATATCGCAATTCTGGTCTTTCCGTCCCAAAATTTAAGACCTCTTCAAATCATAATTACGTCTTTATTGTACAATTTAAGACTTTTTAAGGCCTTAAATTTGATACAACTAAATTTAAGACTTTTTAAGACTTTTTTTAAGACCCGCGGAAACTGTTCTTTCATGTTTTTCATTTGTATGTTCAGTACTTATAGTGTAGCATTATATATGTATCCTATTTCATATTTACAAATAACCTGAAAATCTTTGAATTCCATTTACAACTGTAAAAAGTGTAAGGAATGTGAAAATTAAAACAAAAGAAAAGAAAACAAAGCTTTGGTAAAATGTATAAGAAACATTTTTATTGTCTCAGACTTGCAATATAATAATTTGCTATTTAACAGGTGTGCCTAGATGTGAAGGCTGTGTTGTTTCTGAATGTGTGTCAAAACAGGAATGGGTTTTGAGGACAAAGTCAGAGTGAAAAGCCAGACTTGCCTTTGAATTTTAAACTGACCAAATCAAATTCCAAACATTGCCGAAGACCTGCTAATCCTAACAGCTAGATGAGCAGCTTTGTTGTGACGAAACAAAGATCTTTGATGTGTGTGAATCTTTCGTACCTCTGGCTCTCCGCAGTCACACTCCTCTCCTTCTTCAATGTATCCGTTGCCACATTTCTGTCCCCCGTACAGCAATTTGACTTCAGGCATATTATATAAACACATGCCCACCCCTTTCTCCAGACTAGCCACCAGATCCTTCTTACTACACGTACTGAACACAGTGGGGAACGGGAACCTATTCACCAAAAGAGAGTAAGAAAAGAGAAAATTAATTGAACATTTTATTTAGTATTTTTAATTTGTTTCATTTAATTTTATATTTAATTATTTTTTTATTTTATTGTTTATGTTGTTTTAATTTTTTATTTAATTATATATTGTCAATTTAATATTTAAAGTCAGCAACTCTCATCTGAAAAATCATGCAAGTCAATTAGCTTTACCAACTTTGTTTTGCTGGTTAACAGCATGACCATACTGGTCTACCAGCACCAAACCAATACACCAGCCAGGACCAGAAATTCATCCTGAGGTAAGGGCTCTTTTCAGCAGTAATTTTAACCAATAAAATTGGGTGTCTAGCCAAACCCATTTTAAAGCAAAGGGACATAATGCATAATGGTACATAATCTCAACAAACCAGCCAAGCATGAAAAGTTGCAAGAATTCCAATTCCTAAAGTCATTAATGACAACAAAACAAAGCACATTAGCATATGACCTTCAACCATGACATTCACGCCGGAGTCCCCTACGTGATAGAACACAAAGCCAGCTAAGCGTAAGCCCATGTGGTACTATTCATGTTAATTCATCATTATCGATACATGATTATAGACAAAACAGCGTCGGACCCGACCTCAGCCTGACCGTAGTCACTGTAGCGGCCACTGACACAAAGACTAAGCTCTTTCAGATGAAGCAGAGCAGGGGACGATCATATGACAGCCTCGGTCTGGGGCGGCTGCTTCGGGCAGGGAGCGAGACGAGGTGAAATATCTGAGAGGACAGCAAATGAAGCTCATTTGGGTCTGGGCTCTGCTCACTGGAGAGTACTGCAGAAGATCCTTCATGGTCTGTTGCCAGTTTCTTCAGTTCACTAACTCACCACAACAAACAAGCTGAACAACAAAGTGCATATTTGCTATGCACTCATAAATATGCGAAACACTGAATAAATGGATGTCCTTGAATTTGTGCGTTTTCGAAAGCTAAAGTGACTCTTCCTGCAGACTAATAGTGTATGCATGCATGCATGTGAAAGGATTAAAACATTAATAATCATAAGGTTAATGGGTGTAACACGTCTGTGCTGAAAAATTACAGCAAATGGTTACGTTCAGTAATTACAGCGTGGCATTATACATGTAGCATGTTTTATGAAAAACAAATTCTATGAAATAAACAAATTATATATTTAAAAAGTGTGAAATTTCCATATAAACCTGTAAATTAAAGAAATAAAAAGGTTGCAATAGGATTCAGCAATATTTAATTGGTAATTTAAAGGAAAATTAAAGCGTTTAAAAGAATGATGAAAGGTGAACAATAAAGGAAATATTGTCAAATGTAAGCAAATTTGTGACAATGAATGTTTAATTTAATTTAATTGTTTATTTTATTGATTATTTATATGATATTAATTTATTTAGTATAGTCCCCATCAGCTTCTGATCTTACATTTTATTTTCGTTTCATTCTTTTGCTTAATTTTCTTTTCTATTTTTATTTAAATTTATATTTTGGGAAAGGACCATTTTAAAGTGTTAAATAGATTAGAAAACATGATAATCAGGTGAAGAAAGAATTGTCCAATTTCAAGAAGAAATTGAAAACAAGAAAGAAACACTGTCCAATTTTAATTTGTAATGAAAATAATTGTAGTAAAATATAGACATTTGTTTGGCCTCCAAAACACTTTGGACATACTGTATAGGTACATTAATTATCCAGAGTTCTGCACTGTTATTGTATGAGATGAGTGTCTTGGCTCACCAG
This sequence comes from Sinocyclocheilus grahami, assembly GCF_001515645.1. NCBI lineage: Eukaryota > Metazoa > Chordata > Actinopteri > Cypriniformes > Cyprinidae > Sinocyclocheilus > Sinocyclocheilus grahami. Next base: position 951,354 of record NW_015505370.1, read on the forward strand.
AAGGACACTGAATTGAGCAACTAACACTCTGCAAACTCATAAAATTCTATTTGAGCTGTACTTTTACCAAAATGCCAACTAAAGTGTCTTGCCTCGCTCAAAAGACCTGCAATTGCATGCTGGTCCAGGCTGGTTTATGCTGGTTTGGAGCTGGTCTTCCAAGTGGACCAGCAAAACTTACTTAACTGTTCTCTTGATGAGGAAGCTGGTTGACCAAGGATTTCTTGCTGGTTAGGCTAATTAAGCAGCCTGATAGGAACAACAATACACTGGCATCCAAAATATAACATGCTGTAAAAAACAAAATACTTATAATACCGTTTTATAAACACCCATGACTCAGACAAGAAGCAATTCTGTCATCGGTGCCAGTACAGCAAAATAAACTCTGCAGATGAAAGAGAGGAAAATGGAAGGGAAGGATGGAGGGAGGTGTGGGGAGGAGAAACTGTTTGCCAGGAACAGCAGCGGTCCCTGGGGGGAAGTGACCGCTTGTTTGGGGTTTTGTGGTGGGACCCAAGCGTATGGAGGTGAGGGGACAACCGGCCAGACTCCTGCAAGGGGGTTTCTGGGTCTGTCCTCATCCTTCACCCTGTGTCCTCACTGCACCCTGCCCAAAAACACAACACCCCTGACTATAATCTATTGCTCATAGGCTGCTCTCAGATGAGTTTCATTTAAGGATTCACTTAATCTCAGATGTTTCTTGTAAAATTCCTAAATCGGACACCAATGAGACAAATGACGACATAAAATGATTGTGGATAGCATAGCTAAGAACATGTGCATTTTTTTAGTTCATAATGAAATCTCTGACTTCTGATCACAGACATTGGTATCTTGCCAAATCTGATTGATTGATTATTTATTTATTTATTGCTTGTTTGTTAAATACATAAGTGAACGAATAAACAAATAAACGAACAAACGAATGATTTCCATTCATTCATTCTGAAGAAAAATCTACAGAATACACAAATAAATTCTATTTATATAAAAGTAATCATTTATTCTCCTTATAATTTAATATGATGGAGAAAATCTGCAGACACACACACACACACTTATTTATTCATTCTCTTGCAGACTTTCTCTATTTGATATTATATTGTTAAAAAGGGCCCTAGTAAAAATGTCTTAACATATGAACATTATATTATTAATCACATGGCTTTTGAACAGTCTTTAGAAACCAGAATGAAAAATGCAACAGTAAAAATATCAAATTTAGTAAATGTCTTGAAAATGGCTGTGTTAAACATATTAAATTGATAACACATTAACGTTAAGAACCTTAATGTGCCCTGGACCTCAGTTTGGAAACTCCTGGTCTAAGAAAAATAATCAAGACATTAAAAAGATCACATTTTGACTTTTGTTTCCTATAAGACTGCACACAGACCATCATAATTCAGCCACAAAAGAAACAGACAAAAGCAATTTAGCCCCAAAACACTGATTTGCAATGAGCCCCTGGCCTTCAGCAAATCTCACAGATGCCAGCAGTGTGGCAGTAAGCTGGGGCACAATCAAGCATTTATGAGTTTTAATGCCGCCTTTAAAGGGATTACCGTTGAAAGAGACCAATCAGTAGGGGCGTCTGGAAGTAAAAGTCATGACATTTGCAAATGGAAGCGACACATACTGTATCTTAAACACCCTAAGAAAAAGCTAATGATCCAAAAATGACATTTAAGCGGTGCTGTAGTTTGTGCAATGAGCCGTTTGCAGCAGCGAGGGCTAGAACAGTAATGTGACAGAGGAAAGGACTTTGGTTTAAATAGGGATTGACTTTGGGGATGGAGAGCTTAGAATGGCACAGGCTAAGCTGGCATCAGGTCAAGTGGGTTAAGTGGACTTGGCGTGAAGAAGAATGGTAGGAGCAAAAGCCAGATTGGTTTGTATGGCCTGGCGTGCAGAGATGGTTTGAGGCACACATGAGCATGATTTGTGTGCCAATCCACTCTCAAAATGCTGCAGGAGGGTTTTGGGATAAGAGAGACCACAGATACAGCCATGCATAAAAACACACGCAAACACATGTACAAACCCGATTCCAAAAATGTTGGGACACTGTACAAATTGTGAATAAAAACAGGAAGCAATGATGTGGAAGTTTCAAATTTCAATATTTTATTCAGAATGCAACATGCATGACGTATCAAATGTTTAAACTGAGAAAATGTATAATTTTAAGGGAAAAATAAGTTGATTTTAAATTTCATTGCATCAACACATCTCCAAAAAGTTGGGACATGGCCATGTTTAGCACGGTGTGGCATCCCCTCTTCTTTTTAGAACAGTCTGCAAACGTCTGGGGACTGAGGAGACAAGTTGCTCAAGTTTAGGAATTTGTCCCATTCTTGTCTAATACAGGCTTCTAGTTGCTCAACTGTCTTAGGTCTTCTTTGTCGCATCTTCCTCTTTATGATGCACCAAATGTTTTCTATGGGTGAAAGATCTGGACTGCAGGCTGGCCATTTCAGTACCCGGATCCTTCTTCTACGCAGCCATGATGTTGTAATTGATGCAGTATGTGGTCTGGCATTGTCATTTGCAGAGTTAAGTGTGCGAGTGCACTTAAACCTTCACATCATTCTTCTCTTTACTCAACTTTCCTGATTGCCAAACGATTCGCTCTGTTCCCAGCATCTGTGCAACCCCTAAAGCCCTCCTTATGAATTCAAATTTGATCAAACAACAAATCCTTCCTGCCTGAACTGCACTTTACTCCTTTACCCCAGTAAATCAAAGCCGCAGACGCACAAAAATCCACAGAGAACTCCTGCAGTCTACCCTGTCAAAGCCTCTTTTTTCAACTCAAAGATCTGCTTGCATCTGAAACATTAACTGCTATCATTAAGCATCTGCTTCATAATTCTCACTAAACAAAACCACATCTTTTCCAAGACTACTGATCACAACAATGAACCCAGATGCTGATTACAGTGTCAATTATTCTGAAATTACACGCCTGCTGTCCTCTCCAAAATGAGTATGCTTAAACATTTTGATATATTTATGAAACAGTGTGATGCTGAGTGTTTGCAGAAAACCAATGGCTCTAATCAATCTCTCTCATTCTGTTGGCAACTCTGATCTGAGGCCAGTGCACCTGCTGTGCTTTATAGATCTTTAAAATTACAGGGCAGGAGTGAGAAGAGACCCAACACAAGCCAGCTACAACACTGCATTGAGCAAAACACAGGCTAAACTTTGAAAACAAGTCAATTAAAGAAGAATGAAAGACATTCACGAGTTCACACTAACACAATGTGATTAAGCAATTAGTAGCATATTTGGCGTGCTGTCCAGAGGGAGGGCTCCGAGCTTGGGTTAAAGCCCGAACCCAGAGAACTCCCCAAAAGAAGCTAATGGCATGGGACAGCAGCCGGAGAGAAAACTAAGTAGCCTCCAAAAAATATGCGTGCCATGAAGAAAAGTAGGGTGTGCGAGGAGGCGGCAGGGCAACTGGGAGGGGTTATGCGGTGCTTGAACGAAAGCAGCGACTCTCCACGTCAGATGGCAAGCCCTACCTGTCACCGAATGAGGAGCACGATGGAAGGCCAGGTGAGGGACTCTTGCTGCATCCGAAGGGAGCTGCGGCTCTGCTGATTAAGCCGGGCACTGCGGCGGCTGTATCAGATTAAGCGGAGCACTGCGGCGGCGGTATCAAATTATGCGGAGCACTGCGGCGGCGGTATCAAATTAAGCCATGCACTGCGGCGGCTGTATCAAATTAAGCAGGGCACTGCGGCGGCAGTATCAAATGAGCAGGGCACTGCAGCGGCAGTATCAAATGAGCGGGGCACTGCGGCGGTAGTATCAAATTAAGCAGGGCACTGCAGCGGCAGTATCAAATTAAGCAGGGCATTGCAGCAGCGGCTTAATTTTTTTTTAACTGATCAGAATTAGATGGGCTTTCTTTGTGTGAAAATTATTGGTCCTGATATAGCTCTTGAAGGTGTCCGATGACCATCGACCGAGAGCTTGGGTCTGCTGCTATGAGAGACCTTTTTGAGCTGCTGTAGTTACTGCCCCGATTCGGAAGGAGTGGCTGGAAAATCATTCTACGGGTATGACTGGTTGGACGATGTTTATTGAACATCATTTGGACAGATGTTTTTGAAACCAAAAACATGTGACGGGGTGGTTACAGTCATCAACAAAAGAGGGTCAAGAGGGGATGTAGACGGAGAGCTTCTGAATTGTAGGCAAGAAAAAAGGCCTGATACGGTTGGATTGGTGATGGGAGGTTAAATTCTGACGTGGTGACCTTTTTTTTTCCTGATCTTATTTACTTTGATGAAATAGGAGTTTCGCTGTCAAGCACGGAAAGGTTGGATGGAGTTGAATAGAAGTTATTGTGAATTCCAAGCATCTCAGGAAACCACAAAGCCAGTATGAACATAGTCTACGAGCGGTATGGAGTGAGTGGAACCCTGTGCAGAGAATGTGGATACATTTAGAAAGGATGTCGAAAGTTATCAGCTGTCTAGCGTCCGGGCTTGGAGGATGAGAGCACTGAATTCCTTTGATCAAAAGAGAAATTTGAGAATTGTTAATTTCAGGGGCACCGTAGATTAATTTGTGGAAAACAAATTGGATGCCGCTTAGATAACCTTTGACTGACTGGGCTTGGAGGTTGTTACAGGTGTTAAGGTAGGAAACGAAAGATGTGATTGAGAGGAAGGAGAAATTGTGAAATGGCAGGTTGTACGAGAGGTGGAAAGCTTTAAATCGTCTCCAAGCAGTTAGATAAGATTGGATGGTTCTGGGTGAAACGGAGTAGCAGAAGGGTAAGAGTAAGGTGGCGGAGCTTGAATGGCTAGCAGAGGCAGCCTCACGCTAACGTCTGCCGCCGGAGGGAGAAAGGAGGGGGAAGGATAGGAGTTTGGGAAGCTACGCCAGCAGGCAACGTTGCGTGCAGCGCTTTAGCTGAAGGCGCCGCAGTGATTGGTTGAGAAGGAGTGAGGCAGTGCAGTGTGAGGAGCAGCCGAGTCTGGGCATGGGAGGCCACTGAAAAGGAAAAAGGATTAGAAGTAACAGGAGGAAAGACTGAGATGTGAAGGCATGTGTTGCAAGCCTAAGCAGCTTTGCGCTGGTTCCAGATGCTGTAGCTGTAGGCCACGGGGGCTTGTGATATTCGGGGGAAAATGCTGCACAGCTTGCAGAGGCAGTAGTGGTGGAAATTGATTCTTTCAAGAGATTCGTTCATTTTCAGTTCGTTCACCAAAATTATTCGTTCAGTGACCAATTCTTCATATTAAATAAATACGCCAGCAGCTGGTGAAAAAGAGTGTCTTATCTGTTCTGTCTTACGTCAACGAACGTATTCACTTATTACAAAAAAACTGATTTGGCTTTATTAAAATGTGTGCATAATCTCCTCATTAAATAAAGTCTAAATGAGTTGTTCAGATGACCAAAGCATAAGGTTTTCTTGCATATTTAACATTTTAAGTGTTTGGTCAGACATTTAAACATTCATAAATCGGGGATTAAACGTTGAGTTATGTTCTGTATGCTAAATGTGAATATATAAACAAGTTTATTTGCACAGTACCTATAACTGCGCTTTGCATCTGCTTCTGCTGATTGCTGATAGAGATTGACATGCTTAATGACCGACTGACCTGGCCAGTACACTCTCATTCATTTTGTTCACAAACAAGATATGTACCAGTTCATTCAACTCACGAACGACATGTACCAGTTCATTCAACTCACGAACGACATGTACCAGTTCATTCAACTCACGAACGACATGTACCAGTTCATTCAACTCACGAACGACATGTACCAGTTCATTCAACTCACGAACGACATGTACCAGTTCATTCAACTCACGAACGACATGTACCAGTTCATTCAACTCACGAACGACATGTACCAGTTCATTCAACTCACGAACGACATGTACCAGTTCATTCAACTCGTTCATGAACGAGAAGATCTCTCTCTCGTTCAACTTCAGACTCAAAAGAAACTCGTTCAGTGAAAGACGTATTCGTTCACAACATTCAACAAACCACATGGTTCATCACATCTCATACTCGATGGCTATTGGCTCGAGGGTTAGTCATTCTTTGACAGGATGAAACAGTCCACAGAGCTACCCGGTTCACTGAACTGCGCATGCGCTGCCAATAGTGCCGCGCTGCTCTGGAGGGAGGAATTTCAGTGAATGAGAAATATGAGTCAATGGATTACGTGAACGATTCTTTCACCAAAAAGATTCGTTCAAAAAAGAACGATTCGTTCAAGAACGTAACAACACTAAGAGGCAGCCTCACGCTAGTGTGCTACGGTAGCTGGAGACCACTGAAAAGGAAGAGAGGTTAGAAGTAGCAGGAGAAATATGACGACTTTGACATCATAAAATTACGAAAAGACATGCATTTCCTCTTAACCACACGATTAGTAGTAAGTATTGAAACAGCTAGCCAGCCAAGCAGCACACCAGCTGATAGAGACTTGGAGAGAGGTGCCTAGCAGTATGCCCAATGTATGCGAATTAGGTTGCTAGTTGTACTTGTTCAATAACAACAACCAGTTATTTGTTGGTTTGCACCTATAATTGTACACCGTTTAACTTATTTTCATGAAAATCTAATCTTTTTTCATCTTATCTGTCTATCAGAGTAAAATGTGTAATTTAAAATACAGGTAAAAAGCTAGTGAAAATTAATATAGAAAATTTGAGTAATTTCATTGCGTGTTCTACGCAGTTTTGCATCTTGGTTACAAAAAATGACATCGACATCCATAATGTCATCACGTCCTTTTACAACAAACGACCTACCTTTAGCGACTTTTCTTAATATTACTGCAACAAGGCCTGCGGTGCTAGCGGAAGCAGTCTCGCGCTAACGACTGCTACGTGAGCTGGAGGCCCGGCTGCATGTGGCGCTGCGGCCGGAAGAGCCTCTGTGAAAAGTTGAGCCAAAGCGGGAAGCGAATGAGGTTTTGCTGCAGTGAGAACTGGGGCGCGGCCCAGGCTCTTTTAAGACCTGCCACTGCGACCCAAAGCTCGAGGAGAGCCGGGTCTTGTGCGGGACAATGATAGTGTCGAGTGGGCGAGTTCGAGGCTTTGCTCAATCTATTGGCCGCCTTGGCTGATTTGCAGAATGAAGAATAGATCGTACAGATCAGCTTTGTTTACCCTCCGTGAGAATGGCTCGTGAATGGAGAATGGAAAAAAAAAAAAAATTCTGCGTTTGCTTCCGCCTTAAATACCATTCACTTTCCGATCGGAGGATATATTGGCATGGCCGAATGATACGAGGATGTCGGGGAAGTCTCGCCGGTGGAGGTGAGGTTAAGCCTCGGTGTTGTGGAGAGCGTGTGGCTGGTCGAGCAGAGCGACGGCCGCGATGAAGCTCAGTGGCGGTGACTGGCGGAAAAGGAGTGAGCCTAGGGCCGGCAGATTGCGACCAAGGATACGAAAGATCCCCAGTACAGGTCTCGCCGTCATACGGAAAAAGTTTGTGATATAGTCTGTGATATAATGGCTCAAGGAGCAAAACCGAATGCTGGAAAACTTTTGTGGAACTGAGGTAAGTTGGCTGTATATATACACACACACACACGTATGTGCTTGTTAAGGTGATTAGCTGACGAGCTCCACCTGGGCCAGACTGATTATCTGATCGTGCTCCTCCCGAACCTTGTTAATAAAACATCATTAAAAGCAAAACAGACATGTTAAAAAGACCAGGCAGGTAAATGACAGAATTTTGCTTTTTGGGTGAACTATCCCTTTAAAAACCCAACATACTGGTGACCAACTTAAAATATCAAACCCTGCTCTTTTGACTGGAAGTGCACTTAGGGTCCATTTGCACGAGATGCATATGGCTCACTTGTTGTTTTAGATCATTGAGGGTGTTCACTAGTGATGTCCGTTTTGCGAACGAAAATAGTTTGAAACGGTTCGTGTCTCCAGTTAGCACTAATCCACAAATTACTTAAGTTATTCACTTTTTTTATGTGCCTGACACTCCCTCTGACTCGAAATAAACCAATATCCCAGAGTTATTCAGTTACTCCAACAGTGCACTGACTGAACTGCTATGAAAATAACAAATAAAAAACTGATGATGAGCACGAGCAGAGCAGCTGATATTCTGAGCGTGCGTGCAGCATGCCGTGTACTAATGAACGTACACGCCCACTGTTAGCGGTTCTTGTTCTCGAATCAAGAATCGGATGCAACAGTTTTTGGATCACCAGGACACTCAACCGAGAACGGTTTCTTTTCAAACAGAGAACCGATGAGCTGATGATACTGCACGTGTGTAATTTTTCAAGAGGACAAAAAAGCATGATAGTCTAGTATTTTGTTAAACATCAGAAAGTATGATAGTATAAAACATATTGGAAATATATTTATGACTTAATGACTGAATGTTTATGACGGTCATCACTGTACGAGGATGTGTTTGGCTTGGCAGCATTACGGTTTTGAAACAACTGATGGAGCAAAAGAAACACTATTTTATTTATTTATTTATTTTTTAAGATGAATGTATCTGTGTGTCTTAAAGGACTTTGTGTGTTCAGTTAAGGATTATGTTAGGTTATAGGCTAAAAGGGCTTTTATGATCTAGGAAGGGATGTTGGACCATAATAATTGAGACAGTATGTTTAATAGGAAACAAGGGATGATTTATGAAATACCTGTACTGTAATTATAGTTAATGATGACACATTCACAAATTGAATTTGTATTAAACAAACAATTCTCCTTTTGAATCACTCTTGTGGTTCTCGATTCTCGATCTCATTCCAGAGTCAAGAATCAGTTGCAATGGTTTTCGGATCACCAGTACACTGAACCGAGAATGTTTTTTTTTTTTTAGAATCAATGAGCTGATGATACTGCGCATGCGTGATTAAGCGTGAAGCTACCAAACAGTACATAACTACCTATGACTGACTGTGACACAGCACTGTCTGAACCAAACTAGTTATTTTGGACAGCTGATGCTATGAGCGCAGGTAAGCTGAGGACTTGAATGAGGGGGCCAATCTGGTGAAACGCAAGTTTATTTAGTAACAAATACATCGGAATGGATTATGCGTAGTAAGTGGATCATGATTTCTGTGCTGATGAAGACTAATTTATTCACTTTATAACTTCAAGACTTGTAAAACATCCTTGTTTTCACATCACTGCCTGTACCTGTACTTGGGTGCTTAGTTGCAAAACTTAATTGGTTTTAACTGACTGAAGTTATGATTACTGAATTTATATATTTGAATGTGTTGAGTGTATTTTCATCCCGGCCCGGGACGATAGTCATTAAGTCATCACGAATGACATCATTACGTTCGGGCGTAAAAGAACTGTTTAGCCATTTTTTTTAACTGGTTCATTGAAATGAACTGTCCGAAAGAACCGGACTTCCCATCACTAGTGTTCACATACACAGAAACACACCCTAATGAGTATTGTTTCAGCTGAGCTTGCGTGTTACCCAAGTATTCCTGGAAACAACAGAGCATTCCTGATTCCTGAGCAATCTTCTGGGCACTGTTAGCGTGAACCTCTCTACAGTATGTCACAGTATTCAAGACATTCAGATTTCACTTCGGGAGATGTCAGAGCAGCCGGTCAAACCATGACGATGATATCATAATACACACACCCATGCATGACAATGTGTTTAAAGAAAACACTTTGGAAACCTACTCAACACAGGCTGATTGGAAAAAACATTTTTACAAAACTCCAGAAACATACCAATACAGACAATTCATGGCTGTTTCCAGCTGAAATGAACACTTGTGGCAGTAAAACACCAACAAGGTTTATTCCTGTTTACACAAAATATGATTACGGAGCAGATTATTGATTGAAGACTTATCTTTTCTAAAGCTTCCTTGAATGGTACTACTTTTACCACTTTTACCATAGAGCATGATTTGTAATCTAAAACATTTTGGGTTCGCATCCCATAACCAGCTCATTATGTATGGTTTTCTGACATAGTAAACATGCTCGGTAGCTCCCCTGGTACAACATTACATTTGCAATGCAGAGCAATCGGGTATGAGTTCTGTTAAATGCGAGTAACAATAAAAGAGTTCAAAGAACCAAACTAAAATGGCATGGTTGCTTCAGTAAATGTTTGCTTTTGTTTACATTATCGGTTAGGCTCAGGGAAGGTTTTTTTTGTAGGTGGTACACTATTTTAATTTCCGAACTGTAGCAATATGGACAACTAAAGTAATAAAACGCTGCCAGAATAATTTTCATCTGTTTAGGATAAAACTGAACTCACTTTTAGTGCTACTCACTGGGCATTTCACTTTGAAAGTGTTGCGAAACATGTAAGAAGCAACGCATGAATTCGCAAAAATATTGCTACGGGCACTTTTTCCAAAGAGCCTTCACTGAGTCCATTACTTCTAAATTACATATTTAAACACATTCTTGCTCTTTGTGAACAGACACACACGTTGACACCCCTCACTGGAAACTTCTGGCAATTTTTAAATTTCAAAAAACACTGTTTAGTAAGTTTTTTTAAGCCTTTTGGTTTAGGGGACACAGTAAGTGTCCTCATAAACCATGTTTATGTTGGAGTACCTGTCATTATACACATTTGTGTCCTCAAACCATACAGTATATACTGTACCAGATCACACACACACAAAATCATCTGCAGTAACTTGCCCAGATATTTTCTAAGTGCTCCAAAAAAGCGGCAATTCAAAATCATTTGCATCTAGACTTTTTCAAGCCGCCATTCTGACTTTGATCTATTAGAGCTTTTATGCTGTAAGCAATAGGTGTGGAATGAGGAAATTAATGTCATTTAATCAGCCTCCTCCAGCAACGCAAACTGATTTGATGTCGGACTCTATTGTGCTGCCTGTCGTTTAGAAGATAACAGCTCTGCCTGGGATTCGGTGTGCGGCCGCCACAATAAAAGGTGAAAGTGATACCCATTAAGCGATAGCATCTGATGTGCTCTTTCCAAAAGGCCACCTGGCATGCTTGACATTATGGGCAACTTCACTCATTTGCTCTGTAGTGAAGAAACAGGCAGAGATTTGTGAGGTAAGCAGTCTAAAAAAAAAATTAAAAAAAAATTGTTAAATCACAACGTTTAACCTCCTGCTGAAAGCTTCATACCTCAAGTTAAGATATACGCTGTACTTGCACTTTGGTGACTTTTAAGAGTAAGTTAGTCCACCTTGCGGTCATCCTGGTTGCATCCCTGACAGGAAATCCCATTTTTACATGTACTGCTCCTGTCTAAATGATTGAGGAAACAAAATAACATACAGTGGGGTTCAAAATTGACTCCACAATGAATATTGCTTTTTAAAAAAAATCTGATTTATACATTTACATTACATTTAGTCATTTAGCAGACGTTTTTACCCAAAGCGACTTACAAATGAGGACAATGGAAGCAATCAAAATCAACAAAAGAGTAATGATATACAAGTGCTATGACAAGTCTCAGTTAGCTTAATGCAGTACACATAGCAAGGTTTTTTTTTTAATAATATAATAAATAAAAAGAAAAAAGATAGAATAGAAAAAGAATAGAGCAAGCTAGTGTTAGAGGTCTTTTTTGCTTTTGTTAAATTGTATAATAAATGAAAAGAAAACAGATACAGTACAAAAGGGTTAGAAAGCAAGTGTTAGTTTTTTTTAAGAATAGAGAGTGCTAGAGTTAGAGGGTCAAATAAAGATGGAAGAGATGTGTTTTTAGCTGATTCTTGAAGATGGCTAAGGACTCAGCTGCTCGAATTGAGTTGGGCAAGTCATTCCACCAGGAGGGAACATTTAATTTAAAAGTCCGTAAAAGTGATTTTGTGCAGAGTTAGACGAATTGTTAATTTTGTTATGGTAGTATGTCCTTTTAGCAGTGGATACATTAGCAGAGAAGGAAGAGAGGAGTGACCGTTACACATTAAGGTCAGTAGGATTTTTGGATTTGCGCCACACCCATTCAGCAGCCCTGAGCTTAGAACGATGTTCACAGAGAACATCAGATAACCAAGGGCAGAAGGGGTGGTACGGGCTGGTCTGGAAGACAAGGGGCAGAGAGTGTCTAAAGATGTAAGAGTGGAGCAGAAAGTATCAGCAGCACTGTTAGCATCAAAAGATGCTAACAGTTTAGGGCAGTGGTTCTCAACCTTTTTTTCCACTGGGCCGCACTATGGTCCAAGTGCAAGTCTCACGGGCCGCACGCATATCATTTACATATTACGTCACCAATACAAACCAACCAGATTATATATTATAGCTTAAATATAATATCTAATCAATTACATTCATTAAAATAAATAATTATACTCACCATTAATAAAACACCTGATGTTGTCGGGAGCTGACAAATTTTGTGAAATTCTGCTCGAAAGGAGTTACAGCACAATGAAGTTGCGATTGTAAGTTGCGGTCTGTAAGACGCGCACAGAAGCGTGACTTGACTCGCAACATTGCAGAAAATGTGCGTTCACCAATGTAGCCTATGTTGATCCACATATGTAAAACACTTTCAAATTTAATAATCTGAGGTTCTCTCCAGAGATGTTTTGCCACATTTCTGCAATTAAGGATGATTGTTGCGTAGTATGGGTGTTTCCTTTTAAACATCTTCAAGTGAGTGGCGGGGCAAACCGAAATTCCAGAACTCTCCCACCTTCACTGCTTACAGATGCGACTATTCTTGTTTTTATGTGTTCCTTTGCTAGCATTTTCCACATTAAGTTTTTCTCCATTAATAACACATTTGTCCATTCTGATGCTTAATTTTACCGAACTAATGGCTGCTGATGACTATTTGAATTGAATTCTGCCAAAGTGTGCGCTTGTAAGTGTTCGTTAAATGCAAAACGTTAATTACGTGAGTAGCCTACAGGTCTGCTTATGTCTGAAAATAATATGAAAAACAAAATTATTTTACATAACTAAAACATTATAGCTTATATTTGTTTAGTACAATTTTAAATTAATGTAAAAACTCAAATGAATTTTAAAACGGAAAGTTATTTAAATTGTGTTCAGCATGGTGGGCCGCATTTTAATTCGTGACGGGCCGTGGGTTGAGAACCACTGGTTTAGGGGAAAGAAGCGAAGATGAAACCATAGCAGATAGCCGGGAGGGTGAGAGTGAGCATGGCTTACGTCGAAAGATGACATGTGGAGGGGTATGTGTTGTGTCAGGAACCATGTTGAGGTTAAGAGTGAGGAGGAAGTGATCCGAGGTGTGCAGTGGAGTAACCAGTACATGATCAGTGGAGCAGTGTCGTGTGTAAATAAGGTCCAGTCTGTTGCCTGATTTGTGAGTAGCAGTAGCTGACACTCGGTTGAGATCAAAAGAGGCAAGCAGAGTGTGGAAGTCTACAGCCTGAGGTTTATCTAGGTGGATGTTTTATTTATACATGGACATAAGTAAAGAAGTCTGATTAGCTCTTTAAATCAAAAGGCACAACTTCTTTTTCTTAGAGCCTCTGTGTTCAGTATTGCAATTTCCTCCATTAATTTTCAAACAAGTGCTTTATTTCTTCCTCAAACTGTTGTTTGGCGCAAATGTTGGCTATTGTATTTGGGTGAAAATATTAAGAAGAGGACAATAACATCCGGTTTATGCTATGGTAGTTATTTAGCCTGTTCTCTTAATTTCTAACTTTGTCTCTGCATAATTCTGTGTTTTGTCTTGTCTGTCAGTCGATCTTATTCATTCTCATTTGCAATGGTCTTTGCAATTCTGTTGAGTTTCCAGCTCTGAATCTCTCAGACTGTATGTTGTTCGTTTAACACTGCAGGTAGGACACTGGTGCTGAGAGCTCACAGCAGCTGTCAAAAAGACAAAAAACAATGCATGCAAGATCATGAATTTCTCATGTTTGAACTTTAAAATAGATCACTGCAGAGTGAGAACAGCACAACACATCCAGCAACAGCAGGAAAAGGGTTTTGAGGAACTGAATAAATCAGAGCCAGTTTGTGTGCCTTGTTAAAGCCAACTTGCAGGAGGTTTATTTAGCCAGTGAAAACAGCATGGAAACAAAGGATCAAACATAGAGAAAATGAAAATTGAGAATGTGTTATCTGAATCATTTTTGACTGCTAATAATGATTTTCTTAATCAGTATTTAATATGCTGATTTGATGCTCAAAAACATATCTTATTATTGCCAATGTTAAAAAAAAGTTGTGATGCTTAATATTTCTATGGAAACTTTGATTATAGGTCAAAAGAACAGCATTTATATTAAATCTTTCATAACAACTGTCTTTACTATAAACTTTATTAAATGAATACATCCTTGCTGAATAAAAAAACAAATATCCTATTTAAACCAAATTTCTGAACAATAGTTTATATTCTCTGAAAAAAAAAAAATCATCAATAGTAGGTCTGATTCAAAAGTACATTGATCTTGTTCTTCAGTAAAAGTCGATCAAAATCCTTAACACAGGACCAAAACATTAAGAAAGTGATTTTTTTTGTCTATGTATGAGCTTGTAGAATATTTGCACACAGTTGATCTGTTTTAGTGTCTTTGAGACAGCATGTGTCCGTGAGTTTCGGCCTTTAGGGTTGAATAAACGAAGGAAGTCTGATTCTCCCATGGGAAGCGAAAAATAGGCCAGCATTTTCCTGACTCTGCAATAGTACACAGCTTATCTGATACAACAAACTAATGTGCACTGCCCCTAAAACAATACAAAACAAACACTTGAGACTTACAACCCTACATAAACTTATCAGAAGTAGACACCAAACTCCAGCTAAACTGTGACCTCAAAACCTTTGAATGACGCTGCAATGGACAATGTGTGAGGGGCTATTTTGAAAAGTGGGGACAAGCTTTGGCACTCCAGCATTCTTTTAAAAGCACCTTCTTTTTACAGAAGCACCATGTCCGTTTAAGTATTCATCCATTGCGCTGCTGGAGAATTTAAAGCTATGAATCTTTAAAGGAAAAATGATGTCAACCTCCCCTCGGTACCTGCGGCTAAAATAGATGACAAAACATCTCTCCTGACTTTTCCCCCCCTAAAGTAGCATTTAAAAGCCCAGGGAGGTTTCTTCCCAGCATGTTGTCTTGTCATATGAACAAATAATGGGAGAATAGGGTTCTGCTGTTCTATTTCAAGGGAACTACGAACTGCGTCCTCTAGGGGTCGCTATGGGGAATGCCTTGACGTGACCCGTGTCTGAAGCATACAATCAAAAAACACCAACAACATGTTGGCCGGCAACAGCCTATGACGTCACTACCGGTACGACTATAGTATAAATAGGCGTTGAGAGAACATCATCCTCTTCTTCATCTTCAGTGACTGTTTTGTTTGAAGTGTGCATTCCGGTGGTAAGAGCGATCTTTCTTCCCTTATTATGGCGAGCACTAGCAAGACGTTTAGGAGATGTGTGGATCCGTGTCTTCGTTATTTGACACCTGATGACACACATGATCTTTGCGTCTTCTGTTTGGGCGAAAAAGCACGCACGCGATGTTCTTGAGGGTGCAATCTGCGTTCACTGAGAGCGTTTTTCAATGGAAAAAGCTCCGCTCTCATCTGTTTCTCTTTTCGAGGAAGGAGGGGCAGCCGTCTGCTCCCCGCGGTTCAGGACCCACCGCTGCTGAGGCACGGAGGATAATGAGGTCGTGGGGAATTGCAGGCAGATCTGGCCAATGAGTTTAAGGAAGGGCTTTCCCTCTCACGCTCGTCGGTTGTGGACGAGGGTGAGCTGCTGGAGGATGATGTGATTTCCCTAACATCGTTTGATCCAGCGGCCAGTGCTCTGCTGGGTTTGGCCCAGAAAGAGCAGATGTCGTCTAAGGAGGGCGAAGAAGTTGAGACTGAGCCCTCCCAATCCTCCTGCCCTGCGTATGATGAGCTACTGGAGGTTATGGATCGCGCCACGATGAGGCTTGACTTGCCGTGGATGCGGGCCAGGAAGGTGGCGCTGCGAGGTCGCCTCGACGAGCGCTATCTGTCTGACCATAGCCCCCCAGCTCAGGTTTGTCTTCCTTTTCTCCCTGATCTCCATACGGAGGTCGAGAAGGAATGAAAGAGGCCGTTTTCTTGATGCATCCATCGGTTCCAGCATACGAGTTATGCCAACATCGACGGGATGCACGAAATGAGAAGATGCTGGCTAGCTATCTTTCTATGGGTGAGAAATCCTCTCTCAAGACTCCCTCCTTGCCATCTAAGTCCCTTCAGGATACATCTCGCTTAAATGACAGGGCATACGCAGCAGCAGGTCAGGCTGTCGCCTCGTTGCACACGATGGCAGTGCTTGAGGTGTATCAGGCTGCTCTACTGAAAGACCTGGATAAAGGGGAAGGCCTTCCTCCTGATGAGGTAGCTGAGTTGCGCCGCACCACGGATCTTGCTCTCCGTGCTACTAAGCAGGCCGCCTCTGCTATGGGCAGATCTATGGCGGCCATGGTGGTAACGGAGAGACATCTGTGGGTGAACCTGGCAGATATCGGGAAGAAAGAGAGGAGCTTTCTCCTCGATGCTCTGGTTTCGCCTTCCGAACATTTTGGTACCTCCGTCGAGACGGTGGTTGAGAAGTTCAGGGAGGCGAAGGTGTGCTCAGCAGCCTTCAAAACCTTCATTCCCCAAAGGTCCAGGTCTGAGACCGAACAACCCAGGGGTCCAGGCCCGTCTCGGTCAGAGGATCAGAGACGAGCACAGAAGGCTGGTGTTGTGGCTCGCGCTCCTCCCCCACCTGTGGGTAGGGCTAGGAGGAATCAAAGGGAGGTAGGCAAGACCTGAGGGAGGTGATCCAGACGAGGTGTCCCCAACATTCTCGTCCAGACCAGAGTGATACCTGAACATCTGCTCATCTCCCTCGGGGGGTTTAACATCTGCCCTAATCTTCCCCTTCCTAATTCCCCTGTAACCACCATCATCTCCACCTGACCGAGGTTAGGTAGGAACCTCCTGCGCCTGCATTGCAGTCTCCTATGCTGGACCTGATGATGTTTTCGGTTGGTTCTGTGTCTTACATGGTAACCACCTTACTGATGGTCCGGACTAGAGGCTTCTTTGGGCTTCGCTTCTTGAACGGGGCTCCTGCGCGGGAACCATGGGGGGGTGAGTACGATCCATTTTTAAAATATAAAATGTCCTTTTCTAGGGTAGGTCCTTGGTAAGTACCCCCTCTGCTGGACTCAGAACCAGGTTCTCGACTTTTGCAGTGATGAATGGTAATGAACAGGCTGTAGGTCGAGCCTCCCTCTCGGCTAAGAGCTGGGTGTTATGCTCCCTCAGCTAGGTAACTTACAGCTAGACATTCCAGCATTATACCATAGATTGAGTTGATGACTTCTCAAACATATTGTTCTTGGGATGCACCATTTCCATTTATGGGCTGCTCTTTCAGAGTGCCATGAGGGCCCTTTAGAATGGTATCTTTAAATCCATGTTATGTAAGTGTGCACGCAAAGTCCCTGCGCACTTTCTAAAATTCACACTGTGGTAAGTTTGCATATTAAGCATTTTATGTTCTTTCTAAAATCCTGTATGGTAGCGACTACGCGCGGTGGCTTCGTGCCCTTTCTTGAGTCCGTTAGGCCCCGGTTCCACCTTGGGCACCACTCCACCTATGTATCCTCAGGATACCTACTTTAACAGGGTGTTGCTACTAGGGGTCTGTTGAGACAGTTCCATCAGCAAGCTCAAGCAGAGCAAGCGGTAGCCCCCTGGGAGACAGGCCAAGACCTAGTACGATTCTAGGCACTAGGTCGTATCCCCTTAAAGGAATCTATTCCTGATTCCAAGCCTTGAGCTCTACCCCGGACCCAGGAGTTCTGGCCCTAACAGGTAAATTTTTTGGGGTATGTAGCTTAGGCCTTTGGCCGTAGGGGATAATGTCACTGACAGCCATCTAACGTCCCAGGGTGAACTCCCTTAAAACGTTGGTAGAGTTGGTACTTAGTGCTTGCCTGTGGTTTGGCATGCACTCCCCTCAGCATGGTGGCGTGGGTATACCGTTCCACATAGCGACCCCTAGAGGACGCAGTTCAAAGTTCTCTTGAAAGGGAACATCTCAGGTTACGTATGTAACCATGGTTCCCTGCGTAGGTAACGAGACACTGTGTCCTCTAGCTTCCCTACACAAGCTTCAGACGAAGAAGCGGATGATGTGTTCTCCCGGTGCCTATTTATACTATAGTTGCACCGGTAGTGACGTCATAGGCTGTCGCCGGCCAACATGTTGTTGGTGTTTTTTTGAATGTATGCTTCAGACACGGGTCATGTCGAGGCAGTGTCTCGTTCCCTACTCAGGCAACCATGGTTACATATGTAACCTGAGATGTTTGTTATGGCCATCATCCAGGGTTTGAGCAGCGGTCCAAAAAAAATATCCCCACTATGAGATAAGACCGCCACAGCAGAGAGATTGCAAACCGGTCACAGCTGAGAGCAGATAGATGATTACTGGTGACTGACTTGTGCGATACGAATGAAACTGTAAACCTCAGCCTTTCTTTAGATTTAACAGTTCTGATCCTGGAATATCTCAAAAGCACTAGAAGTTAATGCGTGTCAAGAGTGTTGCATTTTAAGGCTGAAAAAGTTTAAAAAATTGAGCAGACGGCAGAAGAGGAACTGGTAAGTATCCAACGAGAGGAGCCAGGTAAGCTGATGCACACATGTGAACAACAAGACCAGACACTGAAGGAGTGATGAGATGGTGGCTTTATATCAGTTCTAATTAGTGACGGCAGGTGGAGTGCTTCAGTATTTGGGTGATTGTGGACGAGTGGGAGAGGCCGAAGAATCTGGCCTGGCTGTGGCTGTTGACTCCGTGACAAGTGTTTACTACGGTTCAAAAGTGTGTTTTTTTTAAATTAATGTTTATTTAGCAGAGAGACTTTACATTCATTGAACGTGGCAGTAAAAGACATTTATAATATAACAAAATATTTTTATTTCAAATAAATGCCGTTCTTTTGAGCTTTCTATTCATCAAAGAATCCTGAAAAAATATATATTGGTTTACACAAAAATGTAAGCATAACAACTGAACAGTTTTCAACATAATAATAACAAATAATAAGAAATGTTTCTTGAGCATCAAATCAGCATAATAGAGTGATTTCTGAGGAATCATGTGACACTGAAGACTGGAGTAATGAATGCTGAAAATTCTTTGCATCACAGGAATAAAATGAAAATTTAAAATATATTCCTGAGCATAAAAGACTTCTAAAACATAAAAAAATCTAAGCCAAAGTTTTCAGCCATTTTGACACCCTAGACGAAATCCAAATTGGCGCCCACCCACTCCAATACATTTTATTACATTTGGATTTAGATACGTTTAGATATTATCAATGACTACTTTTTGTCTTTGTGTTTTTCTTTTATAGTTTTTTTTGTTGTTTGAAATGTTGATTTAAAGTGTCCATTTTTAATTATTATTTCAGTCAAACCTATAAAAAAAACTTTGTTACCCCAAACTACATAAAAAAGCTTCATCAGTCACATAAAAAATTCAGACTCCAGCTACTTATTCCTTTGTTACTCATTGACGCATGAACTTCCCCTTTAAATGACGTGACGCTCTGCTCTCTATGTGTATGATGCTGCTTCCATTAAGTGCCGTTAGTAGTGAATGAATTAATTCAGCATTTCAACATTTCCTCAAGGATGCACTAAATTCAGCAAAGCGGTTTAATATATAGGATGTATTGATCTTGTGATTTAGCCAATATTTTTTTAATTGGCCGTTACATTTTTATATGTGAACATTACACACACCACGCTGATCCTTTAACAATGCATTGGCACAAAAAAGCACACCTTTTGGACCAATTTTGCAGCGTGATTTCTCGACTGCCACAAATCCTGCCTTAACAAAATACTAATTTTGTGCACTTTTTTACTGTACCAATATTTTTAATTGGTCTTTGAACTTATTGCAAGGCTAAAAACAAAACAAACAAAAAAACATGTTACTTTGCCAAAGCACTGACAGAATCCATAGATATAATGGTGCTGGTCAGTGCTGTTGTTAAAAGTAGCTTCTATCAATTGTGAATTATTGCTAAATTGAAGAGAATTCTGTCTTTTGAGGACATAGAAACCGTGATTCATGCTTTTACTTCATCCAGATTGGATTATTGCAACTCATTATATTTAGGGTTGTCTAAGAATCTGCTCTCATGGCTGCAGCTAGCACAAAATGCTGCAGCTTGACTGTTGACTGGCACAAGGAAATGGTCCAGCATTTCTCCAGTGCTGGCTTCGCTGCACTGGCTTCCTGTTGATTTTAGAGTTTAATATAAAGTTTTGATAACGGTTTTTAAAGGTTTGCATGGCCTTGCTCCAGAGTACATTTCATGTCTGTTACAGCAGCACTGTGTTGCTAGACCTCTAAGATCATGACAGAGTCTGTTTTTACATGTTCCCAGATCACGGTTGAAAACCAAAGGTGGCAGCCCCACATCTTTTGAATAGTCTCCCATTGCACATTAGATCATGTGACTCATTTGACTGTTTTAAATCAATGTTGAAAACACACCTTTACTCTGTGGCATACAGCTGCCCCTAGCTTTTGGGACACTGAGCAGTGATGGATATTGTGTTTGTTTGAGTAATTTTTAGCCATTTAAAGCCCTTTGGTCAACTGGTGTTGTTTTAAATGTGCTATATAAATATGTGTTGATTGATTGATTGATTGATTGTCGTTGAGCACTCAAAATGCAAACTTTGCATGCAACAATCTGGCAGCAATTGACAGTGCTCTGATCCAATGGCATACAGGCATTGTCAGATTGACAGTACTCTAGCCCAATGATGTTGGGGGATCCAGTGGGGGTGTCAATCATATTTCTGGTTGGCCGTGCCACTCTTTATCACAACCCTGCTAAAATGTAGTGCCAGTACGTGTGCTCATTGGCACCCCCTCCTGCTGGTGGTGCCCTAGGCGACTGCCTAGTTTGCCTATGCCAAGAAACATTACTGATAAAAATGCATCTGATTTGCCAGTGAATCAGTTTCATTATACCAAGGTGTCAAGGTTTAGCGCCTGGTAGATGTGAGACATAATACACTGTATATTTGAATAAATTGTTTTGTAAGCAAAATACAAATATTTCATTATTTTTAGCAGTTCTTGAACATTTTGGGCTCTTAAAAAAAACTTGTAATGTCACTAAAAATGACTGTAATGTCACAGCTCACTAGTGAAAGATTTGCAACTGTGCACAATCTAGTAAAGCCACCAGCCATCATTTTCCTGCCATTAGTAACAATAATTAGTCACATGACATTTATGACTGAGGTGATTGGCTCAAAACAACCTGGCCACAGAACTAAGCAACCAAAGATGGCAGATTCACACTCAGTTCCTCTATTCCACCGACGCATCTAAAGACCTCATCCCACCTGACTCTGGTTCATCGTCTGATAAGTGTAAGGAGAGGAAATTTTCCATTATGAGCCATCCTCACCTTATCAACCTGGTGTTTACCCAAGTCTGAGACCAGCTGCATGCCGAAAACCATTACCAACAAGCGCGTTATCACGAGACGCCAGGTGACGGCTAACAAAGCAAGCCTTCCGTCTATCTACAAGTTTCTGAGTTTCAATCCAACACCAGCCTCACGCCAGTGGTAACGTATGGCTATGTAGTGCAAATTCATCACTGAGAGACGGCTAATTAACCCCTAGTCAATAAGATTCAGGTAAACGGCTGATTATTCTCTTGTGTACATGAATGATGAGAGCTTGATTTCCCCGTTCCCCAGATAATAGGGCTCGTTGGAGACTAATTGAGCTGTAGAGTGATGTGTCTGCAATGCATTAATACATCAAATCCAGACAGGGTACTCCACTCAGGAGTAGGAGAGGAGGTTATCAAAGACTATTTAGATCTTGTTTTTTTCAAACATTACTATTTACTTGTGATTTGTCAAGTGGTAAAATCTGGTGAGTTATCAATACATTTCAATAGCATATACTCACCCTGTAGAGGGGGTCATGATGCAGCCGCCACGATCTACAGTCATCCTACAGCCGCATCCTCGCTCTGGAGTGTCATGGTTCATTCCAAAGTTATGGCCCAACTCATGGGCCAAAGTCACAGCAGCTCCCAGAGGATTGTCCGAGTGATCCTAGGAAACAACAGGATGTCATATAATGCCTTAAACTACAGCTAACTTTCAAACAAAGCAGCTTTTTGTTGGTCAGTGGTGCAACTTTGCTTGACCAACTTGAACACATTGCAAAATCTGTGAGGGGAAATCTTTTGCTCTCACAGAAAATTCCCGATTGTGTGGATTCCTATTGAAATGACTGGATTTTGCCCGTGAAAGTTCGCTGAACAACAGAAAAAGTGTCTGCACCTTTACATTAAAGAAGAGATTGGAACTATGTATAAGGACAAGAATAGAACCACACAGAACACTCTAGAAACCACCTAGCAACCACCCAGAACATCTTAGCAACTGCATGGCAGCACATTGGCAACCACCCACAACACTCTTGCAATGTGAATTACTTTTTGAAATACCACTCACAGTTTTTTTATACTTAAATATTTTAAATAACTAATGTGCTAGAAAAATAAACAGACATAAAACATGCAAAGGGTTAGCACTATTCAATGGTTACTTGTTTGCCACAACGTTATATGAATACAAATTATCTTCATGTCAGGGCTTTTTCCAAATATTGACATATACGATTATTTGCAATTAATTTGATTAATCTATCAGTGCATAATATAATTCATAGGTCTTCAACCCTGCTCCTGAGGACCCACTGTCCTGCAGAGTTCAACTCCAACCCTAATTAAACACACCTGAGTCAGCTAATCAAGGTCTTCACGATCACTTGAAAAGTTACAGGTCAGCATTAATTAAGGTTTCTTAAAGGGGTCATAGGATGCCCAAGTTTATATGATTCTTTAGGGACTTAATGAAAAGTCTGTAACATAGTTTGGTTAAAATTTCTCAATAGTAGTGTACAAAAAACACCTTTTTACCCTGTCAAAAGCAGCTATTTTCATATCAAGCCGTTTTTGTAGCATTTTCCTTTAAATATTAATGAGCTCTACTGACCCCGCCCCTCTCTTCCAAGCTGCTCTCAGAGAGACTGTTTACTTTAGCCACATTCATCGTGAAACTTGCTAATTAGCACATTATTAGGAAAGGCGATTTGCAAAGATTCATTACAAAACATTATACACACTTCTTCTGTACATGAAGCTGAATCACGAATGATTCGCACGAACATAGACGCATTTATGTAGATCGGGGGCGCATTCCCTTCAGAAACAATGTAATCCACTGCGAGTTTACCGGCTCAGATATCAGGAGTAAATGACAACTGCTATGTTCATTATTACATCCAACAACAGAACACCTCAATCGCTTAGGATTCATTCTTGTCTACATCTGCTCCAGCGGTGAAACAATGGCAGACTGATGACAGCTCACTCAGGGCGGGTCTAAGGTAAGACACCAGTCCAGTCTGTGCTGAGTGTGCTGAAGCAGGTTGAAAATAAACTTTGCAGAAGAGGGTTGAAGACTTATAATATAATTAATTGGGTTAATTTTTAATTAAATAACAGCCCTAATATTCTGTTATTTCCTCGTACTAGACTGGAAAAAAACAACATCTGATTAATTATGTATGACACATGAAAGGACCAGCAGATAGTGATGTTGTGTTAAATATCTTGGGCTGTAGATGCTCTTATGAATTTTGATCCTTTCTCTTTCAAACTCTCTCTTTTAAAATCTCTTTCAACCTTGCCATAAAACACACATTCAAGCACCACTGCTCTTATTCTCCTTCCCTTTTTCTTCTGCTCTCTTCATCATCTGTTCACTGAGAACAAAGTAGAGCTTCAGCATTATCCATTTCAGCCGAAGTGAAGAAAACCTCCCTGCTGCCTCACGAACGTGTCTTGGTTACCAGCGAACCACCTCTAAAAACCCAGAAACATATTCTTTTTCTTAATTTAGCTGCCATCTTTTCACACAACAATAACCTGACTGTCTTTTTTTCCATTTCGCTGTACATCAAAATGCCATTTCCTGCCTTGATTACAGGGCGAGGAACATGACAGTCTCATCTTAGCTTTCAGAGCCAACAGGGGTGATATTTATCTGCCTCATTTTATTTATTCAAGATCTATAGTGTGCCACTGATGACCGTATATCTTGAGTATGAGTGACTTGCCCCTCTTTGAGCGTAATTGCAGACTAACACGGTGTGGTTAATGCTGTGGGAAATCCAGACTTAACTATTCCAAGAAACCACTACCAAGCTGTCACATTGAAAACATGGTGCCTTTATTGGTAACAGACATATTTAAGTGCTCTTGGGTTTCTGTCAAGTTAGTTCCACATTTTACAGGGTATCTCCTATCAAAGACATTCCAAGTTTTAGATTCCTTTAATCATGCAAGATGTGTTCATTATGGTTAGTCCAAATTTGTTTGCACAAAAGTCAGACTGTTAGATTCAAATCTTCTTAGACAATTTGTGAGTCAACGCAGAGGATTGTGAAGACTTTTTAAGCTGATCAGCCTTCTAACATGGTACAAGATTTGGTTTAATTCACAGCCAGATTCATTTTCAGTCTCTGTTTGCCATATGTAAGTAAATGGGGGACAGATACACATACGGAAACAAGACTCTGAAACCACAGCAGCCAATACAGAAATACTGTATATCAGTTAGCATACAGTGTCTCTTTTCCCAAATCTTTGTGTGTGTGTGTGTGTGTGTCCCCTTTTGTCTCTTTTAAGTTTCTTTCTCTGTTTAGTGGATCTGTTGATTTTATGAAATAATGTAAAGAAATACTTCATCCAAAATTTTTAATTCTGTCATCCCTTACTAATTTTCATGCCATGGAAATTTAGCAGAACATTCATGCAGCTGTTTTCCAAACAATGAAGTAAATGGTGTCAAAAATGACAAAAGCACTATAGAAAAGGTCCATTTGTGCAACATATGCACCAATTTTATGGTGCTTTATTTGTCATTTTTGGAGTTTGACAGTCCCCGGTGACCTTTCACTTTCATTGTATAGAAAAGAACAACATGATCATCCTTTTGACAGAAGAAATAAATAATCATGCGCTTTTAAAACAAAGGAGGGTGAGTAATTGATGACATAATTTTCATTTTGGGGGAACTATCCATTTAAGAAGTTAATGGAAATCATTTTTCATACAGCACCACAACAGTTTGTAACTCAGACCTATGGCTAATGACTTCATCTCTGTGAGGTCCTGTTTAAGAGTCACAGTTTGTTACAGTGGCATGGATGATATATCTAGACTAATAAAAATGTAAATGTGTTTTATTTAGCTATACAGCAGCAAAGCAGTGATAGATGGTTGAATAGGTATTTCAAATTTAATAGGTATTTAAAATAAAAAAAAATGGCAGCAAAACTCAACTCCACAAATATATAAGGTATATGCCGAAAATATTTCTTATTCGTTTTACATGATACTATTTCTCTCTCTTTCTCTCATCCTTTTTATATTTATTTCCTGGTTTAAATTAAAGTGTCCTCATATTTCAGGTTCCCACTGTAAGTGTTTTCCTGAAAATGATCAAACACTAAAGCAAATCTGTTAGGGCAGTGATTTGTGTTTATCATATCACTGGAATTTTAACTGTACAACACTGGCTTTTCAAGAGAAAACACACACCTAAAGAACAGTTAAAGGAGTGCAGGGCCTTTTCAAAAAATCATGAATAAACCAAGAGGGATTTAGTTGTCTTTCTTTAAGTCACTACACCACACTGGATGGGACACAACCTATACCTTAAAAGAATACTTCACCCAAAAATGAAAAAGTCACTATTTATTTACCCTCATGATGTTCCAAACCCATATGGTTTTCTTTCTGGACCATAAATAAGCTGCAGGCTCATTACAATGAATGGAACTGAGGTTTTCTAGCCTGAAAAGTCCTTTTGCATTTTTTGAAGCTTTAGTCCCTATGGAAAAAAAATATGTACCAGCTTTGAGAATGTACCAGGATGATGAATAACAACAGAATTATTATAGAAAATGAGCTATCCCTTTAAATTTCTATGCTTTTAAATCACGAAAGTCTAAAGCTGGATGGCTGTGCAGCTCAGGGTGAATGTGCTAATTATGGGACACAGAGTGTGTGATGATTTATTTCTCACCATGACAATGCCTCCTGACTGCTCAGCGGTACACATACTCATGATGGGAGCCATGCCTATTGTGGTGCCCTGGAAGTACACCCCACTGCCATAAAAGAATAAAAGTGAGGTTAAATATACGGTACAAAACTTGCACAGCCAAGTAATAAGACTAAGATTAAAACATGTTAAGAATAACATTCTACCATGCTACAGCACCTGCTGAATTAAACATGCTAAATTTTTTGTTACATAATGGATTCATTTTTTAGAAAATCGTAGGCAGCATTCAGTATGCTATAGTGTTGAAAAGTATAGGATCATTAGGATTTTTAAAAATGTTTTTGATAGAAGTCTCTTATGCTCACCAAGGCTGCATGATCAAAAATACAGTAAAACAGTAATGTTGTGAAATAATATTAAAATTTAAAATAAATGTTTTCTAACTAAAAATATTTTAAAATGTAATTTATTATTAAAATGTAGTTATGGCAAAGCTGAATTACTCAATTCTTCAGTGTCACATGATCCTTCACTATATTCTAATTTCTTAGTATTATTTATGTTGAAAATGTTTGTGCTGATTAATATTTTTGTGGAAACAAAATATATTTTTTTCAAGACTCTTTGATGAATGAAAAGTTCAAAAGAACAGTATTTATTTATAACAGAAATCTTTCTAATAGTATATACAGCACAGAATATGGGAAGGGTTAGTATTCAATTCCGTTCACACAGAACACATTTTTACATTCCACTGTGCTGCTTTTCAATTATTTTTTAATGTAAACGTGCTAGACTGATGTGTTTGACCATTGCGCCTATGTCTGCATCTTTTGCAGTATCTCGTATAGCTCAAGTTAAAAGAAGTTCAACTTTTAAAACACGTGTCTCTAGGCCTTGCATTTTTTCCTGTTCCACTGCACTGCATCTAGTGTGTTTAACTGCAAAAACACATTCTGTGTGAATGGCCCTCAAGATGTGCATTCTCCTGAGTTAGCATTAGTTTATTCTGTGCTGTTAGAGTACAGTTTGTTAAAGAATCTGACACACGTGCCAAAGTGTGTATATGCGATAATGTGTGTAATATGGCTGTGTTTGAACCTAATAAGCTGGGCGTTATCATGTGGCCGCTGCGGCAGCAATTTAAGTTTTCTCCAGTCTAAAAACTCATGCAGGGTTGTGAAGGGGTCTTGGGTGACTGCACACTTATCGACATCACTCCACACCTCCAGTCCCACCAGAGCTACTCGAATGTTCAGCACTCTGTAAAACTGAGAGAACACATAATATCAAACCCCTCCAAACTATTTCTTAATGAGCTTTACCTCATACATCTATTGACACAGCAGCACATCCATCCATCTATGTCTGTCTGGACATCAGTCAATTTAACCTAACCTAAAAATACTTAGCTTTCGTTCAAAAGGGGGTTTATTTAAAATCTCGTCCTTTACCTCAGAAGTCCTACATTCATCTCTGACAACCAGGCCTCTATTTTAAACTTCTAATCAAGTGTTCCCATTCATTCTGGAGAAAAATGGCATTTAATACCTTGTCCACGTAATTGGGTACAGTTTGTTAAAGAATCTGACACATGTGCCAAAGTGTGTATATGCGATAATGTGTGTAATATGGCTGTGTTTGAACCTAATAAGCTGGGCATTATCATGTGGCCGCTGCGGCAGCAATTTAAGTTTTCTCCAGTCTAAAAACTCATGCAGGGTTGTGAAGGGGTCTTGGGTGACTGCACACTTATCGACATCACTCCACACCTCCAGTCCCACCAGAGCTACTCGAATGTTCAGCACTCTGTAAAACTGAGAGAACACATGATATCAAACCCCTCCAAACTATTTCTTAATGAGCTTTACCTCATACATCTATTGACACAGCAGCACATCCATCCATCTATGTCTGTCTGGACATCAGTCAATTTAACCTAACCTAAAAATACTTAGCTTTCGTTCAAAAGGGGGTTTATTTAAAATCTCGTCCTTTACCTCAGAAGTCCTCCATTCATCTCTGACAACCAGGCCTCTATTTTAAACTTCTAATCAAGTGTTCCCATTCATTCTGGAGAAAAATGGCATTTAATACCTTGTCCACGTAATTGGCAATCTCTGCTAGCCTTTGCTTAACCTTCTCCAAATCTTTTCCTTGTTTCTGGAACTGAATGGGGAAAGAAAAGACACAAGTGAGATGAAAGATATACTCCAACAAATATAAGACCAGAGTCTAGATGGATTTTTAAACCATGCACGACCCTCTGAGTGGCTGTCATATGTAGGGGTGTTATCAGAAGTGTGTCTAACGGCACACTCTTAAGAACACTTGAAAGTGACCATTAAAGCAGGGCAGAGGCACTGAACAATAGCAATCAAAGTAAAAAACAAAAAACAAAATGCAATTTGGAGACAAGTGTGACAGCCAGCCACTTATGGTCCAGCATTGCTTCCCCTGTGAGTGTATGTTTAAGATGCAAAAATTTATAGAATTAATAGAATGGATAAGCCTTTTTAGTCAAATAGTGTTGCATGATAATTTAATTAACAGGAATGAAACCCATCACAATAACTCTGTCTCTCTCTCCCCCTCTCTCTCTCTCACACACACACACACACACACACACACACTTTAATATACAGACAGCTGTGCTGATAACATGGTAGCTTTCTTGTTGCCCAGTTTCCTTTTCCCACATCCAATGTTCACTTTATACACAACACTTCCTGTTTCCTGTCTGATCATTTGGGATCATTGCCCTAATTCCAGTCAGGTCCCACCCTCTATGACCTGTTTTTGGTTTGGCCTACTAAAGTGAAACAAAGAACCAAAACTTTACCGTAACCCGAAAACTGCACAGTACTCAACCAAATACAATTGGGTATTACAGCACATTTCCCTTCATTCTTCTTTCTTTATGAGTCTGAAGTTAAAGTACTTAGAGTACACGGTGCAAACCAGTTTGGTGGAGCATGTAAGATAACAAGATTCTGTGATATCTGACTGACACTTACCAAAATACTTTTTAACTTGCCTTGCACCACAATCTCTGTCAAACTGTGTGTTTGTTTGTTGTCCTACCTCCCTGTTGTCTGCTACAATGATGAGCTCCACATATTTGGTGGTCTTCTGAACATCCCGTTTATGCTGCCAAACAGAAAAGAGCAGGTCAACGATCTTACTATGTGATCAACTTTTCATTACCAACAACATGTACCAGAGGGTCCATCAGAGCCAAGTGATAGGGATTTTGAATCATCCCAGTGACTTGAATCTTTTAAATCTGTTCACCAAATAACAGATTTTATGTTCACCAAACAACAGATTAATCCACTAACTCTTTCAGTGAGACTTTCTGCAGGTTACACCAGTAAGTGATTTTTCCTTTTTGTTTTGTGTATGTGTGTATTATAAGCAACCAATTCATTAAAAACCACCTGAAACAATTTACATTTTTCTTTATTAAAATTTGTGTATACAGTACAAATCTAAAAAAAAAAAAAAGTTTGACTATCTCTATACATATACTGTATGTATTGGTATTGCCAAACAAGTTATATATATATATATATATTTTTTTTTAATACGATACTTACCTAGGTTTCTTTTAAAAAAATTAGGGCAAGAGACTCAAATCCCTCCCATTTTAAATTGAAAAGTGGAGCTTTGAACCAGTGTTATTTTAGTACCATATATTACAGTTTTTGTTGGTATTTTAAATTGCTTTAAAATGTTTTCTGTTTTAATTTTAATTTGAGGTAATGTTTTAGCAATCTTGATTTTAACATATCTATTTATTGTTTGTTTTAGTTTTTAGTACTCTAAAAAAAGTTTAGTAACTTTAAAAAAAGTATTTAATTTTTTGGTTTTAGTTAATGATAATAACCCTGCTTTGAGTGACCTTGATCATTACATTTGGACTTCAATTCTAAGTCTTAGGAACAAGAATGTGCAAAACGTTGTCACATAATGTATATATACCAGGACATCATGTGTTTTAGAGATCTGTTTTTGTTTCAAGGAGCTCGGACCATCTTGAGCTGAGATACTGAAGTGTAAATGTCCACATAACCAAAATGTGTTGTGGGCTATGACACACAGACAGCTGCTGTGGTTAAACCAAGTCATAAAAATAAAAATGTAAAACCTGGTGGTTTTGCAATAGCATAGAGGTCACTCAAAAAATTAACAAAGTTGTGCATCAACTAATTTTTCACTTGACATGGATCGACCTTTTTCTCTTTTTCAGTTCTGCTTTGAGTCTTCAAATGCTATATCAGCCGTTGAAGGCAGGAAAGCAGTCACATGCTTTGAGACTTGGGAGTGAATGAGAAATATAAGGTGCATTTCAAATTGTGCTCAGTTAAAAGATTAATTTAATTAAACTGATTTGTTAATGAACAAAACAACACCACGACCACCAAAAATAGCTGATGCCTGAACCAACAAGTGACCCCTCTGAACTGTCTATTTAACCTCCTTGTAACACGTTCAGATCTTTATAACTTTGACTAGCAGTTCTGTAGTCACCATGGTGACAATAACAGGAGTCTTCAACTCCTTTTGATTTATTCTCCTCAAATGGACGATGAAATTATCTATAATCTTTAGATGTGTCTGAAAATATCAGCGCCAGCATTGATACAGAGCTGTAATCACTTTTATTATATAGATACCATCAGTTTGCCATTATGTTGAATTATAACAGCATCTTCTATCTACTGCTATCCATTTGAATCAATACAATGGGATCTTATTTAGACAGCTATGTTGTGATAAGATCTTCAATGTCAAGACTGCTATGTTGGGATCTTCTGTTAACCTTTGATGTCTCGCCGAGCTCTCTAATCTTGTTTTAGCATGCATGGGAAGTGAGGGCAACCACAATCCCCTCATCTGCATTAACAAAGATATCACATGCTGAATGATGCATGTTAATTTTTCCTCAAGAAAAAAAGAGACACTCTCCAAACAAAACACTGTTATAACAGCTGCTACATTGACATTTGCTGACAGACCGCATTCATACCCTTGTGCTGAATGATTGTGGCGGTCCTCCAGCGCTCATATGGCTGACAGTCGATATGTTGTGTCCGTGTCCACAGGTCCCAGAGGGGAAGTGTAGGTGATGTCCTTCATAAATCACATGGGTGTCATTTGCTGGCTCAAAAGCTGGCTCCACCATCAGTGTTTTATTTTCAAGTAAGATAAACCCTCTGTGGATTGAATTCAGATTTAAACTATTTTAAAAAAAAGTTTTTTTTCCCCTTCTGAAGCAAAACAGACAAACACATATTACTAAGGTAACAGCCAACTTCTTTTGTGGTATACTTGCTAAGAAAAGCATCACAATTACTATTGCTCAAACTTAGCAGTGACGTGTTAAAGTTTGATGCGTAACCTGTCTTGTAACATTTGTGATATTGACAAGAATTATATCTCAAATTGTGCTGCTTGCAAAGAAGGGCTTTTTAAATTGATAAGTGCCAATTTCTTCTTATTTTCTAAATTAATAATAAAGTTAAGAATATTTTGTTTTGCCAAAACATTTCTTAATAATGTTCTTATCTTTTTTCTTAAGATTGTTCTAAAAACTAAACTGTTTTAAGATTGTTCTAAAGATAAGAATTTCTGAAATTCTCAAAAATCATAAACATCCTTTTAAAATTATAAGAAAAAGACAGAGTGCAAATGAATGCATCAGGCCACTCCATCTTGAGATATAGGTACTAAAACATGGCTGATTAAAAAACGTGACCCTAGAGACTTAGAGATTTGGAGGTGGGCTCATTTGACTTGTACCAGTAAGCAACTACCAGGCAATGCCCTTGTAACCACCCAGAACACCACAGAAACGGCATACAGAAGCCATTTCTTGGCAACCGCCCACAATACCATAGCTTTGTGTTGTAATGTAAACATGGACAAGCATCCCTTACATTTCTTCAGAAAAAAATGCAATTAAGCTGTATGGTATAACTTGCAGGTAATTGTCTTGAGGTGCAGGACACCTTATGCTCTAAGTATGTAGTGTGAGCAAAAAGGATGATGTAAATGGGAGAAATTAATGGGGAAAATCATGAAGTCTGCATTCTGGCTAAATGCTGCAGTGACATAGCTAAAAAATATTAACTCTGAGATCAGATAATCTCATTCTAATTTAATTATATTTTTATCAGTACAATATCATTTTAAAACTAAAGGCAGATGACCCTCCACCATCTAATAAACTCTATAGTCAATAAATCCAGTTCTAATAAATCCATTTGTTTGTCTTTGTCCCATTGGAAAATGGGTGGATATGGATTTTTCTGCAGAATGACACTGGACTGTATAAAATTTAATTTCTCCACCCAGTTATATGACCAATAACCCATTACTCACCAGAGAGCGATATGACTGTGTTTCAAATGTGTAAATTTACATTTGTGACAAAACTGATATCCTTAATAATATAGCCATGGGTGAAAAAAGACATTTTGAAAGATTTTGTTGAGAGATAATTGAATATGAAGAATGTATGTTTAAGAGCCACTGCTGCAGAATTAGGTTGCGAGATGAAGAGTGAGTTTTCACTTGGCAATATGATAACAAGACAAAACAGATCAAAATCTGGAGCCATACTGATCTCGGCCTTGATTCACAGTAACCTTCTGTGTTCAGAAGTGGCCTTAATATCTGCCTACCTGAAAGTCTCCAGGCTTGTGATAATGAAGATAAAGTAAAGACTTTCAGTAGAAGTGTTTTGTAATTACACACAGGAGACCAGGGGTTTGCTTCAATCATAGCTCTGAGTTCATCTTTACCAATTCTGTCGTAAAAGTTGTGCTTCTACAACAAATTTACTGTAGCCATATGCTCCTTCTAATTATATTTAACAACATCGCTGAAGTTTTCATGACATGTTAAATGCTTTCAGTCACTTTATGAGCTTATCTTCAAGACAATGAAGCATGGGATGATACTAAAGTTTTTATTGATGTTTAATCTCACGGATTTATAGGCTCTAAATGAACCTTCACATAGGAAGAGTTGTGAAGTCCACTGGAAACAATATCAAGGCAATAAATGTTTGACAACTTAAGGTCTATAATAGCTTTCCACACTAAAGCACACATGCTTTAAACTACTTTTTAAGGAGTTTTAATGACTTTGAAAATTGTAACTCAATACGGTTGAAATTACTGCCTATTCATAATGGGATACAGGAACATTATGGTGGTCATACTGTGCTTACCTGATACCAGTGCATGTACTGAGGCTGACATCAGAGTGTGTGTATCCTTGGACTTCACCATGGTAATAGCAATTCATCTGTGTGAAGAAAAGGAAAAATATTTTCAAGTTTAAAACATAAGTATTTAAATTCCAAATTTTTAAATTGTACTCTTTATATGTTGGTTTCTTATGGTTTTGGAAAACTTTTACCATTTGCATGAAAAGTTACTTTTCCCAGTAAAAATATGTTTTTAGAAATATTATAAATGATTAATTAATAAATATTGTTATTTTTTTGGAGAGCCACACCATATGACAGTTTACAACTTGAACTGACCGTGTCCTGTCATAAAAAGGTCAAATGATCAGATATTTTAAGAGACTTATTTATCTTGACACAGTCATGAGGGTCTGTGGTGGTCCTCTCTATAATCATTTCCTGTTTTATGCTATTTGCTCTTATGTATCTTTCTGCATGTTGGCCAATGCATGACTATGATATGTTGGACTAACATTTTTCAAATATTAATAAGCAGTGAAGCAGTTTAAAAATAAAATAAGTAATAAAAGATTATGCCAAACCACTTAATAAGGTTTTCTTTTCTAGATTTTTAATGATGTTTTAGCACTACAGTATTAGAACAGATAACTTGACATTTTTTACTTGCAAAAAATGAATGAATGAATAAAATAAAAAATTAAATGAAAATGATTTTTAATACAGAAAATGTGTTCAACATAAAAGTCATTGTATGTTTGAATTGCATTTTTTATGTATTTTTGAATAAATTAATTCAGACAAATAAAACATTATGTCACTGACACAATAGCCAGATGTTCAACAAGAAAACTTTGGCCAAGAATTTTGGCCAACAGATCAAGTTAAAGTGGGGGTTATTTCCGAAATCAATTAACCATAAAATTGGATCATTTACTAACTAGAAATGGAAATGAGATCCTGTTCAGGTGCAAGATAATGTCAGATAATGTTGGTATTAAGGGATCATGTAGCATAGTGCCACGTAGCAAAAGTCATCTTTAAGCAGCTGCTTGTCCATGAAAACCACACTTTGAGGTGCCAGTAAGAGTAGTGTCTGGCTGCTGGTCTATTTTACAAGGAAACTATTCTCCCCTGTTATGGCTGGCACAAACCCCCAAAGACCTTTCATGTGGAAATACAGGCTGGACATCTAATTGCCATCAATCACACGAATGTTCACACACACGCACACGCACACACACACGCACACACACACACACACACACACACACACACACACACACACAGCCAGACAAAAACCGTGTCCTGTCATAAAAAGGTCAAATGATCAGATATTTTAAGAGACTTATTTATCTTGACACAGTCATGAGGGTCTGTGGTGGTCCTCTCTATAATCATTTCCTGTTTTATGCTATTTGCTCTTATGTATCTTTCTGCATGTTGGCCAATGCATGACTATGATATGTTGGACTAACATTTTTCAAATATTAATAAGCAGTGAAGCAGTTTAAAAATAAAATAAGTAATAAAAGATTATGCCAAACCACTTAATAAGGTTTTCTTTTCTAGATTTTTAATGATGTTTTAGCACTACAGTATTAGAACAGATAACTTGACATTTTTTACTTGCAAAAAATGAATGAATGAATAAAATAAAAAATTAAATGAAAATGATTTTTAATACAGAAAATGTGTTCAACATAAAAGTCATTGTATGTTTGAATTGCATTTTTTATGTATTTTTGAATAAATTAATTCAGACAAATAAAACATTATGTCACTGACACAACAGCCAGATGTTCAACAAGAAAACTTTGGCCAAGAATTTTGGCCAACAGATCAAGTTAAAGTGGGGGTTATTTCCGAAATCAATTAACCATAAAATTGGATCATTTACTAACTAGAAATGGAAATGAGATCCTGTTCAGGTGCAAGATAATGTCAGATAATGTTGGTATTAAGGGATCATGTAGCATAGTGCCACGTAGCAAAAGTCATCTTTAAGCAGCTGCTTGTCCATGAAAACCACACTTTGAGGTGCCAGTAAGAGTAGTGTCTGGCTGCTGGTCTATTTTACAAGGAAACTATTCTCCCCTGTTATGGCTGGCACAAACCCCCAAAGACCTTTCATGTGGAAATACAGGCTGGACATCTAATTGCCATCAATCACACGAATGTTCACACACACGCACACGCACACACACACGCACACACACACACACACACACACACACACACACACACACACAGGCAGACAAAACCGTTCAAAAACACACCACTCTGTCAAAAGCAATCAACGCTTGATGGCAAAAATCCTTCACATCAAAACTCATTTTTGTGGCTACCATTTCCACATCTTTAAGTTTTAACAGACCAAAAATAGCAAAGAATGTACCAGAAACAGCCATAGATGTAGGATAACTAGAGCTAAAAATGATGTCTGCACTTGCTAATGGCCCTGTTAAATAATACACTAGGCCACCAAAGTGAAGTCTCAGACTTATATTAGTAAAAGCAGGCCATTTTTCTTTCATAATGTCCTGATTTTAAGGATCAGCATAAAAAAAACTAGGCTGCTTTTTCTGTGTCTGCCTTGGATGACAGTTCACACATGTATCTGCTGAGAAATTAGCTTTTTGGACTGTTTTAGTGGGAAAAAAATGTTGAAGGATAAAATCAATATAATATTCGAAAACCAGTTCTTAGAAATAAACCATAAATCATTTTTATAATCTAACTGCCACCTTTTGATTCAAAT
Source organism: Sinocyclocheilus grahami (assembly GCF_001515645.1). Taxonomy (NCBI): domain Eukaryota; kingdom Metazoa; phylum Chordata; class Actinopteri; order Cypriniformes; family Cyprinidae; genus Sinocyclocheilus; species Sinocyclocheilus grahami. The sequence goes on from NW_015505370.1 coordinate 987,482, forward strand.
AATTTATTCTAAAGCAATTTCTTATTGTTATTCATTTTTTTCTACAATCCTTATCAGTTCTATTTTTTCGCATATGATTTTCCATTTTAAAACTATTTTAAGTCTGTTTTTTACATGGTCCAAATTAGATTGTCAATCAAATAACTGTTTTATCATCACTCACACCAAAGCCTTGTCAAGCTGTTTTACCTATTTTTGATTAATTAATCTTATACAATGGCTCAATTTTTTTTAGACCTTTTCAGCTTTGAATACAAAAGATGTTCATGGATATTTAGACAGGCTTAAATGATTATAAATAAGAGCTAAATATGCTCAGCAGGAATAATATTGTCAAGCCTACACATGTGTGATTGGGAATGGGGGGGATGGCAACATGTTGTCAAAGCTGTTAGTTGCAGTTCTTAGCACTAGTCTAATTATAAAATTACAAAAGACCCAGCAGACAATTCAAATAAGACCTGACAATAATGTCAACATGCTGTCCTTGTGTCAACATCACATCACAGCAAAGATTAATCAGCTCTGAGAAGAAGGCCAGTGCTAGTGCACTAGCCAGCGCAGTTTAACTTTTGAAGATTTTTAAGCATTATATTTGACAACAATATAGGAATGGTTCACTCAAAATGAAAATTCACTGTTTCATCCACATGTCCTTCATAAACCTATATAAATTCTTTCTTCCTTGGAAGAAAAATGGGTTTATAGCTGAATGTCCAAGCTGACATTCAATACAATGAATTATCAAAGGTTAAGCAAAAATTACTTCAATTTCAGCCTGTTCCTCTCGTAAAGCTATTGTAATTTTCCTAAATTCTTAAAATATACAGTGTTCGAGTGTTTTGTACCACTAGCGGGATGTTTTTTTTGTTGTTGGTTTACTGTCTATGAGGGTTTTGACAGCCTTTACTCCCTGACCACTTTTAGTGTATAGAAAAGGGCAGCTTGGACTTTTGAATAAGCATCTCCTTTTTTGCTCCACAGAACAAAGAAAGTCATACAAGTATGGAAGAGTGAGTAAATGATGACAAAATGTTCCTTTCTGGTTGAACCCAGAAAATTAGATGCAGATGTATTACAAGTTGGTCTGACTTCCTCTTACAGTATTTGAAATGGACCAACAATTAATATCCAGTTCATTACCTCACTGGAATGTGTATATATCAAAAGACAAATGTATGTGAGACTGTTTAACATACCTTAGAGTTGTGAGTGCTCTTAACAGTTTGTCCATCTTCCCTGTAATGTGTCTCAGTGTAATGGCTGGCAAAGAGGCCGCTAGAAGAAAACACACACACACACACACACACACACACACACACACACACACAAATCTATTTAGCATTGCATCAGCATCTTCTCCGACCCATAAAAAAAAATCTAAATTTTTAAAGGAGAATATTTATAAGTTTATGGTTTAATAGTCAGTAAAATTAATTTATAAAAAACAATATCAAAAAGCTATTTTAAACACACTTAGAGCACTGTTACATTTCACTACCAAAAGCTCACCAAATTTATCTTGTTTATCATCCCAAATTTACAGAACAGATTATGGAAGTGTGTCAGACAGTAGAAAGTAAACTAGCTTTTCAAATATGCTCATAAATAGGAAAAGTAGGGCATCATATGTGTTGTGATCATAGGAAATTATCAACCGGTCAACCAGATCAAATGATGACCCACCTAAACATATGGGCATAAATGCAATGGGATCCAAAAGTCCACTAAAGAAAATGCTTCTAATTAGCATTTTTCTCAGTTTAATACACTTTTTCCAAAAATGTAATTCACTATTTTCCAAAATCCTAAAGCTCTCTGTTTATTTCCAGGTTTAAATATTATTTTGAATTCCACTGTACATGAAAACACTTTTCCAGTTAAAAGCACTATATAAATAAAGGTGACTTGACTTGACTTGACTTTGTACAGCATGAAAACCATTACGCCTATGGAATGGCCACACAAAACAATCCCCACAATTCACAAAAACAAACCTGTGTGTGTGTGTGTGTGTGTGCGCAGGCAGTGTTCTATAGAAATCCTTTTAGAGTGTTTTGTTATAACCTTAATGTAAGCCAAATTTAAATCAGCTATTCTAATTTAAATTATGAAAAGAAAAAACTCTAGAGACCAGGAGCAGAGCCAAAAATCACACCATGGAATTAATTTTTAAAGTGCAGTTGCGTCATGTTGCGAATCAATTTCTCTTTCGAATGCTTGTATGTCAGAAATAGAGCGGGGGCCTGTACCATGAGGCCGGATTAACTGGCTAGCCAGGTAAGATATAGTTTAGTTTGCATCAATCCGGGGTTTTAGGTACCATGAAAGCGGCTTGGCTTTTAGCAGCGTTCATTGCCATATTAACTTACACTCCACAGCTAACCTACTCCAGGGCAGGTTATGTTCTGGGTAAGAGATCTCAAATTGGACCAATCAGATGTGAGCAAAGTGACACATGCCTGACACAAAAAAAGCC
>NW_015505370.1:990597-1001221 GCF_001515645.1 Sinocyclocheilus grahami
GTAAAAAAAAAAAAAAAAAAAAGATTAACAACAAAATTGTCTGGCTTTAATGATCATTACTTAGGATTATTTTATAAGTGGATCCAACAGTAATGCCTCAGCACATAAGTGTGATATAAGTGTGACCGTTTGATATAAACTGAGTATTTATACGTTTTTAAACCAAATGACCCATGTTGTTTTCAAAGTACGTCACAGCAGCGTCCATCTGTTATTTTAATAAGCGAAACTGTTAGCCAATCATAGCAGTAGTCGTTTACTTGTGAGTCTTGAATGCGTCCCGCCTATAAAAACAGACTGTTCTGCAGAGAGGTTCAAATAGAAAATAACCTATTGTGATGGTTTTTTAAAAAAAAAGTAAAATCACACTAACATTATAAGTGAACCTCAGGGAGCATTATAAATTAATTAAAAAATGCAGTTCATGACCCCATTAAAAAATATAATTACTTAGGATTATTTTATAAGTGGATCCAACAGTAATGCCTCAGCACATAAGTGTGATATAAGTGTGACCGTTTGATATAAACTGAGTATTTATACGTTTTTAAACCAAATGACCCATGTTGTTTTCAAAGTACGTCACAGCAGCGTCCATCTGTTATTTTAATAAGCGAAACTGTTAGCCAATCATAGCAGTAGTCGTTTACTTGTGAGTCTTGAATGCGTCCCGCCTATAAAAACAGACTGTTCTGCAGAGAGGTTCAAATAGAAAATAACCTATTGTGATGGTTTTTTAAAAAAAAAGTAAAATCACACTAACATTATAAGTGAACCTCAGGGAGCATTATAAATTAATTAAAAAATGCAGTTCATGACCCCATTAAAAAAATATTCTTTGTAGCCCAGTTTATTTTAAGCTCAAATTAAGTGTTTTGTACGTTTTAAAAATCAAGTTAATAACAATAACAACTAAAAAAAATAATAGGGTACTGTTTTCAAAAAGTACTGTGTGAAGAAATACTCTGTTACAGAAGCATATTAGTATTATTAAACACACCCACCTTGACAGACCTCAAACTCCTCATATTTCTCCTTGGGGTTTATGCATGCCATAATTATACCCTTGTATACATACACATTCATCAAAACATCAGGATATGAAAACAGATCCATTGTTTGTATTCTCCAGGCAAAACTTAATTTCGAATTCGCCTCATGAAACTGCTTGGTTTAGACCTTGGGCTAACGTATTAGTAAAACACACCAGTTCAGCTATATATAAGAAAATTAATTGTATTATTCAATAATGCATTAATCTGATTAAACTTTTACAATTTTAAAAGACTTTCTATTTCATATAAATGCTGTTCTTTTAAACTTTCTATTGAACAAAGAATCCTGAAAGAAAAAATAGATAACACAACTGTTTTCAACATTGATAATATTAAGAAATGTTTCTTGAGCTCCAAATCAGCCCATTAGAGTGATTTCTGAAGGATCATGTGACACTGAAGATGAATGAAAATTCAGCTACAGAAAGTTCAGCTTCACCATCAAAGGAATAAATTAAATGTTTAAATATATTAAATATAACAGTTATTTTAAATTGTAATAATATTTCACTATATTAATGTTTAACAATGTGTTTAATGCATACTTAATGCAGACTTTATATGATAAGTATTACATAAATATATTATATAATATATACACTATATAAATCACATTCTGCCACAGATCTATAATGGGTGTAATTAGTACTGACCAGCTCTTGCATACACAGCATGTTTATTTATTTCCTTAGTGTTTAGAAATCAAACACTCATTAAAAGACCACCTCAGGTAGCTTTATTTTAGAAGCTAATTCATTCTAAGTAAAGTAAATAAATGAAGTAATATGTAATATAAAATGCCTCTATCTATAATTAGTCTGTATATATATATGCACTCTACAGTCAATGGTGCCCATTATGACTGAAATCTGTAACCATCGATCCCTGAAATTTCACAGCCTGCTGACTTCCATTATATGTAGATAACAATCTAATTACAGGTTTGTTCGCAGATTCCGGTTAATAGTGATAAATGCATATGTTCATTAGACACTGCAGAGAAAAAAGATTAAACTGCACTCTTTCTTTTCTTTCAGTTTTCCAGGTTACAGTGACCTTTGACAGAAAAAAGACCACAGGCTTTGTTTGTGATGGCAGAACAATGACAAAATGATGGATGTAAAATATGGGGCCTAAAGCAAAAAAACTGTAATACATAATACATTATTTACTGTGATACATAATAGTTGTGCCATATTTTGTCATAATTTGTGTCAAGTAAATACCACAGTACAGAGATGATACCAGATGGTGGTACTGTTACTTGCTTTGATATATACCATATTATGAATGCCATGATATTGCCATGGTACATTCCCATGGTACAAAAATATGCAGTATTATCATGGCACATATTGGAAAAAACATTTACATTTTGTCCAAAAATCATTGCATTGCCACCATTGGTGCCATCTCCAAATAACCATAATACAATTTTTTGTACTTTTAAGTTACTGAAGCTCAGACTAGAGATCAGCGAGACCTGGCACAACAGAATGCAGTGCGGGACAACACTTGATGGGCGAGTGTGGGCAGGCAGACACTCGTGTGTGTGTGCGGGATGCGGGAGAATAAAAGGATTTGTGGGACTCCCGTAAAATAGAAATATCTAAACATAAAACATCTAATAACAAATAAATTGTTATTCATCTATTGCACAAAAGCAACAACAACTAATATAAAATAAAAATTATTAACAGGTGCAAGCATAAGTGCAGTTTCTACTTATCACACCTGTTTGCAGCGTTGAGCAATGCAACCAATCACAGACATATCTATTGATTTCTGGAATGCAATGGCCAATCAGAGGTGTTTAAGTTAGAATCCACTCACTGCTCAAAACGGAGTTATTGTGCTGTGCTGAAATTTGTGTGCTCACGAATCCTCTCATTATAACACATGTGTTAGTGTAGACATTATGAAAGATTCATTGTGCATATATTCCTTGTGTTTTAACAGAGCTTTGTGAGATTGTGTTGAACTGAGATGTCAGCATTTTAGTGGTTTTTGGATTTTAGCGATCCAAACCATGCACACAGCAGCCCATGAATGTTGCGGGTGGGAGCAGGACAAGGTAACATATATTTCTGTGGGAGCGGGCGGGTGCGGGACACAATCCTGCGGGAACGGGACTGAAAAAATTGACTTCCTACTTTTCACTTTTTTTCATATCCTTATATTCTATTAGTCTGTTAATTGACTTCATATCTGACTAATACGGTTTTAACAGTCAGGGGGAAAAATGAGCTCTGAAACGTTTAAGCGGAAGCATGACGTCTCACTGGAGGAGAGAGACAGTGCAAGAGGTCTTGAACATTATTTGGCCCCTTTAATTAGACAGTTCATTGCTCTGCTGGAAATTAAAAGTGCCCATTACTGCGCTTTCTGTCACTAGCAGGCACTAAAAGGGACACACAAGTGACAACTGCAGCAGAGACTGAAATACTGTGAATGGAGACACATTTTTTAAAAGCACTTTTTTAAACTTGATGCAGCATCTTAAAAACATGACGCACATGGTGTCAGATGCTGAAAAAGCAGCGAGACCTGATTCTCTTTCGCCTTTTCTCTCCATCTCTCTATTTTCAGGTGGTAATCTTGTTTATTTTCTTTCTCTCTCTTTCTCTCTTTCTCTCTCTTTCTCTCTTTCTCTCTCTCTGTCTCTCTCATCTTCTCTCTAGGTTGAAGCGTGTTACCAAAAAATTCTCCAGGCTAAAGAAATATTTGTCTATATTCTTACTGTCTGGGTGCATGAGGAAGTGACGCAGTCATGGACGGCCCCTTTTACGGCCAGAAGCCGCTCATCTCCTTCCTCCATCTTCACTACCCTCAATGTAGTGAGGCTAGGGGGTGCATCGCCATTCCCCAGGAGGAGAGATCGATTGCGGTGCACCTGTGCCTGCAAAACACTGCCACTAGGAGGAATAGTTTGCGTCTCCCGTCGAAAGCCTGTAAGTTGTCGGCGGCTCGCGCTGCCAAAGCTTACAGTGCTGCAGTCCAAGCTGCCTCTGCCCTGCATGCCATGGCGATCCTGTAAGTTCACCATGCCAAGGCCTTAACAAATGCACGAGAGTAGTACCGACCCGAGGTTGATGCAGTAGCTGCGCACGGTGACTGACTACGTCACGGAAGTCACGACGCGGTCCCTCGGGAAGGCGATGTCCACTCTAGTGGTCCAGGAGCGCCATCTGTGGCTCAGCCTGGTCGAGATGAGAGACGTTGACAAAGTGCGCTTTCTTGACGCTCTCATCTCCCAGGCTGGCCCGTGCTGCGACACTGTCGAGTGCTGTGCCCAGCAGTTCTCGGCAGTACAATAGCAGACTGAGGCCATACAGCACATCTTGCCCCAACGTAATCTTCCAGCTGCCACCGTTCCGTCGCGGGCCGTGTCTCAGCCTGCTCGTCGCTGTGGGCGCCCTCCTGCGTCCTCCAGACATCGTCGAGAGAATCGGGCGGAGAAAGAGCAGTTTCCTTTTCCTCCGGGTTGACAGTGAGTGACGCACCGCTTCCTCACTCTCACCCACGATGCCCCCTATCACCAGTGGCCAAGAGGTCGCGTTCAGAGACGCAACGCCTCTCCACATGTCTCTGGCCAGTCCCTCTGGGGACACAGGGAGTTTTGCTGTGATGACTCAGAACGCGATGCCTTCTGGGCCAACCAGCACAACTCCCCATCGCTGCACCACTGCGGGTACGTCGACTGTCCCTTTGGTGCCACTCGTACAGAGTTTGGGAGTATGGCTTGCGTTGCCCAACCCGTCCTGCTGGCTCATTCAGACAGTTTGACTCGGCTACGCGATTCAGTTCACCAGGCAACCTCCCTAGTTCAATGGCGTTCTCGAGACTTTGGTGGCAGTCCGAGACACATCTGTCTTGCATGAGGAAATTGCTGTCCTGTTGGCGAAGGATGCAGTCGAGCCTGTCCCTCCAGCCGAGATGAGAAAGGGGTTTTACAGCCCTTACTTCATCGTACCCAAGAAAAGCGGTGGCCTTCGACCTATCTTGGATCTGCGAGTCTTCACAAGTTCCCGTTCAAGATGTTGATGCAGAAACGTATTATCAAATGCGTTCAAGCCCAGGGTTGGTTTGCAGTGATCGACCTGAAGGATGCGTACTTTCATGTCTTGATCCTTCCTCGTCACAGACCGTTCCTACGGTTTGCGTTCAAGGGTAGGGCATGGCAGTACAAGGTCCTCCCCTTTGGGCTTTCCCTGTCCCCCCCTGTGTCTTCATGAAAGTCGCAGAGGGCGCCCTTGCCCCACTATGGGAAGTGAGGATCAGGATCCTCAACTATCTCGATGACTGGCTCATCATGGCCTGGTCATGAGAGGAGTTGTGTGATCACAGGGATCTGGTGCTTCAGCACCTCAGTCAGTTGGGGCTTCAGGTCAACTGAGAGAAGAGCAAGCTCTCCCCTGTGCAGAGAATCTCTTATCTTGGTATGGAGTTAGACTCGGTGAGTATGATGGCACGTCTCACCAACGAATATGCCCAGTCGGTGCTGAACTGCCTGATTTCTTTCAGAGGCAGAACAGTGTTACCACTGAAACATTTTCAGAGGCTCCTAGGGCATATGGCATCCGCAGCCGCAGTCATGCCGCTCGGCTTGCTTCATATGAGACCACTTCAGCACTGGTTACAGTGATGGGCATGGCACCGTGGTACACATCATGTCGCCATCACACTGATGTGTCGCCGCCTATTCAGTCACTGGTCGGACCTTGCTAGAACAAGTGTCCCAGCATGTCGTTGTCACGACAGATACCTCCGATATGGGCTGGGGCGCTACGTGCAACGGACAGGCAGCTTCGGGGTCCTGGACAGGACCTCGACTGCTTTGGTACATCAACTTTCTGGAGTTGCTGGCAGTGCATCTAGCCTTGCGGCAGTTCTGGCAGCTGCTGCTGGACAAGCACATATTGGTCCGCACGGACAACACTGCGGCTGTTTCGTACATCAACCGACAAGGCGTTCTACGATCACGTCGCAGAGTCAGACGTGGCTCAAGGCACTGTGCGCCGTCCACATTCCGGGGGAGCTCAGTCGTGCGGCCGACACACTCTCAGAACATTTCACTTTCCCCGGAGAATGGTGACTCCATCCCCAGATGGTCCAGCTGATCTGGAGTCGATTCGGGGAAGCTCAGGTGGACCTGTTTGCTTCTCACAAGTCCTCCCACTGCCAGTTGTACTATTCCCTGACCCAGGCCCCTCTCGGCATGGATGCACTGGCACACAGTTGGCCCCGGGCTCTACGCATGTATGCGTTTCCCCCAGTGAGCCTGCTCGCACAGACACTGTGCAAGGTCAGGGAGGACGAGGAACAGGTCCTGTTGGTTGCGCCCTACTGGTCCACCCGGATCTGGTTTTCGGAACTCATGCTCTATCGAGTGGGCGAGTTTCCATGATCATTAAGAACTTATTCAAAACACAGATCCTCTACTTCCCTAGTTGGGGAGAAAAGGCCGTTCACACTTGAATACAATTTAGCAGATTTCAGCTCTTGGCTCTTGTAAATATGTTCTATTTTTCTTTGTCGGTTTCCGCGCCATTAACTGCTTTCTTTGTCTATTTTTTCTCTCTCTCAGTCTCCCTAAAAATTCAATGATGCTTCTGTACTAGTTTAATGGAGTCTCCTCTTTGGCTCATTACACAGGTCTGACCAACCTTCTGGCATTTTCTGTTCTGTCTTATTTATGATGGTACATCTGTGTATGATCAATCAGACTGAAAGAGTGCATTGGCGATCAAACGATGAGATTCGATTGCTTTTTTGTCAGAATGTAAAAGCCTAAGAACAGTGTGTGTAATGATTGTGAAGCTTCAAAACATCTGTGAATAATGCAGTAGAAGTGAGTTTTCACTGCAGAGCATTCTCCATTAACTTATTCAGATGCCTAGCAAGAAAAACAGCTAGCAAAGCTTTTGTTTGGTCAGCTTATTGTTAGCTAGTGTAGACCGAAAGTAACAAAGACACATGACAGAGGGAGAAAATAACAAATGAGAATGGAAAAAAACACAACAACAAGCTAGAAAAAGGCTCAGTTTACACCTGGTACCCAGCTAAAGGCTGGGATACACTACACGACTTTTAAAATCTGAACAGATTATATAGACAATCTCTGACTGGATGGATCCAAATCTGTGACCATCATACACTATGTGATTGTCTATAAAATCTGTAAGAAAAAATGAAGTGGATGTTGAAGATCTTGATGAAGATGTTTATTGCAGCATAGTAATGACAAAGTACATGTTATACCTTGGTTTCAGTGGAGTAGGAATGAACCCTGAACATTCTAAGCTCAAACCTTTTATACAGTTACACTTTACTACCATAGACTGTATAAAAACATAGACGTAGTGTCCATGACGTCACCCGTGGGTTACTGAAGAGCATTTCTGAAGCCTAAAGTGGGTAGAGCTGGCCATGAGGGGATGTGGGTGGAGCTGGTTGCTGAAACCACAAATACCTAGCTCGACGGTGGTGACAGCAGCGGCAATCCACCTGTCACTCAAGTGGCCACACATTTAATTATGCAGAACTTTAAGGCTTAATATAATTTAAACGGATGAGCTATAAAAAAAATTGCAGCCAGTCGGCCAGTCAATGAATTCCAGTTTAAGCCACTTCCGTGTTGGTTTCAAGAGAGAGACCAGAAGGTTGCCGCTTGTTTACTACACTTAATGTAAATGAAGTTGCTCCTGTTGGGGGGGCAACATTTTTCTGGTTTTTGAGGAAAATATTTCTTCATATAATGGACTTCAATGGTGGCCAACGGGCTGAAGGTCCAAATTGCAGTTTCAGTGCAGTTTCAAAGGGCTCTACATGATCCCAGTCGAGGAATAAAGGTCTTGTCTAGTAAAACAAGAAAAATTAAAAAATGATAAAAATGTTTTTCGCCCTACCCTATCTGTTTGAACCGGAGTACACAGACGAAGAGCTCACATGACCTTTCCAACATGATTACGTAATGCGTGGATTTGTGGACGCGCATCGCAGAGCTACTGCAAGATGTGCATTTGTGATTAAAAAGTATATAAATTTGTATTTTTTACCAATCGTTTCGCTAGATAAGACCCTTATTACTCAGCTGGGATCACGTAGAACACTTTGAAGCTGCATTGAAACTGCAGCCCGTTGGCCACCATTTAAGTCCATTATATGGAGAAAAATCCTGGAATGTTTTCCTCAAAAAACATAATTTCTTTGCAACTGAAGAAAGAAAGACATCTTGGATGACATGGGGGTGAGTAAATGAGTAAATTATCAGAAAATTTTTATTCTGGAATTGAACTAATCCTTTAAAACATTTAAAGAACTCAATATTTTGTGCGTAACTTAATGGTAACATTAGAAAAAAGCAAAGATCTAACCACAAGTTGTCAAGTTGCCTGTTGCAATTAAACAGGTGTAAACAGGGTTTAAACCATTGTGATCAGATAAGTCTACATTCAGATATGTATGAACATCACACTTTGTAGCATAAGTAAATGCACTTTTTTGCTTTATCAACATGCAGCAAACCTGAAAGTTTTGAGTTGCAAGCTCTCAATGCAGCTGCAAACCTCACTCAAATAGTACTGTAGCTCTCTGCATGTCTTTACAGCTTCCTGTGAATAGCTTCCCCTTGGATACAATACTCAGATCATTGTTTGTCAAATCTCTCTCTCCCTCTTTCTGAAAACCCCCTTGTTTTTCACTGGAGTGCTTCTTCTATTTTTGCTGTTACCGCAACCGGTCGATAAAAATAATCACTTCCTGATTTGACTGTTGACTTTCAACGATGAGATCGTGGAGCGGTCAGCAGCTAAAGACTCCTGGGGAAACAAAATGAGGCTGAATGGCTGTGAAACCGAGACCTTTAAAGCTTTAGCGCTCAGCGAGGAGAGAAACTCAAGCTATATTTTCAATAACTGTTGATTTTCAACTGTATGCTCACAATCTAACCTTATATGCTGCAAATTGGCTCTGAATTATCTTTTTTTTAATTAGGAAAATGAATCAGTATAAATGTTTTAATAATTTTTTTAACATTTGTCTCTGCATATTAAGCAAGGATGGGTTTGTATTTTTTTATAAACCAATCAATTTTTAAAAAAAGAAAGTATTTAATACTTTTATTCAGCAAGGACACATTAATTTGATCAAAAGTCACAGTAAAGACTTTTACATTGTTACAAAAGATTTCTATTTCAAAGAAATGTATCACCGTTTCCACAAAAACATTAAACAGCACAACTGTTTTCAACATTGATAATAATAAGAAATGTTTCCCAAACACCAAATCAACATATTATGTTTTCAAGTGACAAACTTTCATGTATGGGTGCAGATTATTGACAAAACTTACAAGACACATGTCAAAACATATATTTTAGAAAAAAAAATAGACCACAAAGGTACACAAACCGGGAGTCAAGACAGTGAGGAGAAAGTTCACAAACAAAAGATTGAGTGCATTAGTACACAGAACGTATATTGGAACAGCATTATTAAAAATATATCTACTGGGAAAATCTCAAAAACCTGCAGTTCCTCGCTTTCCAAAGTTTAAATGACTTCTGTGAATCAGCTGACTTAGATAAATATGCCAAGGACTCTTCTGAACATTACACTTCATAAAGCCCATATGAAAAATAATCTTGAAAGGCATAATTTACCATATATTTGGCAATTTCACCCTTATGTTCTCTATTCTTTTTTTTTTCAACTAAGAAGCTTGCTGATGACAAACCAATCCATACAGCGTTCAAACTAGCTGTGCTTGCTTCACTGAGGGATGGGTAGAACCAAATTACATTAGCATTACTCTCCCTCTGTTTCCCTTTCGAAAGGGAACTCAACGCTGCGTATATTTGGCAATTTCACCCTTATGTTCTCTATTCTTTTTTTTTTCAACTAAGAAGCTTGCTGATGACAAACCAATCCATACAGCGTTCAAACTAGCTGTGCTTGCTTCACTGAGGGATGGGTAGAACCAAATTACATTAGCATTACTCTCCCTCTGTTTCCCTTTCGAAAGGGAACTCAACGCTGCATCCTCTAGAGGGCACTAGGGGAACACCTTCAGCGTGACCGGTGTCTGAAGCATGAATGAAAAAACGACAATGAACTTGACATTGGCAGGTGGAAGCCCATGACGTAAGCAAATGAGCGGCTGCGAGTATAAAAGGAGCACCTGTGGAATATGTCATACTCTTTTTTGTCTTCAGGGATCCTTGTTTCTGGAGTGTGATTGGTAAGGAAACGATGTCTGTTGTGAGACGCTTTAGGAGATGTGCAGATCCGTGTCAGCGCTATCTGACACCAGATGACGCACACAACCTTTGCGTTATGTGTTTGGGCGAAGAGCACGCGCGTTCTGTTCTCGAGGGAGCGGAATGCGTTCATTGTGAGCAGTTCTCAGCGAGAAAGCTCCAATCTCGTTTGTCCCTTTTTTCAAGGGAATTGGGACAATCATCTGCCCCCCGCGGCTCGGGTCCTGCCGCTGCTGAGGCAGCGAGGAGACTGAGATCGTGGGGATCGCAGAGGGAGCTGGCTGACGAGTTCGAGAGAGGGGTTAATCT
>NW_015505370.1:1001833-1002724 GCF_001515645.1 Sinocyclocheilus grahami
GTATGATGAGCTGTTGGAGGTTATGGATCGCGCCACTGCAAGGTTGGATCTGCAGTGGAGGCGCGAGAAAGGGGAATTTGTTTGTGGCAGACTTGATGAGCGATTTCTTACCGGACATAACCGCCCAGCACCCGTGAGCCTCCCATTCCTTCCAGATCTCCATATTGAGATCGAGAAGGCATAGGATAAACCATATTCAGCCCGTATCCATCAGTACCAGCATAATTCTAATTATGCTAACATCGAGGGGATGCATGAGCGCGGATATGCGTCAATGCCCCCTATCGAAGAGACGCTTGTGAGCCATCCCTCGGCTGGGGTGACATCGACGTTGAAGGCTCCAGCCCTGCCATCCAAGCCATTGAAGGAGACTTCACACTTGAATGGTAGGGCGTACGCGGCAGCAGGTCAGGCTGGTGCTGCCTTGCATACGATGGCAGTATTGCAGGCGTACCAGGCTGATTTGATGAAAGACCTAGACCAGGGTCAGGGGCTTTCCCCTGAGGCGGTGACCGAGCTGCGCCGCACCACAGATCTGGCGCTCAGGGCCACCAAGCAGACAGCTGCCGCGATCGGCAGGTCCATGGCGGCGATGGTGGCCACTGAGATACATCTGTGGGTGAACTTGGCGGACATCGGGGAGAAAGAGAAACGCTTTCTTCTCGATATGCCGGTTTCGCCTTCTGAGCTGTTCGGCACATCCGTTTAGACGGTGGTCGGTAAATTCAGGGAGGCGAAAGTGCGCTCGGCGGCTTATAAGTATTTTATACCGCGCCGGTCTATGTCTGCACCCAAACATGTGGGGGATCCGGGCCCATCCCGGTCTGCGGATCGGAGACAGGGCCAGGCGGTGAGTGTAGATCACAGAGGAGTAGATCACAGGGGGAGCAG
>NW_015505370.1:1003176-1019707 GCF_001515645.1 Sinocyclocheilus grahami
TTAGGCTGAGACCTCAACTCTTAAGGGTTCCCCTACCAGGGTCGAGTGTTGTTAGGCTTCCTCTCGTTTAGGAGAGTCATCCTGCTGAAGCCTCCGCTCCCCAGAGCACCGCGTAGGCAGAAATGTGGTGTTGGGTGTAACTAGGTCTCCTCTCATTTTTAGAGAATCATTATGCTGAGACCTCCATTCATAGGCCCCTACCAGTGTAGAGCGTTGTTAGGCTTCCTCTCGTTTAAGAGAGTTACCTTGCTGAAGCCTCCGCTCCCCAGAGCTCCACTTAAGGCCACACTGACGGCCTCTGGCGCCGAGTGTAGTCAGATCTCCTCCTGTTTAGAGAGGCATGATGCTGAGACCTCTGCTCTTAAGAGCTTCTAAACTAGGATTGAGTGTTGTTAGACTTCCTCTCGTTTAAGAGAGTCATTCTGCTGAAGCCTCCGCTCTCCAGAGCTCCGCTTAGACAGTATCTTTACTTCGTAGGGTCTTGGTGAGACTCGCTAACTGTCTCTAGCGCTGAGTATAGTTGGGTCTCCTCTCGTTTAGAGGGTCGTCATACTGAGATCTCCACTCTTGGGAGTTTTTCTACTAGGGCTGGGGGTTGTTAGGCTTCCTCTCACTTAAGAGAGTCATCCTGCTGAAGCCTCCACTCTTCAGAACTCCGTCTTTGGCAGTAGTATGAGTTTATAGGCTCTTTTCTTTTGAGCCTCACTAACTGCCTCTGGCGTTGAGAGTAGCTAGGTCTCCTGTCACTTTAGACAGTCGTCAAGTTGAGACCTCTACTCTTCAGGGTTCCCCTACCAGGATCGAGTGTCGCTAGGCTTCCTCTCCTTTAAAAGAGTCATACTGCCGAGGCCTCCGCTATCCAGGGCACCGCTTAGGCAGAAATATGTGTTTGTAGGCTCTCCCCTTTTTGAGCCTCACTAACTGCCTCTGGCGTTGAGTGTCGCTAGGTCTCCTCTCGCTTTAGAGAGTCGTTATGCTGAGACCTCCACTCTTAAGAGCTCCTCAACTAGGGTTGAGTGTTGTTAGGCTCCTCTCGTTAGGAGAGTCGTCCTGCTGAAGCCTCCGCTCTTTAGAACTCCGTCTTTGGCAGTGGTATAAGTTTGTAGGCTCCTTTTCTGTTTGAGTCTCACTAGCTGCCTCTGGCGTTGAGTGTAGCTAGGTCTCCTGTCCCTTTAGACAGTCATCATGTTGAGACCTCCACTCTTCAGAGTTCCCCTACCAGGATTGAGTGCCGTTAGGCTTCCTCTCGTTTAAGAGAGTCATCCTGGACTCCGTCTTTGGCAGCAATATGGGTTTGTAGGCTCTTCCTTTTTGAGTCTCACTAACTGCCTCTGGCGTTGAGTGTAGCTAGGTTTCCTCTCACTTTAGGGAGTCGTTATGCTGAGACCTCCACTCTTAAAAGTTCCTCTACCGGTATCGAGTGTCGTTAGGCTTCCTCTCGGTTGAGAGAAT
This sequence comes from Sinocyclocheilus grahami, assembly GCF_001515645.1. Lineage (NCBI taxonomy): Eukaryota > Metazoa > Chordata > Actinopteri > Cypriniformes > Cyprinidae > Sinocyclocheilus > Sinocyclocheilus grahami. Next base: position 1,004,629 of record NW_015505370.1, read on the forward strand.
CATCCTGCTGAAGCCTCCGCTCTTTTAGAACTCCGCTCTAGCGTTGAGTGTAGCTAGGTCTCCTCTCGCTTTAGAGAGTCGTTATGCTGAGACCTCCACTCTTGAGAGTCCCTCAACTATGGTGAGTGTTGTTAGGCTTCCTCTCGTTTAAGAGAGTCATCCTGCTGAAGCCTCCGCTCTTTTAGAACTCCGCTCTAGCGTTGAGTGTAGCTAGGTCTCCTCTCGCTTAGAGAGTCGTTATGCTGAGACCTCCACTCTTGAGAGTCCCTCAACTATGGTGAGTGTTGTTAGGCTTCCTCTCGTTTAAGAGAGTCATTCAGCTGAAGCCTCCACTTTGCATAGCTCCGCTAGGCAGTATTAATGTGTAGGCTCTTGAGCCTCACTAACTGCCCCGGGTGTCGAGTGTAGCCAGGTCTCCTCTCATTCTAGGGAGTCGTTATGCTGAGACCTCCACTCTTAGAGTTCTGTACTTTGGTAGGTGAGCTAGTCTACGACGCTGGCAAGCTTGAGCCTGCCTGTAGAGGTTGTGGCTCAGGTCCTGGCAAAAACAATCTGGCTGGGGCAGGGATGGTGTTCCTTGAGTCCTTGACTTAAGGAATCCAGTTTTTGGGCACTCATCCCTCAGCATGGCGGCGTGGGCAGACCGTTCCCCTAGCGCCCTCTAGAGGATGCAGCGTTGAGTTCCCTTTCTAAAGGGAATGTCTCCGGTTACGCATGTAACCATGGTTCCCTGAGAACAGGGAACGAGAGGCTGCATCTCATTGCCATGCTTCGGGCATCATACCTGTGCCTCCTCAGACAAAAAAGAGGATGACATATTCCACAGGTGCTCCTTTTTATACTCGCAGCCGCTCATTTGCTTACGTCATGGGCTTCCACCTGCCAATGTCAAGTTCATTGTAGTTTGTTCATTCATGCTTCAGACACCGGTCACGCTGAAGGCGTTCCCCTAGCGCCCTCTAGAGGACGCAGCGTCTCGTTCCCTGTTCTCAGGGAACCATGGTTACATGCGTAATCTGAGACGGTTTCTCTCTTTCTATTTTATTCCCAGCCACTAACTGTGGATAATGCGCTAGCACAAATACACTGACAAACAAAAAAGCACTGAGCTTACAGCTTCTCCTCATCGCTCTATCTGCTTAGGATTCCACATCTCTGACAGCTGACCCTCTTCACAGAGGTCAAAAGCGCTAAAGTTCAGCCTGTTCTTGTTTTCTATGCTTGCAGGTCAATTACATATTAAACATTTTTATACAGAGGAAAAATGCTTTTGTAAGTAATTGGGGAGTATCCAAAGCAAGAGAAGGATTCTGGAGTGAACATGGCAACTGCCTCCAAAAATAGCAGGAGGCAAAGATACAAGATGGGGAAGAAACAGATTTTAAACTTTATTTTAATTTTAGTTGTTATTCACCATGCAAAATTAAATACCATGATACCAGGATACTGTGGTTGCCAGGGTGTCGCCAAATTAATTTAATAACTTAGAAAAGTAAAAGTACACCTCTGCTCAATAAACTACAAGACTGGAATCATAATTCATGTCCTTAATACAAAGAGTGTGGGACAAGTTACGTGAGGGTTAATTCAAAGGGTTAGGTATGTGTTTAATTCCATAAGCAATAATTATGAGCAATAATAATAATGATTCTTGCCTTAAAAAGCATATTTATTTTGCCTGACAACTTAATTTTGGCATAATGAAAATATTAATTGTTTTTACATAATTCTAGAAAAATAGTGTTTTGTCCTGTCATACAGAGTCATTAGAAGGTTTGTCAAGGACATGCTGTTATTATGCTCTCTCTCTCCTACATTCATGCACTCTACAACCCCTGATTACACTACACACCATGTCATTAATTTTAGCTTGAAGACTGAAGAAATAATTGAAGCCTCTGAGAGGAATAATTTGAAACAGATGGAAAGTTCACAAGCGAGTCCACAAGTGAATCCATAACTGAACCTCTGTACCTCATCTCCCACTCTCCCCCTTTCATTGTTTGCTCCAACTCTATCAATCTTTTTAACCTTGTGTATTGTTCAACTGTTCTATAGAGCAACAATCAATCAAGGTAAAAGACAGCCTATACAATATAATACATATTGTGTGGAATGTTTAATAACTGAAGTCCATTTGAAAGACCTTTTAATTCAGGGGTCACCAAACTCAGTCCTGGAGGGCCGGTGTCCTGCAGAGTTTAGCTCCAACCCTAATCAAACACATCTGAACCAGCTAATCAAGGTTTTACTAGGCAAAGCCACTGGAAGGCAAGTCTGCAACCTTTAGCCAAAAAAAGCGTAATGGCTAATGTTAACGTTTCCACTTTGGCAGTATGTGGGAAAGGAGACCAGAGGCCGTTTTTTTTAAGGATGTCAATGGAGGAGAGGCTTCACAATGCTGAATAAACAGCTTTTGTGAGGAAACAGCTTGTCATTTAATGAATCGATTCTCCATCGGCTAATCTTGAACATGTTTTACACTAAACAATACTTTTGGATTGAACTAGTTTTAGAGTTTACACGAAAAAAAATCAGTTTTTATAAGACAAGTCACTGACTTTTTGTGACAGGTGGGATACAGCTTACAGCACTCATTTTAATAAAATTACTATAGTTTTAAATAAAACAATAATAATAAACATAAATAATAATATTTGTGTTAATAAATTAATAAACAAATATGCAAAGAAAACTGGAAATAATAATAATATAATAAATATTGATGATGGTGATGATGATGATAATTTCCAGTCACACAAGATTTATAAATAAAAAACAAACAAACAAATAAATAATTAATATGCATGCAAAAAAGGAAAACAACTACAGCAACAATAATAATATTAATAGTAATATTTTCCAGTTTCTTCATATAAGATTTTATTTATATTTTACAGCCAACTGAATATAAGAAGCAACAAGAAATTTACAGCTGACTCAATCACAACAGGAGTCTATATTTTGCATTTGTGATTACATGTAAAATAAAAAGGCAAGTAAATTAAGTCTAATAGTATTGTTTTTCCCTTCCAACAGTGACGCATTGCCGACTGTATCTGTCAGACAAAATCGATCATCATCTTCAACCTATTATCACATCTAAAATAGGATGAATTATATTCATTATCTAGCATTAATTAACAATTCACATGCAACCTTGTATAGCTTTTTTGATATTTACTTCATCTTATTTAACATTTAATGATTTATTTTCACCTCTAATGTAATCTGCAAAGTGTGAGTTCCCCTTGAGGAACTCGAGCTGCGTCGAAACGCTATGGGAACGCCTCCAGCGTGACCACGCTCTGAATCACATGTGTAATCAGTCCAATGGATGGGCGAGACGTCACGGGTGGGGTGACGTAGCGACCAGGAAGCATAAAAGCATAAAAGCACGTGTGGTGAAACCGGCGTCAGCTTTCTGTCATTCAGCAAGCGCTCTGTGTGTGTCATTCTTATTTGGTGTTGTCTGTCCATTATCATGAGAGCCGGCAGCATGTCAGGCTGTGTGTTCTTCCCTGCCCGCGCTACATTTCAGGTGGGGATACACACAGTCTGTGTGTTGTCTGCTTGGGAGCAAAACACGCAGAGTCAGCTGACTGTCCACATTGCGAGCGTTTGTCACTACGTATGCGTGCTCTCCAAGGGCTCTCTTTGAGGAGGGAGTCTTCACTGGCGTGTTTCGCGGCGCCGAGGCGGAGGCTGTGCTCGTGGGTTTCGCATATGGATCCGGAGGAGGGAATGTAGATGGGCGAGTCCCTATCTTCCTTAACCACCAGATCCAGCGCCTGCTCTCGGGATCGCTCAACGCTCCGCCTGTCTTCCTCCGAGGAGGTTGATGAGGGCGTCGATGAGCTCGCCAGTTGCACAAGTATCAGTTACACAAGCATATTATGCCTAATATTATAATGAGCAGCTTTACTGTGGAGCGGAGCTGTTTTACAGTCGCACAAGCATTATGTCAATACTATTATAAAAAGAAAAAGACTTGCGCAGTCAGCTCTCGGAAATAAGGGGTTGATTGTGCTTCTCCCCACTGAACGCTCTGCTCCCGCCAGGCACATGCCAAGGAGTGTGTCCGTGCTTGCAAGCTCGTGGTTCGGTCCCGCTATTGCTGAGGCACGGCGGCGATTCAGATCGTGCGTGGATCTAGTGGATGGGTTGGAGACGGCTCGCCTGCACTCCCTAGATCCATCGCTCTCTCTCGAGGCTCGGAAGCGCCTCTGAGCCTCGAGGGAGGCGCTTCCGATTTATTCCCCCTTTGAGCGAGAGCTCGCTGCTGCGGCTATTTTTCTCAGAGGAGATTGATATTGTTTGTGTGACCAAGTGGCTCGCGAGCTGCCGAAGCAACGCGTGTATTACATCATTTTTAGTTTTTGATGTGAATCTTACCACACCAGACCATGTTTACTCATTTGGTTGTTTGGCTGCATTTAATTCTGAGGAATTAAATTAAGTATTTATCTGACTATGAGAAGTTAGATATATCATTTTAGATTTTTGATATGAAGCTTATCACACCAGACCATGTTTACTCGTCTGGTTGTTCGGCTGCATTTAATTCTGAGAAATTAAATGAAGTATTTATCTGACTATGAGAAGTTCGATATATCATTTTCGATTTTTGAAATGAATCTTATCCCACCAGACCGTGTTTACTTGTCTGGTTGTTTGATTGCATTTGATTCTGAGGAATAAAATGAAGTATTTATCGAACTATGAGAAGTTAGATATACAGGGGCTCTTGGGATAAAAAAAATTCTTGAGTAAGAGCACGTGTTTACCTCTCTTCCTCTGAGGAGGTTGAGGCGGTCAGCAGGGGTTGCTGGGCGGGAGCAGTCCCAACCTACCGTGTTCCAGCTCCTCATTCTGGGGGCGTCACTTCTCGTACTCCGCAGAGTCTAGAGTCACAGTGGTGCTCCCAGGCCGAAGGCTTATAGCGGAAGGTGGTTCTGCACACCGTCATTCTCACTGGATGGTCTCTGTCTAAAACGTCCTGACGCCTAAGGCCTATAGGACTTCTGAGGGCCAGCGCCCTCTGTGGAAGAGCGGTGTACACTGCATTACACGGTACTCGTCTCTCCTCAGTGCCCTCAGGAGATCGGTCTGCCAACCCTGCCGGTGTTCCAGGGCGCAGCGGTCTCCGGCGAGCGCTTCTCTCAGTTACCGCCCGGAAACGTAGCAGTGCTAAGAGGACCTCCACGGAGGTCACTAGAGCAGCTAGTAGGGCTGTCCCCTGCCGGTTCACCGCTTCAGGGCACCGAGCTAGCCGCTCTGATTACACCAGTGGTCAGTCTCGAGAGACTGATTCCCTTAGTAGACTAACGTGTCTCGGTGGGTCCTGCACCCTGTAGAGTGAGGCTATAGAATCCAGTTCTCGTCCGCCTCAGTCAAGCAGTTCCAGACTGCTGGGTCTGATGGCAGCCGCGTCCAACGTGGTTACTTTTGACCTGCTGTACATGAGACCCCTAGAGTGGAGGCTTAAGACCAAGGGGTACTCCCCGAGGGGAAACCCGCTTTGCATGCTCAAGGTGCAAAGCGGGCACTTGCATGCTCAAGTGCCTACGTGCCTTAGACATGTGAAGGAAACCTTGGTTCTTATGTCAGGGCCTGGTGCTGGGAGCTCCTGGTCGCCACATATGCTAGCGACAGATGCATCTTTCACCGGTTGGGAGCGGTCATGAGTGGCCGCTCGGCTCCGAGGGGTGAAGCAGACTTGGCGAGTCTTTGGCCAGGCTCAGGTGGACTTGTTTGCGACTCAGATGATATCGCACAGTCCCCTCTGGTTCTCTCTCTGACTCATCCAGCTCCACTGGGGCTGGATGCCATGGTACAGACATGGCCGAGGCTTCGTCTGTACACCTTTCCCCCGATTGTTCTGCTCCCGGGAGTTCTGGAGAGAGTGCGCTGGAACAAGGTGGGTGTGGCCTCTGAGGATTCACAACTCATAGCTTCTGGTCTCTCAACCGAGGTTTTTGAGACCATCCTCCATCCAGAGCTCCCTCTATGAGGAAACTATACTTCTTGGTGTGGAGACCGCCAGCTCGACCCAGCTAACTGCCCGTTTGGTACAGTTCTGGAGTTCCTGCAGGCCTGTTTATCCGCAGGGTTGACCCACTCCACCCTAGAGGTCTTCGTGGCGGCCATTGCGGCCTACCACGGCCCTCTCGGTGGCCATTCAGTGGGAAGACACCCTCTTCTTACACGTTTCCTCCACGGTGCGCTGAGGCCGAGGCCTCCGGCCAGAGAAGCATATGCTAAGTTGTGGATCAGGATGCTATTCCATAGCCTTGAGCCCTCTGATCTCCCCTCTCCTTCGGGAGTCAAGCCTCACTCCTCCAGAAGTTGGCCTTCGGGACGGCGGGCCTACTTTAGCCATTCCTGGCTCCCTTTTCTCTCGCCTTAGTTGTGCTCTTCCACACTAGGGAGGGATTTGCAAGTCTGGCGGTGTGGGCATTCTCGTTCCCATAGCGTTTCGACGCAGCTCGAGTTCTTGAAGGGGAACGTCTCCAGGTTACGTATGTAACCATGGTTCCCCGAAGGGAACGAGACGCTGCGTCTCAGGGTCATATTTCCGGCATCCCTGCCAGCACTTGCTTAACTCCTAGAAGCTGACGCCGGTTTCACCGCACGTGCTTTTATGCTTCCTGGTCGATACGTCACCCCGCCTGTGATGTCTCACCCATCCATTGGACTGATTACACATGTGATTCAGAGCGTGGTCATGCTGGAGGCGTTCCCATAGTGTTTCGACGCAGCATCTCGTTCCCTTCGGGGAACCATGGTTACATACGTAACCTGGAGTCGTTTTTTCAGAGGAGAGGCCCACTGTCAAAAGCTTTAAAAACACCTGCTTTAGAAAAAAACACTTATTTCTAATTCATCTATGGCCTGATTTTAAAGGTCACTACAGGTGTGTGTATTTGTGTGTGTGATTGTGTCAGGTGTTGAAGGACTCCCTCCTCATTATCCTCACCTTGCTACCAAGCAGAATCACAGGGCCAGCCTAATAGTGTATCTCTCTTTCTCCTGGACTCAGTTCATTAGTTTTACTTCAGCTTGACACCTAACATCAGAGCAGAAAGTCAATGATGTCATTCTCACACAAACAAGAACCCTCTTCCCTGGCCACTCATGGGCACTGAGTCCAAGTTTCTATGGTAATGTTAGTAGTCTTCACAGTAATTACATGTTTTGTGAGCTTGGCTAAGCTCCTTCCTGTTTGGCTGAATAAAAGGAAGCCTTTCAATGACACACGCTCTGTCTCTTTATCACTAACAGCTGTTTGTGTCGACCAGAGTAAGCTCTAAATCTTCCTACAATCTTCCTTCATTCAACGTCCTGTTGACGTTGATCAATTCGGTGTCCGGGATTTGAGTCTTAACTTCATTATCAAGATTTACAGTCTAAAAGAGGCAGAACACTTTGGTAAAATCTACAAATGAAAAAAGTGACTGACAGCTAACTGAAAGTAGGGATGCTATGCTGTGACAGTAGCTCATCAAAATAGTGCAGCTTTTCCAGTAAAAAGCTATTTTTACAAGCACTATATTGTTGTTTTTTTATGTCACATATTGCTCACGCAGCCTTACAACAGAGCGAGCAGCGGCAATAATCAAACGTGCTCTCAGAAAGTGTCTCGCTCTCTCTCAAGTACCGCTGGGAAGACCAATTCATTTTAGCGAATTAGTTTGTTTCGGACGATGCATTTCAATGAACCAGCTCCAAAATGTAATTTATCCTTTCATGACATACAGTGTTTTTCCAGTCACTGTGGAGCATTGTACATCTTTCAGTTTTGTATATTGTTAAATACTGCTATTTGCCATTTTATTGGTGAAAAAAGGGGACTGGAAAAAGACGCAAGACACTCATGAATCAAAAGGAGCACATTGGAATGTGGACTGACCGCAAAGCCAACAATTTTATCAGTTGTATTTGGTGTAAATTCACGTTCAAGCCTTCACTAGGTGTCCATCCATCCAAAATCCATTAGAGGTATACATTAATTGCACTACAAACTCATTTACTCACCCTCAGGCCATCCAAGATGTAGATGAGAATAAGAACAGATTTGTAAAACCTTAGCATTATATCACTTGTTCACCAATAGATCCTCTGCAGTGAATGGGTGCCGTCAGAATGAGAGTCCAGCTGATAAAAATATCACAATAATCCACAAGTAATCCACACAACTCAAGTCCATTAATTAATGTCTTCTGAAGTGAAAAGCTGCATGTTTATAAGAAACAAATCCATCAAGGCATTTTAACTTTAAACCATAATTTCTGGTCAAAATATGATTCCATAATCCATAATGATACTTCCTCCAGTGAAAAAGTTCATCCCTTATTGTCCTCTTACATCAAAATCCACTAACATATTTCAAAGCAATATTATGGATAGAGGACTCATATTTAAAATACAAATTAATACAAGTTAAAAATATCTAAATAATGGATTTATTTCTAACAAACACACAGCTTTTCACTTCACAAGACATTAACTGATGGACTGGAGTTGTGTGGATTGTTGTGATGTTTTTATCAGCTGTTTGAACACTCATTCTGACGGCACCCATTCACTGCAGAAGATCTATTGGTGAACAAATGATGCAATGTTAAATTTCTCCAAATCTGTTCTGATGAAGAAGAAAACTCTACATCTTGGATGGCAATGAAGTTGAGTACATTTTAAGCTAAATGTAATGTACTGAACCAAGCTATGTTTTGTAACTTGTAGTGCTATGTTTTTGAAAAGAATAATTCTAACTTCTTTAAATTACGAGTAGCTTGCTATAGTTTCAAGTTAATTTCCCAAATGATGCTAAATCATGGAAGCCTAAAAACATCATACACATGCTCTCATGTTGTCTGGCTTTTTGTTACAGACTTTATGGTAAGTGTTTTCACTTAGTCTTGAGAGGAACATGGCCCTTAAAAGAATTCAACAAATTAAGTGGAGCAAAGCTGCAACTTCACTGGGAAGCTGCTGATTAAAGTCTATCAGCGTTACAGCGCTCTCTTCAAGTCTCTGACAGTCAGCTCTGAAGCCTCAATCGCCATCACACACTAAGCCATTTATTTTGGAAATCCTTTGGAAGAGCAATCAAAGGCGGCATTGCTTCTCTGTTCATTATGAGTTAAACAGTATTCAAGGCTGTTGTTAAGTCTGTGTTGTATTGCTGATCCGTGCTTAGAGAATACTGGGAGGAGAAATCCATAGAGTAAAACAACGATTATTAAATGAATTAATCAAAAATGAGTTCAAGATGAGGTTAGACAAAATTCAGAGAAAGATGGGAACTATCAAAGCTCTTTTATCAAATGCATTGTCAAAGCAGCTAGAGTGAATAAATGACATCCTCGGTGTTATTGTGGCTTGAAAAGATACGCAATTGCTGTTTTATTTGTCGAGGTGTTGCCACTTGTTCATCTGTCATTAATATGCAGTGAATCACTTTGCATGTGTAGGAAAGCTTTCAAGATCTGACAATTCTTTGTAAAAAGGCTTATATTAAAAAATGTGAAGCTGCATAAGCATGCAAAAAATGTTTGACTTTTATGATTACTGTGATGATGAACACACAAAGCTTCATGGTCCTTCTAGAGAAATAAGTGTCTGTCCTCTGGGTTGGGCTTTTATATATCTGGATGAGTGATGTTTTTGCTGTGGGAAAGAGTTGAACTCAGCTTAATGTACAGAGAAGGTCAGTTTGTATCAGACATCCCTGGAGTTTCTTTGTTGGCTCGTCTGTCCTTTCTTTCTTTCAGTCTGTCTCTCTACTGCTTTGTTCTTTCCCAAACAGAAATGTAATAAATTACATACTGTACATTGCCCTATATCAAGAGCGCCACATATGTTACCTATAAAGCAATATCTTGTGGATATATGAAGTTTTAATTTTCTAACCTACTTAAAATGCCCCAACTAAAATTTGTTTATGTACAGTACATACCTGTATGAATAGCGAGAATATGTGTGAACAATATTTATAAATGCACGTTTATGAAAACATATACAAAAAATGCTGTGAACATACACACACACACACACACATATATATATATATATATATATATATATATATATTTCTTATTACTTTAACATACATGTCTATCTTTTAAATTTACATATATCAACACATGTACATAACGTACTGTATGTATATAATGTAAGTGTATATTATATATGTACATATGTTACTTTTATTTGTTACTTATAACATTCTTTTAACAAAGTTTTATCATATATATATATATATATATATATATAATGGAAATGAATCAATCTACAATATAACTGCATTATATATTATAATAATATAATAAAATATAATACATTTATGCGTGACTGGCATATTATACATTTATGCGTATAAATAATTAGATATATGACACGTCATATGTCAAAAATTTATTAATATACATACATAAACATACATATTTATATGGGCTAGATATATATGTCATGAAATCCTTCCATGTTCTAATAGATGTTTTAATTTCATACATGTCTTTACTTCTGTAGGATATCAGACCGAATCAGACTGTCAGGGATCTGGGTAGAGGGATGAGGCGAGGACTCAGTACTGCAGAAGAATGGGCTTTTCAGCTTTGAGCTATGCTTTTTAATCATGCTTCTTTAGCTTTCGAGCGTGCTCTGGCTTACACGCCATCTCCTCCAAAACCATGAGGAGAAACGCCACCTGGTCTCGTCAAACTTTACTTCTATTTCTTTAGTTTATTTTATTTTCCGTTGAGAGTTTCGTGTTTTGAGTTAAGTTTGCCTAACGCCTGTGCTCACAAGTTAATGTCTTAAACTGCCGACCTTGTTACCGTACTAATTAATAGTGTTTTCACTATATTTTGGATATAAATATCCATTGCAGAATTGATGTCATACGGCTCATTCACTGAATCGCTGGCCGTCTCAGTGATCAGCCGTAAAACAGTGATTCTGTCCTAATTCCCTAACATATTATTGGTGAAGTTCCCTTTAAAATCTTAAATGATTCCCTTTGAGCTAAATTGACCTGTTTCCCTTACACTTCATATGACAATATGTACATATGACAATAAGGACACAAAAGCACCATGAATGTATCATAAAATTGATTCATAGGACTTATGCACTATATTCACATTCTAAATGATGTAATTAAATGATGATGACAGAATTTTTATTTTTGGGTGAACTATCCTTTTAAGTTACTTCTATGTGTTTTGTTTTGATGAGACAGGATCAGGATTTGGAAGTTTTCAGTAATCCTGATCTTACAGATCATGTGGTTTTGTAAAAACTCTGTGTGTCTGCTCATGTGTGTGGAGATTTGAGAGTCTGGAGTGTTGTGAGGGAGACTCACTGGTTCTTTTCCACAGATAAAATCAGCTGTTGTCCTTCTGCTTGGATCAGGATGCGCAGCGAAGTGGGAGGTGTCTAAATAAATGAAAAACAAAACAATAACTTCATGTCCTGTTTTCCTGTTTCAACCAATTTACTCTAAATTCTGCATCTTGCCCATTGAAACACACACACACATACACACACAGCCTTCACACCTATGAACGACTCAGGATTTGATCCAGCACACCAGACAGAGCCATAAAGCCAAAAGCACATGATTTTGCACATAATAATGTGTCAAGCACTCTGCACAGGGAAAAGGCTGATGTGTTCATGTACAGCCACTGCATCTTTATTCGCTCGACTCATTCAAAGACATGGGGAATATGAACTGAACTGCACACACAGATGTCATTTAAACAAACTGCTTCTTGACAAATAACAAACAAATAAGCTAGCAGTGAAGCCAGGTGTGTTCAAGTGAGTGGATCTTGATTAATCGTGGTGGACCTCTTTGAGGTACCTGCTCTTGGTGTTCTTTCAAAGCGAATATTTTAAATTTATTTTGTTTGCCTATATGAGACAATATACTCTATGCTTCTTTTTCACAGCATAATGTTCAGCTGCACAGTTAAGTTATAAATTTGTGGTATCTTTATCTTTTTCTGTTTATGTAGTTGATTTTAGTGCTGCATTATTCTATTGATATACATCTTAATTTGCATTTACTTCAAAAAGTATAATGGTATTACCATGTTTTTTTTGTACATGTAAATGAACTATTTTCATATTGAAAATGAAGAACTTATAAGACATAAATTTTAATTTCACTGATGTACTATAAAATAAAATTAATATACTTTATGAAATACACTTGATTTTTATTTTACAGTACAACATTATTATTACAATATATTTCTAATTTTGTGTAATATTTTAATAAATATTATTCACATTAAAAATCATAACTCCTCTTATTTTAGAGTCATGTTGAATGGATCAAAAACAGTGGGAATGTGGCCTATAAAAACACAATTTCAATTCATTTTGCAAGTTCAAAAGTCATTTTGCAGTTTTTTTCTATGCAGATCTCAAACATTCTAGAATGGTTCAATATTTCCAAAATTTTTCCAAATGTTTAGTAAGGTTTGGAGGTGTTTCTGTTTCTTTGAAGACCACATAAAATCAAAATGGACAATTCTTATTTTTTTATGGAATGTTGCAGTGTTTATTAAGCTTTAGAAATTTGTGCATCAAATATGATACAAAAGGCTTTGTAGGGTTAAAGAGTAGGTCATACAATATTTTAAAATGTCCTAATATTGTGTTGGAGTCCCCTACAACAGGTTTAAATGAATCTAAGGTCAGAAAACATTGTAATTTTCTCAGAATATACATTTAATATTAGAATCATTTTTCAATGATTTTGAAACGATTCGTTCGAAGCAGTTCTGAGCTTAAAGGTGGGGTAAGCGATTTTTGGTAGCCAATGTTGACATTTGAAATCACCAAAACAAACACACCCCTACCCCAAAAGGGTCTTGCCTCTATTTTGATAGCTCCACCCCACACATACATACACAACCCAGGCAAAGATTAGTTCTGTGAAATAAAAGCAAAACGTCTCTAGGTTACGTATGTAACCATGGTTCCCCGAGGGAACGAGACGCTGCATCGAGATTCGCATTGGGAACACCCTTGCGTGACCACGTTCTGAAGCACGTGTCAAATCAGTCCAATGGAGCAGCGAGACGTCACGACCAGGGTGACGTAAGCACCAGAAAGCATAAAAGTGCATCCGGCAGGGCGCAAACCAGCTTCGATGAAGTAGTGCCTGCAGGGATGCAGGGAGTATGGCAAAGAGACGCAGCGTCTCGTTCCCTCGGGGAACCATGGTTGCATACGTAACCTAGAGACGTTCCCCTTCAGGAACTCGAGCTGCGTCGAGATTCGCTTTGGGAACGAGAATACCCACTGCGCCATACTAACAAGTCCCTGCCTGTGTGTGTATCTTATGAGCACATCACGAAGAGAGAACTTGGGAACCTGGGATAGATGCCAGGCCTAGGCTGTAAAAGCGGACAAAAGTGTGCGGAGAGGACCAGCCCGCCGCAGCACAAATGTCTTGCAAGGCAACACCCAAGGTGAAAGCCTTGGAGGCTGCCATACTCCTGGTCGAGTGCGCTCTGACCCCCATAGGCGACGGGAGGCCAGAGGACTCGTAAGCTAGTGAGATGGCCTCGACCACCCACCTACTCATAGTCTGCTTGGTCGCCGGAGATCCTTTCTTTGGCGGACCAAACCAAACAAAAAGCTGATCTGCCTTACGCCACGGGGCAGCTCTCTCAGAGCAGATTAAGCCTTTCTTGGCCTACTTCCTGGAATGGAGGAGGACAGAATGCCTGAAGTACTATGGGCCCTGGTGAAGAAGTGGGCACCTTAGGGACATACTCGGCCCTCGGGTAAAGGAATACCCTAACCATGCCTGGAGCAAATTCCAGGCACGAAAAAGGCGTACTGTTTCCTAGTGACGGGAGCTCTGGACTGGAGTATAGTCTCAACAACCTCAGTTGAGAGACCAGATGCTAGGAGCTGTGCCCCCTCAGGGGCCATGCCCACAGCTTCCATAACTCCGGGCAGGAGTGAAGAATGGTGCCCCCCCTGAGAAAGGAGGTCCCTCCTGATCTGAATCTCCAGCGGAGAGCCGTCGAGGAGGGACACCAGGTCCGAGAACCATACTCGTGCCAGCCAGAACGGGGCTACTAGCAACAGATGGACCCCATCCCGGCATACTCTCTCCAGGAAAAGCATACAGACGAAGCCTCGGCCACGTCTGCACCATGGCATCTAGCCCCAGTGGAGCTGGATGCGTGAGGGAGAACCAGAGCGGACCGTGTATTGTTTCCTGCGACGCAAAGAGATCCACTTCCGCCTGGCCAAATTCCCTCCAAATGAGCTCCACCACCTCGGGTTGGGGCCTCCATCCCCCGGGCCTCAGCCCCTGTCTCGACAGGATATCTGCCCCCTGATTTAGATACCCAGATACTTGTACAAGGGGCGCGAACGCAGACCCCCTGCCGATTGATGTAGGATCCGTCGTTAGCGTTATGCGACAACAAGGAGCCCCTAACATCAGCCCTTGAACCAGGAACCAACGTTTCTTCCACATGTCTAAGGCACGTAAGCATCGCCACGTGACCTTGATCATGCGAAGCGGATTCACCCTCAGGGAAAATCCCTTGGTTCTGAGCCACCACTGCAAGGGTCACCGACCTGACTGCTGTAGAACCTTCACTTGAGGGGGCGAGCTCTCCCGTACCGTCCTTATCCTGCATATCGAACAGATTCAACCACAGATGCCGCTCCGTGGCCACCATTGCTGCCAGAAGCTTCGGGGCCTTCAGGGACGATGCTAATGATGGGGAGAGATAGCTCGCGAGTGTCTGCTCCACCATTGTCATCGCCCCATATCCCTTCTCATTCAGCCCCACGATATTAGAATAATTAGAGACTGTGGGGCTATATATACGGGAAGAATACATTTTTCCCACGATCTTGACACCTCGGCATGGAGATCGGGAAAAAACGGAAGGCCCCGTCGTGAAGGCTGTGACCTCGCTTTCAGGAAGCGCTCGTCTAATTTGCTTTTAGGACGAGCGTCCTGTTTCTCGGCTGGCCAATCGATATTTAATTTGGCTCCAGCCCGAGGCACAACCTCCCCGAGCTCCTC
>NW_015505370.1:1019998-1022179 GCF_001515645.1 Sinocyclocheilus grahami
GGAGGAAGATAGATGAAGCGTCTGGCTCTCTCTCTGGGGGGGAGGAGGAGAGAAACCGCAGCGCAGGCTTCCGAATCGTGAGAGAGAGATCCGCGGATCTAGTGGGTGAGGACCGAGAAAAGGACGAGCCCGTCTCGGATCCCCACGACAACAGTCTGCGCTGTGCCTCGGCAACAGCGGGACCGCTGCCAGCGGGATCGTGAGCCTGGCCGCTCTCATCAAACATGGCCAGGCGAGAGCAGCTCGCAGTCACGACAATCAGCCCACTCGAGAGCTGAATGTGCATGCTCCGCTCCCAAACAAACGACACACAAATCGTGTGTATCCCCTGCCGTCAGATATCGTGGGCAGGGAGGAACACAGTATTTGTGCTGCCGTTCGCTCGCCATAGACTTTCTCATTGTTTTATATATATGAGTGCTTGTGCGGACAGACAACAGTAAATAGACAGACACATACACAGAGCGCTACTGAAGAGCAGAAGCTGGTTTGCGCCCTGCCGGATGCGCTTTTATGCTTTCTGGTGCTTACATCACCCTGCTCGTGATGTCTCGCTGCTCCATTGGACTGATTTGACACGTGCTTCAGAACGCGGTCACGCAAGGGCGTTCCCAAAGCGAATCTCGACGTAGCTCGAGTTCCTGAAGGGGAACCAATGTTACACCATGTCTACACCAGACTCGAGTGGTGCAGCACGACAAAATACTATGGAACTCATTATAATCAGTGATGCTGTCTACACCAGTGGTTCTCAAACTGGGGGCCACCAGATGGCGCTAGGGGGGCCGCATAGAAATTCTAGAATCTAGATTAAGAAATTATTATAAAAAATTATTTTACCTGTATGTAAATCTGAATTGTCAATCTATGTAAACTATGATGTATTTAAAAAATATAAATATCTAAAAATAACTACGGAAACACTCTGTTGATGTACTAGTGCACAGAACGATTAGCCATGAACGCTGATAAATGCTAAGACTCTTTAAAATTGATAAGTTTTTAGACAGAGGATGCAGTGTCTCAGCTGAGAAGGTTAATACAGAAGAGCCTAGCATGAAAAAAATGAAACTGCGTAAATTTGACGACTTGTACATAAAATATGGCTTCATGGAATGTAGTGACGGCAGACCACAGTGCACACTGTGCTTGAAGATTTTATCTGTTGAAGCACTGAAACCATATAAACTCAAAAGACATCTCACAACAATTCATCTGGAGCATACAAATAAAAGTAAGGATTTTTTCCAGAGAAAGAAAGAAGAATACATCAAGCAAAAGATACGACTGACTAACATCACGACAATACCTGAGAAAGCACAGCAAGCATCGTATCTTGCAGCCCTGCGAATAGCCAAATATAAAAAGCCTCACACGATCGGGGAGAAATTAATACTTCCAGCAGCAGTGGATATGTGCAGAGTGATGGTCGGGGAGGAGGCCGCGAACAAGATTAAATCCATACCACTGTCCAACGATACAGTAAGCAGACGGATCAAAGACATCTCTTTTGATGTGAAATCTCAACTGACCGAAAGATTATGATTGTGTGAGCAGTTTGCACTTCAGCTTGATGAATGCACTGACGTTAGCAGCGCTGCACAGTTGTTAGTGTACTTTTGATATTTATGGGACAGTAAAATTATGGAAGATTTTTTTATTTTCAAAAGAACTCGAGGGGAGAGCTACAGGTGAGGAAATTTTCAAAATGTTGGACACTTTCATGGTAGAAGAACATCTGAGTTGGGAAAAATGTGTGTCTGTTTGCACTGATGGTTCGGCAGCAATGACTAGGCACAGGAGTGGGGTTGTCACGCGAATTCAAGCCATAAATCCAAAGATCGCAGCCACTCTGTGAGCTTTATGAATTTTTGAGAGAGCATAAACCTGATGTAGAACTGTTTTTTTCTGATCAACAGTGGATGGCAAAACTGGTCTACCTTGCAGACATTTTCAGTAGTCTCAATGGACTGAATCAGTCCATTCGGGATGTTATTCCACAATATTGGAGGCAAGTGACAAAATACATGCATTCAGGAGAAAAATTGACCTGTGGGTACATAAACTACAAACCCAATTCCAAAAAAGTTGGGACACTGTACAAATTGTGAGTAAAAAAGGAATGGAATAATTTACAAATCTCATAAACTTATATTTTATTCACAATAGAATATAGATAAC